>NC_043022.1:10667807-10727807 GCF_006345805.1 Octopus sinensis
TACTCAATTCCTTTGAGCACCCCGGACTACCACCACACTTTCTCAAACTTAAAGTTGGTGCCCCTATAATGCTCATCAGAAATTTGGTTCCCCCAAAACAATGCAATGGCACACGTTTGATCGTTAAGTCCTTATCTCCCACCGTAAACTTATGTCAATATTTGCCTGAATAATCATCATAATTCAGTGCAATCATTAACAGGACTTTCAAGCAATTCAGCCCCGAGCAACGCCGGGCAATTCTGCTAGTATATAATATATTCACCGAATACTTCTATTTTGCAGGGTCTTTAGAAGCAAACCGCATGAGACATGGCTCATCTTCGGCGGGCGGCCCCACTAAAAAACGAATTCAAGATAATTTTTTGTTACCACTCAGAAAGTCCTCGGGCCGCAGATTACCCATGACTGGAAAAGGGCGTAACTTCGGTATAGGTACCGGATACATTTCAAGAAAGTGTTTTTTTTAATATATATATGGGGTGGGGGGTTAGGGTTAGGGGTGGGAGAAAAGGATTTCTGTTATCTTCAGAAATGTAAACAAAACCACTTACGGTATCTATACCGAAGGATCGCATGGAAAAAATATATTCACTAAATATAATTAAGTTTTAAGAGATCCATATGGTGTAATACATTCACTTAAAACAATTCTATTTTGCTGAGCCCGTTTAATATAATATATTCATTTATTATACTGCTACTCTAGGAGGCCATATAGTAAATGTATTCACTCAGTATTTCCACTTTGCCGGGTCTATATAGCAGATGGTACAATCTCTCGATATACTGCTAGTTTGCCAGGGCCCTATAGTGTATGTTGATTCACTGAACACAGCCAAAACCTTTATCAACCAAAACAACGTTTGAGATTGCGGGAAGAATCAGTCTCAACCCATTTGTCTCCCTTGAATATGTTGTCCCACACACGGTGTTAGATGTTTACTCTTAATTTACAACCGAAAATCGATAAATCTGTTTACTCTTATGACTAACTATATATACTTGTTTTATTGTAAAATTGACTTTATTCTTCTAAAATGTGTGAAAACAAGAGACTTTTTTTCTCCATTTTAATCACAAAATGTCTATAAAACTCCCTTAATTTGCTCCCATGTGATAGTTTAAGAACATATATTATAGCGATGTATACATCTCATTTTCTTTAAGTTTATGGAATAGAATTTATAAAAAGCAACAGTTTTTGTTGGATTTATTACATTAGAATTGGCTAATGGTATTATTTAGGTAGAAAAAACTGATATACAAAGCAAGATAATTTAATCTCCTCGGGCTCATTTTAAGATGGGAACTATTGTTTGTATATTCAAGATGGAGGTTCGACGCTGGGAGGTTTGTTCATATAGCAGGTAAGAAATTCCTCAACTGAAGAACCAATTACTGTGGCCTTTCACCTTTTCAAACCTCGCTGTTATTACCCTCCATAGAATAAACTAGTCTCGGTGCGGTTTTATTCGCGTTTCTGACGAGGTATTTAGGCCGTGGTGTCTCGGTGATGGCTATTTAATTTATCGGAATAGCCAGTACGTTCGTTGGCTCTCTCTCACAGACAGCCCCTTTCAGTGTCCTTGCTGGCGAAATCGTCATCGCTGGACAAAAGGCTATCGTTCTCTCTTGTGTAACATTAGTCAGCTCGTTAAGAACGACGGGGATCTATGCATGCGTCTACGTGTGTGTGTGTGTGTGTATATATATCTATATGGATAGATATAGATATATATGTATTATTAATATAATTCGTAAGCAAACCAATAGCTTAATTATTCTTTCTCTTATTTTCGTTTAATGCTAATTAGGAATTTGTTTCTGGATTTGTCTTCATATCCGAAAAAGGAAACAAATATTAAATTACAATATACGACGGACTTTTATAGTTAACTCGTTGACAAGGCTGATATTTTTATTAAATTTTTTTTTTAATGTATAACGTAAACAAACAAGCCACGAACTATATTTTGTGGAAGAAAAGCAGAAAAAAACCCCCCAAAAAACATTTAGCTAATCTAGTAACGTGTGTGTGTGTATATATATATATATATATGTGTGTGTGTGTGTGTATACACACACACTTTTGTTCTCTCTTCTTATTGCTTCTTACTTTTTCAAGAGATATTAAAGGGATACGATATCCCCACCACACCATCGCAACAACAACAATAATTTCCTTACCGCGAAGGCGGTGTATCTAAAACATTATATACAATTAGGGTTAAAATTCTATGTAAACATAGAACGGTGGTTTATTTCTAACTAAACTCTCGGTCAATTTTCTTCATTTATAATTTTATATGGATAGTGCTTGATACCTTGGGCAAGTGTTTTTTTTTACTTTAGCCTCGAGTTGACCAGTACCTTGTGAATATAAATTGTTTGATGGCAGCTTGTCATACATGTGTGTGTGTGTGCATGCATGCATACGTACGTACATATGTGTTTACTTTATAGCAGTTGAAAAATTGCTAGTGTTGTGTCCCTCTTTGTCCTGTAACTTAGCGGTTCCAGAAATGGAGACCGATAAAATAAGTAATGAATTTCGACAGTCTCCCTAGAATGAATGGCTGCAGTCCAGTGGCTGAAATCACTACAAGAATAGCGGTAAGGGTATATAATCAAATGCAACGGTCGAGTATAATAATTATTATGGTCATTTCCATGCAAGGTGAGAAGCAAACTGAACTCTGGCGCAGTTTATACTCAAAACGTATGGTGATGGTGATGACGATGATGATGATGATGACCACTCTATTATCTACACGAAAGCAAACCAAAGCAAAATGCATCAGTCACTAATTAATAACACAAAGCAATATACTAATTGTAGGGTGTGTCTGTTAAAGCAAAAAAAAAAAAAAAGTGTAGTAGTAATAGTCTTTTATACTATAGGTACAAGACCTGAAATTTGTGGGGAGGGGACTAGTCAATTACATTGACCCCAGTGTTTCACTGGTACTTAATTCATCAACCTGGAAAGGTGAAGTCGCAATAATAATAATAAAGTAACGAACTTTATAATATGAATGAATTATAGAGTGAAGCAAAATAATGTCTGTTTGTTGCTTTTGTAGCCTATAAAGAAATAACTATGAATAAAAGAAGAAATGAGATAGCAAAAACAGAACAAAGGGAGCAAAACCAATATCAAGTCTTTTGTTCACTATCCCCTTAAACTAGCCTCTAGTGAATCCTGGTCGATGAGTCTGGGACTGCTTTGTCCCATATGCCCTCTTTTTATGATGACAGGTATGGTTTCAGGGTGATTTGACTGCTATTTTTAGCAGATCGAGCAACCGGTTATAGGTTTCCTTTTATTATTGTTTAACCCGTATTGATCAAAGCATTCCAACCATGGTCATCCCATCTTAGACAATCTATTCAGGATTGCATTATCCAATTTGTCCTTCCCCCCTTTTTTTTAAAGCTAGTAGGATGTAATTTGAGAGGAATTTAACTGCTATTTCTAACAAATCGAGTGACCACATAGTCCCCCCTCATTGTTCATTCCTGATCGAGTAGAGACTCCCAAGTTTCATGTATGTATGCATACCTTTTATTTGCTTTGGTCATTGGACTGTGGCCATGCTGAGGCACTGCCATGAAGGGTTCAGTCAAACAAATTGATCCCAATAGCTACTTTTTTAAAGCCTGGTACCTATTCTATCAATCTCTTTTTGCCAAGCTGCTTGGTTAAAGGGATGTAAACACACACATGCACAAATATCTTATCCTTTACTTGTTTCAGTCATTGGGCTGCAGCCATGCTGGGGCATTGCCTCAAACAAATCAAACCCAGTATTTATTTTTAGGCCTGATGCTTATTCTAGCAATCTCATTTTGACAAACTGGTAAGTTACAGGACATAAGCTAACACTGGATGTCAAGTGGTGGTGGTAGTGGTGGGCAAACACATGGATACACACACATAATACATATATACATACATGCATGCATATATATATATATATATATATATATATATAATAAATGAAAAAAATGTATGGTAAATAAACAAACAAGATAACTTATATTGAATGTAAAAACAGAAGGTTCGTAATTCTTCATCGTTATCAACCAATTAGTAATATTCAGTTTTGCACCTTTATCGTTAAAGGTGCGAAACTGAAGGTTTCTTATTGGTCTTTAACTGATGAAGAATTACAGGCCTTCTGTTTGTCTCCTCTTCATTTTTACATTCAGTATACGTTATGCCATTTGTTTATTTACCATACATTTTTTTATTTATTAAGTAATGGAACACAACACACTGAATTTTATATATATATGATGAGCTTCTTTTAGCTTCCATCTACCAAATCCACTCACAAGGCTTTGGTTGACTTGGAGCTTTAGTAGAAGACACTCGCCCAAGTTGTCAAGCAGTGAGACTGAACCCAAAACTATGTGGTTGGAAACAAGCATCTTACCACACAGCCATGAGTGCATACACACACACAACAGGCTTATGAGCTTCTTTCAGTTTCTGTCTACTAAATCCACTCAAGGTTTTAAATGGCCCAGGACTATATTAGAAGACACATGCTCAAGTGCTATACAGTGGGACTGAACCTGGAACCATGTGGTTGGAAAACAAATTTATTACCACACAGCCATACCTGCACCTTGCGTATGAACTTTTTGTAATCTCCACTCCGTACTATTTGTACTGATTAAACCTCATACTCCGCCCTCCTTTATTTTATTGGTATTTGGTTTTGAATTCTTCAGAATCTGCTGGATCTGAATACAGTCTTGTTTCAAATTCAGAACCATTACAACAGAGAGGCTGGATTACTTTAGCCACTCAACAGCTGGTGTAAACACCTCTTTCCCTGTCTTAGATACTCTGTTCCTGATTTAGTTGAGTGGGGCTGCTTTTCTTTTATTCTTTTTCTACTCTTTTGTCTTGCAAGTTACTTAGAGACTTTACTAGTGCTAGTGGCATGAGAAAAGCCCCCAGTACACACTAAAGTTGTTTGATCCTTCTTGAGCCATGCCTGGCTCATAAGGGCCGGTTTCTTGGTGTATAGGTTCCCCACCTGGATGGGACGCCGGTCCGTCACAGGTGAGCTGTAAGATGCAGGCGGAAAGAGTGAGACAAAGTTGTGGCGAAAGAGTCAGCAGAAGTTCGCCATTACCTTCTGTCGGAGCCACGTGGAGCTTAGGTGTTTCGCTCATAAACACAAACATCGCCCGGTCTGAGATTCAAACCTGCGATCCCTCGACCGCAAGTCTGCTGCTTTAACCACTAGGCCAAGTGCCTCCACAACACACTAAAGTGGTTGGTATTAGGAAGGGCATCCTGCTGTTGAAACCATGCCAAAGCTGACATTTGGAGCTTGACACAGCTCTGCGACTTGCTGGACTCTGTCAGACCATCCAACCCATACCAGTATGGGAAATGACATTAAATGATGAGATGAGAATGGTGATAATGAACTTCATTTTACATCCATTTCCTCTGCTGGTAAAGATTGGGTGTGTCATCATTATCCATGTCAGTTCTTATTTGGCTTTACTGCCATCAAATACACTTTGGAGGACCATGTCTTGCGTTCATTTTTTTTTCTTTTAGTATGGGTTCTATGGCTGGATGCCCTCCCTAACACCAACTATTTCACCGGGTGTACTGGATGCATTTTATTGTGCTACCAACAATAGTGAGGTAAACTTGTCCCCTTTAAGACTAAAGGGTTCTCTCTATGCTGTCTCCATTCTATCAAGGTAAATGTGACTGAGAGGTGAATAAAAGAGAGACTGATGACCATGCAGGTGAAAGAAGAGAGAGAACATGAGTCTGGTGAGAGGAGTGAAAGGATGGTAGATGAAGGGGCTATGTAATGAAAGGGATAGTGATAGCTACATGTTGGTTGTTTATAAAGGGAGTGAATAAAAAAACTACATGAGCAGCATGTGGGACTAGCCACAAAGCTAGATGATTGTAAGAAAGAGTGTTGGGTAGAGATAAAGATGGGCAATAGTTTGTGTGAATGGTAGATGTTAGTGAAGGATCACATGAGGGTGAGAGAGAATAATTGTTAGTGAAATGGTACAGGGGTACCATTGTGCTGGTGTTAAGATGGGAAGGTGGTGCAGTAATAGAGGAATGATGGTGTAGGAGAGGGGTAGAATGGTCAAGGGGGATGGTGGAGTGGTTGAATACAGAAAGATTAAATGTCGTGTGTCATAGCACAGTGAATAGGTGAGAGGGTAAGGAAGAGGGGAGTGTAGTATTTGCATTTCCATGCAAAGTTTTAAATGCACAACTGAGTTAGAAGTGAGCCGAGTCTGTTATAATTGTTTGTTGATTGACTGGGTTAATTTCCTCACACCTTAACTCTAGCATTCATTCGACAGAGTCAGAGTTGGTAAAACTATAGTGACTCCAGCTCCAACTCACAATATCTTTAGTCTTTAATATAAACCAGTTGTAACATGTAGGCCTACTCAAAGTACAAACATATGCATATGCTTTATGACATAGGTAGACTACAATCACTTTAGTACATAAAGAGGAGTCAGAGTCGGAGGTGCCAATAGTATCGGAGTCGGAGTTGAAGATTTTTGTTTCAACTCCACAGCCCTAGACAGTTCATCATCATCATCATCAAGTGATGTTAAATGTAATATTTATTTATTCACATTGTTTTGAATTAATCCTGCATTATCTCAAAGCTTTGAGACATCAATGATGTGATTGTTTATTTTTAGAATGATATTGTGGTTTGAGTGTGAGAAGCCGGATCTGGCTAGTTTGAACACGGAACTGGTATTTGGGTCTGATATGGCTGGAGTAAATGCCAAAGGGTAAAAATTTTGATTCTAAAAGATAAAATCTGTTTGATCAGTACAATAACTCCAATGACCCAGTTTTCAGTGGTAGAACTGCACTAAGAATTAACTGTTGCTGCTACTGCAGTTTTCTGTCTGTTGTGTTCCATACATGAATGTTAGACATCCAAGTTCAAATCAACTTGACTGATTAAATTTTGTTTTTTCATTCTCTGTTGATGGAGTTGCACAATACCAAATTCATCATCATCATCATCATTATCACTACCATCATCTTCCTTCTAATCATCATTGTCATCATCATCATCACCAACAACAATGCCATCATCTTCACCATCATCATCAGCACAATGATCATCATCACCATCACCACCATCATCTTCATCGTATGTCCACTTTACATGCCGGTATGGGTTGAATGGATTGTCAGTTCTTATTGGGAGCCACTACTCTCAAAGACTGGTGCTCATATATGTCTTTTCTACTTGGTTTCTATGGCTGGATGCTCTTGCTGTCACCAACTACTTTGCAGAGTGTACTGGGTGCACTTTTCATGTCACCAGCAGTAGAGAAGTTGTCAAGTCTTTCGTGAGGCAAGACTTGAGGAGCAAGGACTTTCTGTCATGACTAGTACAGGAGTGAAGTTACCCACCTTGTTCACTGTAAGTATTGGGAGTAATGAGGTGTTTTCTATACTACATATGACTTTAAAACTGCATCTGTTAGTGGGGCCTTGATTTGGGAGTTCGAAGGCTTGAGGAGTGTGGAACAACTTCTTAGCAACTATTTGTTCCCAGGTCTACTCTGACCTGGAGTTGTAGCAAGTATCAGGGTCCCAGTTGTGGGTTAATTAACATGTTGAGGCTTGTTGCTTACTTATGCATGGGAAGACTGTGTCTGGCAGACTCTGCAGAAGAAACCTTCATGGTTCAACAGGAGAGGAAGGTTGCTGTAATGATGCATTGTGGGATACAGAGAGCAAGATGAGGCAAGTAAGACACCCTGGTCATCTACTACATCTGTCTCCATCCCCAGATGTCTTGACCTAGTCTTGCCACTGGACTGAAGATGGTCATGGACAAGAGAGTGAGGTTTAAACAAAGTCACAATGAGAATGACTAGATGGTCCTCATCACCTTGAGGGCCAGGCTTGTATTTTATATCACAGATTAACTCTACTCCTCTACAAAATATCTGCTCAATCAGGGCTGACCTGGGGCTGAACTTCAATAACAATATACATGCACAAATAAATAGGTGCAGGAGTGGCTGTGTGGTAAGTAGCTTGCTTACCATCCACTTAGTTCTGGGTTCAGTTCCACTGCATAGCACCTTGGGCAAGTGTCTTCTACTATAGCCTCAGGCCAACCAAAACCTTGTGAGTGGATTTGGTAGATGGAAACTGAAAGAAGCCCATCGTATATATATGTATAACTTTGTGTGTCTGCGTTTGTCCCCCCTACCATCGCTTGCTGGTGTGTTTATGTCCCTGTAACTTAGCGGTTCAGCAAAAGAGACCAATAGAATAAGTACTAGGCTTACAAAGAATAAGTTCTGTGGTCGATTTGTTCAACTAAAGGCAGTGCTCCAGTATGGCCGCAGTCAAATGACTGAAACAGATAAAAGAGAAACCAGACAAATGAATGATTACAAGATGAGTCATCTGTAACTGGTTAACGCTGTATGTCGGAATGTGTTTCATGGTTCTGGGAGATCCGAAACAATAGAGCTATGGGTTACAGATGGGGCATTCCATCAACTAACTGCATGCCATTACTTGAACATTGCACAACAACCGTACGCTATATTAACATACCAATGAAGATATCATTAATCTACAGAAATATTCAGTGTTTCCAGCTTGAAGATATTAACATATCATGCTTCATATGAGTAGATAATATTCATGCGTAATTGTTGTGAATAATTATTGCCTCATTATGTACACCTGTTGCATAATGTGCATTGTAGCATCAAACAGTCACTGAATCTTTGAAACAGCTGTAAAGATATATTTTCATCATGTACTACAAATATCTATAACATCTCATATATAAAAATGAATTCCTGCCAGCTATAATTCTTTGGCCATCTTTTGTCTTGTATATATATATATCTCTCTATATAAACGGCAGTTTGTCTGTGCGTTTTCTGTGTGTCTGTTTTCTCGTACCCTCACTCTGACCACGGCTTTCAACCGATTCTGATGAAACTTGACACACACATAGCCCAATGTCATAATTCAAAACTAACGCAGCGAAAATTTTGAAAAGTTCCCCCAGTTCTGAAAAAAATCGATAAATTCGACATGGGGTCGAGAATCAGAAACCCAAACCACAGACCGTCAAAAAAAATTTACCATCATTTTTTTTCCATTTTTTGGCTATAACTCTCTAAAAATGCTTTATAGTTATTTCCCTTACAAACCTGAGCAACGCCGGGCGATACTGCTAGTATATATATATATGTATATTATTACCATACCATTCCTTCGTTTTATGTCTTTTTCCATGTCAGCATGGATTAGATGAGTACTCATTATGGAGACATTGTTTTACAGCTGGATGAGCTTCCTTTCACTAATTTTTAACATTTTTCAAGTAAGGAGTTGTTTTTTTTTAAAATTCCATTTGTTTTTGAAAGCATTTGTTAACAGGGAATCAGGGATTATAAACTTGACATGACCGTTTTGATTAGTTTCATATGAAGATACAGAGAATAACACAACCACACACAAACACTGCATACAAACGTACATATGGCAGGCTTTCCATACAGTTTGTCTTCCAGTTCCTTTGGTATCCCCAAAGCTTCAACAGAAAACACATGCCCAAAGTGCCATGCAGTTAGATTGAACATGAAACCATGTAGTTACAATGTTACAATGTCACTTTGGATGATATACCCACTCTATTGACAGTAATACGAGTGCATCTTTTTCCTGACTTATGGACTTTTAAATGACTTATGTATATATATATATATATATATTATATATATATATATGTATATTATTACCATACCATTCCTTCGTTTTATGTCTTTTTCCATGTCAGCATGGATTAGATGAGTACTCATTATGGAGACATTGTTTTACAGCTGGATGAGCTTCCTTTCACTAATTTTTAACATTTTTCAAGTAAGGAGTTGTTTTTTTTTTTAAATTCCATTTGTTTTTGAAAGCATTTGTTAACAGGGAATCAGGGATTATAAACTTGACATGACCGTTTTGATTAGTTTCATATGAAGATACAGAGAATAACACAACCACACACAAACACTGCATACAAACGTACATATGGCAGGCTTTCCATACAGTTTGTCTTCCAGTTCCTTTGGTATCCCCAAAGCTTCAACAGAAAACACATGCCCAAAGTGCCATGCAGTTAGATTGAACATGAAACCATGTAGTTACAATGTTACAATGTCACTTTGGATGATATACCCACTCTATTGACAGTAATACGAGTGCATCTTTTTCCTGACTTATGGACTTTTAAATGACTTATGTATATATATATATATATATATATATGTGTGTGTGTGTGTAATATATATATATATATAGAGAGAGAGAGAGAGCGAGATGAGGAGCTGCTGAAAAGTTCCTGGTTTTGGGTAAAAGAAAATACAGGAGGATCAGTTAATTATGAATTTAATCATGAGATTTCCCTCTCAGATTCACATACTTATTACAGCGGTTCTTCAGTTTTTCTAAACCCTGTAAAAGAACCTGGAAGGTTGGACCTCCCACCAGACCTTTCATGATACCCTTTAAAGCCAGGAACTTTTCAACACCTCCTTGTATATAGTTTCAGTTACAAAGGATCCTTAGTGGATCAAGGCATAACAAAGTAAAGCACACCACTGATGAGTTGGGAGTCATGTAATGTAATTACACTATTTAACTAATTGTATTACGCTTACATCAAAATAAAAATGCCTAATGAAGCAACTGCAGCAACATCAAATAACCCATTCATCTGTTTTTATTCATCATCATCATCATGTAACATCCATTTTCCATACTGGCATGGGTTGCACAGTTTGTCAGGAGCTGCACCAGGCTTGGTATATTCAAGGATTTATTAGAAGGTAGTTATCCAATGTATTACACAACGTGACCTCATGTTTAAAGCTTGAATTTCTTAACTGCACCACTATCCCTCCAATCTTTATGAGCTTCTTCAGATGCTACACCAACTACAAATTCAAAATTAGGAAAAGAAAAACATTTAATTGAACTAATTCTATCTTTTAAATCGAAACTCAATTTCAGTTTGCTTTTTAGGTATTTTTAATTACCTTTCTCAGCTGATTGCATTTGGTTTATTTTATTAACCTGTTAGCATTGAAACCAGCTATATCAGACCCAAATATTCTATGTGTTTTATGTTGATACCAGCCAGATTTGGCCTCTCACACCTACTCTACAATGTCATTTTGACAATAAATGATCACATCATTGAAATCTTGAAGCTACAAGATAATGCATGATTAATTAAATATGAATAAATAAGCTTTATATTTGACAGTAAACTGAATGTCAAAGGGTTAAACTAGTCATATTCTGCTCAAACATTCTCCTTGTTTTATGTTCAAACTGTCCAGATCTGGTCTCTTACACCTGCTCTACAATGTCACTCTCAAAATAAACAATCACATCATCAAAATCTCAAAGCAACGAGATAATGCATGATTAATTAAATGTGAATAAATTGACATTGCATTTGACGGAGTAATCTGAATACTAAAGGGTTAAGGTATCTAATCATGGATATATTTTTTCTTCCCCTCTCCCACACTTACCAATCAAATGTAAACTGTGCGTCTCAACACCGTTTGAATTCAAATTGTCATCTTTTTTTCTTTTTTTAAATGTTTCTTTTTATATATCTATCTATTTCTCAAAAACTAACCTGTTAAATAATTATACACACTTTTCATCTTTAACCCTTTAGCATTTCAAACCAGCAATATCCGGCCAAAATATTTTTTATGTTGAAACTGGTCTGATGTGGTCTCTCACACCGACCCTATAATGTCATACTGAAAGTAAACAGTGACATCATTGAAATCTCAAATCTATAAGATAATGCATGATTAATTAAAAACAATGTGAATAAATAAACATTACATTTGACAGAAAAATCTGAATTCTAATGGTTTAAACCGGCCATATCTGGTCAAAATATTCCACTTGTTTATGTTCAAACAAGCCAGATTGGGCATGTCACACCTCCCCTACAATGTCATTCTAAAACATTAACAGTTACCTTATCAAAATCTCATCAATACAAGGTAATGCATGATTAATTCAAAACAATGTGAATGAACAAGCATTACGTTTCACAAGATAATCTGAATGCTGAATGGTTAATCCTGAAAACACGCATATGCAGTGATGCTGCTGCACTTTAACAAATGCATTCATTTGCTATTTTTCGCAGTTGATCTCACCACTGCCTTGTTACAGCTCCCCAGATTGTAGTGGCAGGGCAACTAGAAGGAGAGGGCAGAAATCTGCAAAGATTAGGGACGCAGACCTCCCCACACACACATACACCACGCCATCTACCACTGCTCATCTGACTAACACATAATAAAAAGAAATAAAGAATGAACTGTAATGTCTAATCTGCTATTAACTGGTTTTTTTTCTCTTTCTGCCTTTTTGCTCTTACAGATTAACCAATTCTGACCATAAACAATAATCTTTGCTTTGACCACACTTTTCTCTAACCATCTACATGCAAAACGACAATGAGTTCTTCTTCACGTAAGTGGCAGCATTTTTAATTACTTCCCACCATTCGTATCCTGATCTTCTACTGTACCTCTTCATGCTGTAGGGGGTTATTTTTAGGTGGGGAACAAAATGGATATATGATATATATATGTGTGTATGTGTGTGTATACATGCACGCACATGCTCAAGAAAAAGCATAAATAATAGGTTTCACTTATTTCTTTGTTTGTGCATCTTCGACTTACAGCTGTTTCTGACGTGCATCATTGGTGCATTCATGGTTCCATGTACACAATCAGATGAGTGATTGACTGAAAAATTTGAACGACCTCAACAAATACTATTCCATGCACCGACTTTAATGATGATAGTATTTAAGATCATTCAATTTTTTGCAATCGTACAGTCAACTGATTGAGTAATATGGAACTATGAACACACCTACAATGTTTATCAGAAACAGCGGTAAGACATAGATGCACAAATAAAGAAATATGTAAAGCCTACTATTTATGCATTTTCTTGTATATCACTCAGTGAAAAGGAGCGGTTTAACTGGGGAGTGCAACCATGGATTTACAAAATCAACTGGTGATATAGACTTTGACTGAGGACCTAGCCTTAGGATTATCTGGAGTTCTATAACCAATCTGAAAGCATTTTGTTAGCTTGGTGTATTTGTATTAACAGAGAGCTTGACAAGTATTTTGCCCGGATTTATAATCCCTTATTAATAACTATATATTATAAATGTATGTATTTTTTAATTTTTTAATTGTACAAATAACAAGGAAAAAATAAATAAATAGTTACCAGGGTAGCAAAAATTCACATAAGTGCCAATGATATTACAGCCTATTTATAAAGGTAGAAATTACAGGGTTAAGTGAAATGTTTTTGTATAACATGGATAAATTAAGAAATGGAGTCAAATGCAGGTGTTAATGATTCTTAAAGAATGCCTCAGTGGTTATTCCATAGTCTGTGACTGTGCTACAGTCACACATAGATACACACACACACACACACATAAAATATATGTATGTGTGTGTGTATCCTTTACTTGTTTCATTTATTAGGCTGCAGAGCTATGTTGGGGCACTGCCTTGAAGGGTTTAATCAAACAAATTGATCACGGTACCTAATTTTTAAAGTCTGGTACCTATTCTACCAATCTCTTTTTTGTGAATTTAGGTTACAGGGATGTATACAAACCAACACTGGAGGACAAACACAACATAAACACAAAAAGACACAGACACACACACACACACACATTCTCGTATAGACTTCTTTCAGTTTCCATCTGCCAAATCCTCTAACAAGGCTTTGTTGACTAAGATGACCTGCAGTAGGACTGAACTCACTGAAACTA
Source organism: Octopus sinensis (assembly GCF_006345805.1). Lineage (NCBI taxonomy): Eukaryota > Metazoa > Mollusca > Cephalopoda > Octopoda > Octopodidae > Octopus > Octopus sinensis. The sequence continues at coordinate 10,681,739 of NC_043022.1, forward strand.
CATGGATTGTAATTTGATTTAAGGGAGTTTTGCATGCTATTTCTAGCAAACCGAGTAACCACATAGAGGCACCAGCTTTGACTCATCGATTACAGGTAAGTTCATCACAGGGAAAGTTCACTACCCTCAATTCACCATGAAGAATGTTCACCATGAGGAAAGTTTACCAAGAAAATATATCCATGGTATCCCGCCATTAATAGTTAAAAACTACTTTATTGAGAAAAAAATGGTGAATTGATGACAATGAACTCTCCCTGCAGTGAATTGATGATGGTGAACTTTCCCTGTGATGAATTCATGGCGGTGAATTTACCAGACATGGACTCATCAACCAAGTTGAAACCTTCTCTATGAATGTTGCTGTTTAGCCCTAGGTCAGGTTCAACCTTAACCAAATTAAGTTATGATCAGAGATATTTCATCCTTGACGATCCAGTGAATTCTTCCTTGATGGGTGTGATGTGAGGGAGTTTGGTTTTTAATTCTAGCAGGTCAAAACAACCACTTAGGGTCTCCTTCATTGCTATTGGTGCATTCAGTCCCACGGGACTGTTTGGTAAAAAGTCCTTTCTTGCAGAGTCATAACAAAGGTGAACCTTTATTATCACCATCATTTCATTCCCTCTCTTTCTATAAATATTAATAATTCATAGTCTTGCTAAATGAAAAGAACCTGCTTTGCTGAGAAGTTCTAATAAGGCTGAAACATGTCTGTTGCTTTCATCAGTTGGTTTTCATCAGCAGATTCACTCCAATCTATATTGGCTTATATTATGAAAAAATTTCAGTCAACTGATTTTATTACTGTTATCCCTCTTGCTAATTGTTTGCAAGGTTTTAATCATTCCTTCTGTGGAAACACCTCACTGCAGAATCCATTTCTATCATCTCTGACATCTTTAGCAACTTCATGGTTTGTCTGTTTTACTCTGTAAGGAGCATTGGGCCAGGTTTCCTGGTTTCTCTGGTGTATGTATATTCCTCCCCGGACAGGACACTGGTCCGTTGCAAGATTAGCCAGTTTTGTCAGCTGAGTGGACTGGAACAATGTGAAATGAAGTGTTTTGCTCAAGAACATAATGCAGGAATTGAAACCACAATCTTACTATCGTGAGTCGAACACCCTAACCACTAAGCTATGCATTACACTGAAAATGGTTGAGTTTTCCACATTTTTACTTTCTGGGTGGACTGGAGCAAAGTGAAATGAAGTGTTTTTCTCAGGAACATAATGCATCACTACAATCTTACAATCATTGCTTGGTCCAGGGGTTGAAACCACAATGAACACCACAACCATTAAGCCATGCACCTCCACATTTATCAACTTCATAATGAACATATATGTTTCAGCAACCCCTACTTATCCCTTTTTGTTCTTTACTAACTCATCATCTCCCACTCCTAGTTAGATTCCCTTCCTCCCACTTCACTCACATCAAATAGGCTATCCTTTTGTCATAATTTCGCTATCCCTCAGCCTTAAATTTTGACTTTGAAGTCTGTGCATAAAGTTTGTCCCCCAGTCCCAACCTGCCAATTAAAACAAATTATTAAGTTTAAGCCATCAACCATTTCTCCTACCCCACATCTGCCTTCTTGAGCCCCTCATCTCCCATCTGGTCCTTCCATAGTACCATTCTCTGCAACTTCCACTTTATCCAGTATGACCCAATTACCACTTCCATCCTACCTGAGCCCACACTCTCCTCCTTTAAACAGAGCTGAAATTTATTTGACCCCCTAGTTAACATCGGTAGTCAGACCTGACCTTGAACATCTGTCTATTCCTGATCCCTTTGAAGCAACTGTCCCCTGTCCTTTCATTTACGTCAACAACTCAAGGTGGCCCTTAGTCCATGTTCCAAGTTGCTGACCACTTTACATACATTTTCATCAACGTTATATACTGCATTAAGCCTTTTGATTCCAACTTGCCTGAGAAACACCCTTGCTTCCACGATTGTTTTAAAGTGATCTAAAGCAAAACCTTCCATCAAAATTTCATGTCCAAACACCAGCATAAAAACAACAAAGTCAGTTTACTAAAATTCTTCATTGTTTTTTAAACTATTTGAAACAAAGCAGTGTATTTTAGTAGAAATACGATAATAAAAGGGTTAAATGTCAACCTTATGACGCATTATATATTTAGGCGAAACTCTACTACTTGACAGACTGCTTCCATGAACACCTTCTGGATAGTTTTCACAACACTCCTGGTCTCCTCAAATATGTGGCTTTTCATTTCAATTTCTGAGGCCATTTCTGCCATCATATCTGTCTTAGGATTAATCCAATGCTCCAAACTCCCTTCTACTAAGATCTAATTTCAAATTGCACTTTTTTACTCACTGTGGCATCAACAATAAGCTAAATATCTTCTAATCACCCCCGCCTCAACACATGCAGAGTGTATACGTACGCATTTTCTCTCACTTACTCAGCCCTCCCTCACAGTCATGAGGACTAACACTTTGCTGCTTTTTACTATTGTTTTTGCTCATGTTCATTTCAGTTCCACTATCCATATTTACTCTCCTCAACTCAGAAACCATACCAACTCATTTCTAGCACCATTACTACCACAGCAGTACTTAGAGCTCTCTCTTTTCTCTTTCTTGATAAAGAGCCCCAGCCCTAATTTTTAACATTTTTCTTTTATTCATATGTATCATCATCATCATCATCATCATTTAACGTCCGCTTTCCATGCTAGCATGGGTTGGACGATTGGACAATTTGACTGAGGTCTGGTGAATCAGACTCCAATCTGGTCTGGCAGTTTCTACAGCTGGATGCCCTTCCTAACGCCAACCACTCCAAGAGTGTAGTGGGTGCTTTTACGTGCCACCAGCACGAGGGCCAGTTTGGTGGTACTGCCAACGGCCACGCCCAAATGGTGCTTTTTACATGCCACCTAAACAGGAGCCAGTCCAGCGGCACTGGCGATGCTCTCGCTCGAATATTTCACATGCCACCAGCACAAGTGCTAGTAAGGCGACGCGGTAACGATAGATGACGCGTATTCATATGTATATTTTATTCATATCTATATTTCCTTTGGAATATTTGTTGCTAATGGAAGCCCACACTAATTTCTTCTCTGGATTTTAATCGATCCATTTTTTTTTCTGCCCACAATTCATGGGAAGGTCATGGGGGTAGAGTCCTCAGGCACCTCCTCAATAGCATCCCATCGGAATCAACTGTCATTACACTTTCCAGTTGGATTCCCAAGTGTGACCAAGTAAGGCTAAAGATCTTATCCAACCATCTCGTTCTTGCTCTACCCTTAGGTCTCCTGCTGGTTGAACTTCATCATCATCATCGTTTAACGTCCGCTTTCCATGCTAGTATGGGTTGGACGGTTTGACTGGGGTCTGGGAAGTCAGGAGGCTGCACCAGGCCCAGTCTGATCTGGCAGTGTTTCTACAGCTGGATGCCCTTCCTAACGCCAACCACTCCGTGAGTGTAGTGGGTGCTTTTTACGTGCCACCAGCTTCAAAAATCTAACGTGTGATTCCAGATTCTTCCCTGTGACATTCTAATCAAGTCCATAGTACCAGAGCTGTAACTTAAGGCAGAGAAGTAGCAGCTCGACCTGGACAAACTCTATGGAGCCTGTCAAATGACATCATTCCAGAAATCTTTCAGAGGAACCCTTTGTGTTTGCAATTGTACTCCTTCACTCATTACCTACAATTTCATGACCATAGCTAAAGACTCCCAACCACATGGTTGTGGGTTCAGTCTCACTGCGTGGCACCTTGGGCAAGTGTCTTCTACCATTATCTTGGGCTGACCAAAGCCTTGTGAGTGGATTTGGTAGGCAGAAACTGAACGAAGCCTATTGTATATATGTATATATACACACACACACACACACACGTGTATGTATGTATTATTGTGTGTCTGTGTTTGTCTCCCCATCATCGATTGACAGCCTCCTGCTTCCCATCACATGCGAACATGGATCAGAGATACTTAAACTTTTCCACTTGACTCACTGATATTTCACTAACATGTAGCTCGTTTTTGAGACGCAAGGCTCTTTTGTGCTAAGGTTAACTCTGAACACTTTAAAATGGACTGTTTTACTGCACAGTATCAAAGACAGTCATAGATGATTTGGTATCATCATTATCATCTTCATCATCATCATCATCTAACATTCGTTTTCCATACTGGCATGGGTAAGACAGTTTGACTGGAAATGGTAAGCTGGATAGCTGCACCAAGCTCCAATCTGTTTTTGCTTCGTTTCTACGACTGAATGCCCTTCCACTTATGCCAGCCACTCTGCAGACTGTACTGGGTGCCTTTTATGTGACACCAGCACAAACTTGTCTAATACTTGACAGACTGCTTCCATGAACGTCTCCTTGATAGTTTTCACAACACCCCTGGCTCCCTCAAATATGTGGCTTTCCGTTTCAATTTCTGAAGCCATTTCTACCATCATATCTGTCTTAGGATTAATCCAATGCTCCAAACTCCCTTCTACTGTACAACTTCATGAACAAAGATTTCATTTCAAATTGAACTTTTTTGCTCACCATGTCTGTGTGTCACTGGGCACCAGCCACAACAAGGATTTTACTCTCAAGCACAACGAATCACCAAAAGTCACTTGTGATTGTCTCCGTGAGGCTCAACATCCGAAGATCATATTTCACCACCTTGTCCCACGTTTTCCTGGGTCTACCTCTTCCACAGGTTCCCTCCACAGTTATAGATTGGCAAGAGCTCGAGTGGATTAAATGCTGATCGGTAAAGATCAACTGGATTAAATACTGTACGCACATGTACCCCTGTGTGTATGTGTTAATAATAATTGAAACATAAGCAGAAGAAAGTAGTACATTAGAAATACAACCAAGAAAAGTTTAATTCTTCTAGACTGTATTTTCACTGAAATACTTTGTCAATGCTTTTCACTGAGTTTTGAAAAATTAATCAAGTATTTGAAGATATTTTAGAAAATATTAATCAATAATTAATTCTTGGTTAATTTTGAAAAATTCATCAGGAATTTGAAGATATTTTAGATAATATTAATCAAGAAGTAATTTTTAAAAATTAATTGAAGAATCAATTCTGAAAAATTTATTCTTGGTTAATTTTGAAAAATTTATTCATGGTTAATTTTGAAAAATTAATCAGGAATTTGAAGATAATATTAATCAAGAAGTAATTTTGAAAAATTAATTGAAGAATTAATTTTGAAAAATTTATTTTGAAAAATTTATTCTTGGTTAATTTTGAAAAATTAATCAGGAATTTGAAGATATTTTAGATAATATTAATCAAGAAATAATTTTGAAAAATTAATTGAAGAATTAATTTTGAAAAATTTATTCTTGGTTAATTTTGAAAGATTAATCAAGAATTTGAAGATATTTTAAATAATAATTTTTTTTTTCTTTCTTTTTTTTTCTGTTTGCAGCTGTGGATCATGTTGCATCACCTGTTAGCCTCAGCACTGCCGCCGGTAGCCAAATTTCATTTGAAAAAGATGGTGAAAATTATAAATGTTCTATATGTGGTAAAGCTTTTGGTTATAAAAATGGTCTTATTCGACATGTACGCCTCACCCATGATAAAGAACGTCCATTTCAGTGTGACATATGTCACCGTCGATTCGGCTATAAGAATATCTTACTGGAACACCAGAACATTCACTTTGGTATTAAGCCTTATGCTTGCAACCTCTGCGACAAAAAATTTGCTGCTCGCTCCAATCTGGTGCAGCATCGTCTGATACACAGGAAGCCGTATTGCTGTCGAATGTGCAACAGACGATTCGACAAAGAAGTCCAGTTGCAGCGCCACCTGCTCACCTGTCAAGGCGAAGCATTGCAGTGCAGTATTTGTAATTACGCAGCTAGCAATCAAACATCACTGAATGCGCACATTTTTGAAGCTCATCCACCTCAGTATTACGATACACGAGACAAAAACCGGGTTGATCTTGCGGGTGGAGATAGTACGGCAGGCAGTCTGTCGATTGTGTCCACCTGCTCGGCAAACGATAACAGCAGTGGTGGTTCAGGCATAGACAGTGTCCTCTCTTACAACTTGCAGCTGAGCACTGAGACGGAATCTATGCGCAAGATAGACAATATCTGCTCACAGCTTGCTAGTCGCAGTAACAGCACGACGCCTTCCAATGACAGTGTTGTCGGAGGAGCCACTATTAAACAAGAACAGCCTTCACCATCATATGATTCACAACCAGTATTTCCAGTTGGTATCAGTGTCTCAAATAATGAGCGCTGTTTTGTAGAAAACCAGCAGAAGCAGTACAGTAACAATGGCAACAGCAGCAATGGCAGTTCGAGTGGTGTGACGTCGGAGGCTGCATGCCGTTTGACTGTATCCAGGCTGGACAACACAAGCAATCACCGGAGCAGCAGTCCTCCACATCCGGCTCTTGCGTCGACGACCATTGACGAGATGATGCAGGTGGTAGAAGTGCCGGCTACTCCCGACCAGCCTGTCTCAAATCGGTGTTACACTGTGCCATCACCACGCGACCTCATACCCAGCAACATTGCCGACTCGACGAGCAGCCTGTCAGAGATGCTCTCCATGCTCCAGAACCTGATCCAGAAGTCCCAGGAGCTGGAGCCATCCTCGTCGGGTGGTTTCTCTGTTGCAATCACACCGAGGAAATCGACAAAGGATGTTGCAACGCAATTCGCGACCCCAATCGACGGCGTGCCTTTACTGGAAGATACCTTAGCCTACTACATGTCCCAGGGTAAGATTTACAAGTGCAACCATTGCGGGATTATTTTTCAGGAGCGAGGCATGTACTTCCTGCACAATTCACTGCATGGGGCGTACAATCCGTGGGAGTGTAGCATATGTCACAAAGTGTGTGCGGACAAGAATGATTTCAATCTACATTTTGTTAACCAGCAACATGTATAAAAAATTAAAAAAACCAAAAAAATTTTTTTAAATGCGACATGTAAATGGCAAAACTGAACATAAACTGGTACATGTCACACAACACCTTCATGTTTGTATATATTTATTTACCGACTGCAACAGCAAACAAAAACAATGTGTTTTTATACCAGAACTGTAAAAGAAAAAAAAACTGTAACCAATTGCTAGGTGTATGAGTCAGTGTGTGTGTTTGTGCGTGCATGCAGTATATATTCATGTGTGTGTGTGTGTAAATTATGTAAGTGCATTTGTGTGTGTATGTATAGAGGTTTGTGCGTTGATAAGTGCCAACACACGAAGCTCTCACCTTGAGTCACTCTGTTACTTCTACTAAATATTAATAATAAAAAAAATATATATATACACACACACACACACATGTGTATGCATGTAAAAATAAGATGTTTACAAGTCCTTCGACAGGTCTTGTCTTTTGTTTGTCCTGTGTGTATATGTGTGTGTGTTTGAATGTATGTATGGGTGTATGTGTATATTGTAAGTGTTATGCATGTGGTTATGCATATATATAAATTATATTTAATGTGCGTGCATGCTCACACACATATTCACACAGGAACACACACACACATACACGCACACAGATATTGTGGATACTTATTCCAATGTGATGAATCTGTTCCGATGTTTGACTTTCTGGTGATGAAGAAAACAACTATGGGTGACTGTGGACTTCAGGGTGGGAAAAGGGAAGGGTGGCAGGAAGGCAGAGTATTTGTAATTTAAGTATCTCCCTGCAACTTGGGGTACAATCCCGGCCAGCAATCAAACACAACTATCGCTGAATTACAAAAATAAAAAAAAAAAACTAATAAAAATCCTTAAACTATCTTGGGACCCTTGACCTGATTTCAGTGCTGTCAACAAAGATATATATTGGAGTGTAGGCCTGTTTGCTTTGTCCAGATTCATGGGATTCCCATGGGGGACGCGAACACTCAGCACTTACTCCGTCTCGTGAAACACTTGTTAATGATGCAGTGCTCCTGCTTCTTGCCCCATTTAGCAGTATCTATGAAAACTATAGCTTAAAATGGGTGTTCTGGAAGAGTGGGAGCTCATTAGGTAGGGTCTCTTGTTCTGTGGACATGGAGTACACAACACACACTCACACATAACACTTGACAGAAATTTCACTTTATACACACACACATGCCCAATGTAAAATTATGCCAAATGTAAAATTATGTGCATTTATATATATATATATATATATATTGTTATACTTAGGGATGGTCATATTTTGTCTATTAGACACATGCACCAATAGTGTTTGTATGTGATTGGTAAAATATGACCATTTTAAATATAACAATATTTAACACATGATTTCACATCAAGAATCTTGTAAAACAAATACATATATATGTATATATTTGTATGTATGTATGTATGTATACAGGATGCCCCAAAAAAATGCATACATGCATTGAATGATTAGAAAGTCAACATTTGTTAAAATTTATATTTCATTTTCAAAATTCAATAGAATCTGCAGACAGTATTCATCTTTTTTATGAATGCTTGTTTTTAAACTGATGTCTGTTGATGTCCAGGCACTGCTGACAATACAAAGCAATGGAAATGCAAACATCAAGGAATCTTTTATTCAGTATTAGTGCACGTTCTTGTTCAATAGCTAACCTCTGTTTGTTGACCGTTTCCAGTTTTGTATCATACACTTTATATTCTAAGTATCCCCATTCAAAAAGTCTTGTAGTGTGAAGTCCAGTGAATTTGGAGGGTTTTCTATTGAACCCCTTCATCCAATTCCCCCTATTTGGCAAAATCACATCAAGGTAGGCCCTTATATTACTATAGTAGTGTGGGGTGATGCCCCAGCTTGCTAGAAAGAAAACTGCACGTCTCCAAAATGCCCTTGAATGCTTGGCATGACAGATTGTTGCAGCAAGTTCAAGTGAATGGGACCAGTGACAGTACCTTCAAATTCGAATGACCCAATTAATCACTTTGATGATAAACCATACCATACTGGTAAATTAACATGATGTTCCTTCGTAATATGTGGTTCCTCAAATCCCCACTTGGTGCAATTGTGGTAGTTAATTGAGCCATTTAATTTAAGTGTAGCTTCATCAGTCCAAACAACCCTTATTGGAAAATGTACATCTACTCATCTTTCCAATTTCCATTCACAAAATTCCAGTCTTTGGTTCAGATCATCTTCATAGATATCATGGATTATTCTTGGAACAGAACTTTTCCCGTGACAAATGCTTCAAAATGGGATGGACGCTTGATTTTGAAATTCCTATCTTACAACTTGCTTGCCACACAGATATTCTTGAACTCTGATAGTACGTTACTAGTACGTTACTAGTATCCTTGTCAATGTCTGCAGAGTTCTGGAATATTTCTTCAAGACATTCTGAATAGTTCCATCTACTTCAAACTCATCTGTAATTCAAGTGATAGTAAGTCACTTGGATGGTATTCCCAAATTTCCAGCAGCACTTTGGGTTAAATTTCCTTTCTTCAAAGCTTACTTTGGCTCCTTTCATTATTTCAGATGGGTTAAAACTAAAAATAAATGAAAATTCAATTATCAGCTGATAAAGTGCGTATACATTTTTTGGGCCACCCTCTGTGTGTTTGTATTATGTATATATGTATATATATATATATATATATATATATATATATATATATATATACACATATACATATATATATATAATGTGTTATTGTATGTGTGCGAAAGTGAGTGTGTGTGTTCATACAACATACATACGTACATACATCCATATACACACACAAAATATAATCTATTTGGTTATTTGTTTTTTTTTTAATAATGCAATTTGGAATCCATGTCCATAGCAGAATTTTACCAAACAGCAACACAGGAAAACAAATGTAACAATGTTTATAATTATAGCTCTATTTCTTTTATATAAATTCCTCTTTCTTTTTCTTCTTTTTAGTCTTCTTTTTCTTGGATCTTGAATACATCACCCCACTGTTGAGCCTGGTTTTATATGTGTATGTTTGTGTGTGTGTGTGTGTTTGTTGTACTGTTCCATTATCAACAAAAAAAGTACTTCATCTAATGGGGGATGAATATTATTTAATACACATTTTGATAAGCGCAGGAGTGGCTATGTGGTAAGTAGTCTGGGTTCCAGGTTCAGTTCCACTGCATGGCACCTTGGACAAGTGTCTTCTACTATAGCCTCGGGCCGACCAAAGCCTTGTGAGTGGATATGGTAGATGGAAACTGAAAGAAGCCCGTCGTATATGTACTTATATATATATATGTGTGTGTGTGTATGTATATGTTTATGTCTGTGTTTGTCCCCCCCAACATCGCTTGACAACCGATGCTGGTGTGTTTACATCCCCATAACTTAGCGGTTCGGCAAAGGAGACCGATAGAATAAGTACTAGGCTTACAAAGAAAACGTCCTGGGGTCGATTTGCTCGACTAAAAGGTGGTGCTCCAGCATGACCACAGTCAAAAGAGTAAGTGTAAGCATGGCTGGGTGGGTAAGAAGTTTGTTTTCCAAACATATGATATTAGGTTCAATCTCACTGCATGGCACTGTAGGCAAGTGTTTTTTCTACTACTGTAGCCTCAGGCCGACCAAAGCCTTGTGAGGGAATTGAGCAAGCAGAAACTAAAGTCCATCATGTGTATATGTGTGTGTGAAAGTGATAATTGCACAGGATTTAAATGCAAGTGATTAAGTTTCATGCCTCTGATAATACAATAGTCAGACAAGCATGTATAATATGCCATGTATTACTGGGCAGTCATAGTAGTTTGCATTTAAATCCTTTGTAAATTAAATAGTGTGTGTGTATATATATATATATAAATATATAAACGTTATCGATTGCACATACACAGTGTATGTGTTTTGTTCATACACTGAATTTGCTGCGGGATAGCATCTAGAAAGCTCCCTTCACAATGCTGAGTGTTAAAGAACACCTGAATATCATAGACCAGGTAAAACAACTTGTCTTGGCATGAATCCAAGAGTTGTAGATACCAATATTTTACCATTACTGTGGCTTAAAAATACCATGAACATGGATCACAAACATACCTACACACACATATATATATATAAAGATAAATTAAATAGAGAGATACTATTGACAATCCAATAATTTATATATTATTATAATATTACATGATACACTTTGATATAATATAACATAATATTATATAACATAAACAATTATTTTTAAAAAAACCCATAAAAGACCAACAAATTGTTTCGACTTATATATATTTTCTGATATACATACCCAATAACAGTTCCCTTATATGTATGTGTATCAGAATATGTATATGAGTTGAAACAATTTGTTGGCCTTTTATGGTTCTTTTTTAAATGCCGGTGGCACATAAAAAGCACCATTCGAATGTGGCCGATGCCAGCGCTGCCTTGACTGGCTCCTGTGCTGGTGGCACGTAAAATGCACCAAGCGATCGTGGCCGCTGCCAGCCTTCCCTGGCACGTAAAAAGCACCCACTACACTCATGGAGTGGTTGGCGTTAGGAAGGGCATCCAGCTGTAGAAACACTGCCAGATCAGACTGGAGCCTATTGCAGACCCCGGTCGAACCGTCCAACCCGTGCTATCACGGAAAACGGACGTTAAATGATGATGATGAATTGTTTATGTTATACTATATCAACATATATCATGTAATATAATATAAATAAATTATTGGATTGGCAATAGTATCTCTCTATTTAATTTATCTTTATACCAATATTTATACGGTATTCAACTGACGTACCAGTGAATTGGATGTTTAACACACCCCTTTGAATATATATATATATGTGTGTGTGTGTGTATGTATATATATATATATATATGTGCATATCTTTCTGTCTGTGTTTGTCCCCCCAACATCGCTTGACAACCGATGCTTGTGTGTTTACGTCGCCCGTAACTTAGCGGTTTGGCAAAAGAGACCAATAGAATAAGTACTAGGCTTAGAAAGAATAAGTCCTGAGGTCGATTTGCTCGACTAAAGGCAGTGCTCCAGCATGGCCACAGTCAAATGACTGAAACAAGTAAAAGAGTATATGGTGCCCAGCATGGCCGCGGCCTTCGGGCTAAAACATTTTTAAGGATTTGTGAAAAGGGCAGACGTTGCCGGTGACATGTACAAGACACCCAGTACACTCTGTGGAGTGGTTGGCTTTAGGAAGGGCATCCAGCTGTAGACACCAAGCCAGCATAGACTGGAGCCTGGTGCAGCATACCAGCTCCAGGGAATCTATCTAACCCATGCCAACGTGGAAAATGGACATTAAATGATGATGATGATGATATATGTGTGTGTGCGTGCATTTATATCTACATAGCGAAGGCATTTGCTTCACAACCACATTGTTCTATGGTTCCACTGTCCAGAGTTTTATATGAATGTCTCCTACTCACCCTGGTGTTGACCAATGCCTTATGAGTGGAATTTGATAGATAGAAAGTGTATAGAAGCAAGTTTTTGGCATATGTGTGTATATACGGTGGGGCGTCACAGAAGGGAGGTGACTCTTGGAAGATTAGTTGGTTCCACCATTCATGGGTTGGCTGTGCTAAAAAGGAAATTCAGAAAAGTATGGCATCAATATATGCAGGTAGGAATTTTTGACAAATAACCGACACAGGTTGAAACAAATCATTTCCAACAAAACATAACACTGCCAGATCAGACTGGAGCCTGGTGCAGCCTCCTGGCTTCCCAGACCCCGGTCGAACCGTCCAACCCATGCTAGCACCGAAAACGGACGTTAAATGGTGATGATGATGATATGTGTGTATTTGTGTACATATATGTGGAGCATGTGACTTCATGGCTGGGGTATTACTCCTGATCATAAGATTGTAGTTTCAATTCCTGCACTGGGTGATACATTGTATTCTTGAACAAAACACTTCCTTTCAGATTGCTCCAGTCCACTCAGCTAGCAAAAATAAGTATTTCCTGCGATGGACTGGATTCCTGTCCAGGGGGTAAAATGTATATCCCATGAAAACCAGGAAATTGGCCCAGTGAGTCTGTATGACTTGGGAAGGATCTTTATCCTTAACCTTATATATATGTGTGTGTTCATTTTTGTCGTTTTTAGTCTGTTAGATGTATACTTACTATTGAGCCATTGTATTACAGTTGAATGCTCTTCCTGTTGCTAACCCTTACCTGTTTTTCCAGTAAGAAACCTTTTATTCTGCACATCTTCAAGAGCAGAGAACTAACGGAATTGTTAACAAAGTTTATCAATTGTACTGAAGTATAGAATGTAACCATTCATGTTTGCTCATACCTGCACTTGATGGTCTTTGTAGAGTTTCTGTCTACCAAATTCACAAGGCATCGGTCATCCTGGGACTACAGTGAAAGACACTTGTACAGCGTACCACACAATGGGACTGAACCCAAAACTACAGAGTTGAGAAGCTAACCTCTTAATAACCCAGATATATCTGCACCATTTCATATGCATAGGTATATATATATATATTTGTGTGTGTGTATATATAGGCATGGGCGTGTGCTAAGAAGCTTGCTTCCCAGCCACATAGTTGCAGGTTCAGTTCCACTGCATGGCACATTGGGCATGTGTCTTCTACTTTCATCTCTTTGTGGAGATGATTTTATTCTTTTACTTGTTTCAGTCATTTGACTGTGGCCATGCTGGGACACTGCCTTGAAGGATTTTAGTTAAACAAATTGACCCCAGGAATTATTTTTATTAAGCCTGGTACTTATTCTTTCGGTCTCTTGCTGAACCACTAAGTCACGGGGACATAAACATATCAACACTGGTTGTGGAGTAAAGGTGGGAGACAATCAGAGACACACACATATATATATATTTGAATAAGATAGCGTCAACATGTCTTCACACAAAATAGTTCTTCATACATACAGAAATTTGATTATGCAACAGTTTACCTGTATAATGGGATCCCATTGTAGTTCTTCAGGTGATATTCAATTACTGTCCCCAATAGTTACAAAACCTTCGACCTCGATGCTAGCACATCCGTCTGCCTTGTTTGAATTGATAGACGATGGCAGTTTCAATCTGCTTGCTCTTAATGTGTTTCTGCATACTTGATATGAATAGTATTGGATGTATTTGGCTGTTTATTTTGTTCCTCATGTTAGACTGCACGTGTGAAATTTTATTATTTGACCTTCAGTATTCGTTGGTTCAGAAACATACACAGCCTCCCCATAAATATATATATTCATGTATACATGCCCACATAAACATCCAGATACACTCACATAACTTCATATATATATACAATCATGTATATATACACATATACATCTCTGGACACCCCTATATATATAAGGTCAAATAATAGGCGCAGGAGTGGCTGTGTGGTGAGTAGCTTGCTTACCAACCACATGGTTCTGGGTTCAGTCCCACTGCATGGCATCTTGGGCAAGTGTCTTCTGCTATAGCCTTGGGCCGACCAAAGCCTTGTGAGTGGATTTGGTAGACGGAAACTGAATGAAGCCTGTCGTATATATGTATGTGTGTGTATATGTTTGTGTGTCTGTGTTTGTCCCTCTAGCATTGCTTGACAACCGATGCTGGTGTGTTTACGTCCTCGTCACTTAGCAGTTCGGCAAAAGAGACCGATAGAATAAGTACTGGGCTTACAAAGAATAAGCTCTGGGGTCGATTTGCTCAACTAAAGGCGGTGCTCCAGCATGGCCACAGTCAAATGACTGAAACAAGTAAAAGAGTAATATATGCATACATATATATACACACAGACATATGCATACTTATATACATACATCAATCAACAAATACATTCATCCTTATACATACATGCACATACATTTATTTACATATATGCATGTACATAAGTATATTTCTGGGCACTCCAATATATATACATATACATATGGGATGGGAAGGATGGGAGGTGGGGAAACTGAATTATAATTATCATTTTTATACACCTTGGAATTTACTCATTACTCAGCAGTATACTCAAGGCAAAGGTCAAACTTTCCTGAAACGTTTCTGGTGTGCTAAATATTCTGGAGAACAATTCTTAGTGGTTGAGACCATAGCGGATCTTCTTCTAGCATAAGGGTTTCTACTTAGTTGTTAAAAACTTCCCACTTATATTTATGTATAAAATACTATTTACTGAATCTCAGTTTTTCTATATGCTAGACCACTGGTGTTAAAATTGATGTTATTGAATTAATATCCAATTTTTCACCCTCATTTTTATTTCATATATATATATATTAAATTCAACTTAGGTTGAAAGTCAACAAACAAAGATAATCTGTATCTTTTAATACATCTCAACGTTTCTAA
This sequence comes from Octopus sinensis, assembly GCF_006345805.1. Taxonomy (NCBI): domain Eukaryota; kingdom Metazoa; phylum Mollusca; class Cephalopoda; order Octopoda; family Octopodidae; genus Octopus; species Octopus sinensis. The sequence continues at coordinate 10,697,067 of NC_043022.1, forward strand.
AGCAAACTTTGTTGACTTTCAATGTAAGTTGAATTTAATGTATGATAGCGTCTTATAAAGCTAGATTTATTTATCCTAAAATCTTTGAGGAATTTGTCACTGGGCAGTTTAGCTTAATGGTAATCACAGGGATGTGAGTTCGAGTCTCATGGCTGGTCACCAACAGATTTTTCTGAAAAATACAGATAGTTTATCCCATTCATGCTATATTATCAGCATTATCCTGCGTTTGAAAATAAAATTATTTCTTTATCTGTATCTTCCATGCCAGTGGCACCATTCGGGTGTGATCATTACCAGCATCGCCTTACTGGCACTTGTGCCCATGCTAGTAGGGTGCCAAGAGCACCATCCGAGTGTGATCATTACCAGAGCGGCTAACTGGCTTCCATGCTGGTGGCACGTAAAAGGCACCATTTGAGCATGATTGTTACCAGCGTCGCCTTACTGGTACTTGTGCCGGTGGCATGTGTAAAAAGATTTGAGCGAGGTCATTGCCAGTACCGCCTGACTGGCCCCATGCTGGTGGCACGTAAAAAGCATCCACTACACTCTCGGAGTGGTTGGCGTTAGGAAGGGCATCCAGCTGTAGAAACTCTGCCAGATCAAGTTTGGAGCCTGGTGCAGCCATCTGGTTCACCAGACCTCAGTCAAAATCGTCCAACCCATGCTAGCATGGAAAGTGGATGTTAAATGATGGTGATGATGTTGATGATGATGATGATATATACATACACACACACACACACATGACGGGCTTCTTTCAGTTTTCATCTACCAAATCCACCCACAAAGTTTCAATCAGCCCACAGTTATTACAGCAGACATTTGCCCAAGGCACTACTCACTGAGACTGAACCCAGCACCATGTGGTTGGGAAGCAAGCATCTTACCACACAGCCACACCTGGTATCTGCTCAAAAGATATGGATAGCCTGACAAATTGATGGAGATAGGTAGTTTCATCTGTAGTAATGATTACTGCAGTCTCTCTCCCTCCCCCTACAGTGTGGCATCTTGGCCTTCTTTTTTGGTTGCTCATGGAGTAAAGCAGGACTATGTACTCATTCTAATGTTGTTTGAAACATTTCTAGGAACCTTTGTTGAAAATATGGCAGGTGAACTAATGGCTAGAGAGTACACCAGCACAAGAATGGCTCTTGGTTTGTTGTGCATATTTAAAAGTCCCATGATAACATGTACCTCTGATCACCTCTGGTTACTCAGTGTACAGTAGGGGTGGGGATATTCTTTGGAAGATATCCAGAAAACTGAATTTTTTTTAATGGACAGTAATAGTGTTGTAGCTACTGATTAACAAATTTCAGTTGATATATAATTGAAGTCACATATCAACTGGAACCTGGAGTGCCAGGACTTGCACCTCTGCTCATCCTGATAGCAAATACAAGGCTCGTAAAAAAGCGCCCACTACGCTCGTGGAGTGGTTGGCGTTAGGAAGGGCATCCAACTGTAGAAACACTGCCAGATCAGACTGGAGCCTGGTGCAGCCTCCTGGCTTCCCAGACCCCAGTCAAACCGTCGTCCAACCCATGCTAGCATGGAAAATGGACGTTAAACGATGATGATGATGATGATGATATATATATATCAAGAGAGAGAGAGAGAGATGTGGGTTTGGGGAGGGAGACATCAGAATCTCTGCCGACCAGCCCAACCAGCCTGCCAGCCAGTCTGTCAGTCTCCACAATTTTGTTGACAATTGCTTCTTTTTTTTTTACATTATTTATTTCTGTTTTCGCTTTCATTTGTTTTATTTTTATCCTCAAAGCAGGAAAGATGGAGTCGAATTAACTGATCTCTTACATCCGGTCCAGTGCCATCTCTGAATCTCTTCTCTTAATGTGTTGTTTTTAAACACCCCACCCCCCACCTCCTCTCCGTTCTCTTTCCTCCTGTTCTTCCCACCCCCAACCTGGCCGTCGCCGCCACCACCACGGCAGCAATTTGTTCACCATTTCACCTTCTGTCATATATAATGGACCACAACACACTGGTGTCACATTCAAATAGCGGCCAATTTTGTCAACATCATTAATTCAGAAGCAGTAATTATGTCTGTCTGTGAGACTGTGTGTATGTTCGGTTATTGCAATGTGTGTGTGTGTGTGTGTGATCATATCTGGGTTTATGTGTGCATGTATCTGTGTGTATATAAATATATGTGTGTGTATGCATATATACATATATTATATATAGTTGTGCACATATTTACATATATTTGTGTGCATATATACATATATTTATATGTGTATGTATATATATTTATATTTATATCTGTATGTATATATATTTATATGTAGAGATACACATATTTATATGTATGTATGTGTGTATATATATATATATACATATATATAGGTACATAAATTTCTGTGCTTAGATACACATATGTATATATATATATATGTGTGTATGTATGTGTATACACAGACATTATTAGTGAACACATTTCCTCTTTCTCTTCCTCTATTTCTGTCTGCCTATTTTATATTATCTTACATACAATACATAACAAGCTAATCTATATATTTACCCACTTCATCTTATCTATCGCTGTCTGTCTCCTCACCTTTTTGTCTTTCCAATCTGAGAATGTGATCTAAATATATATAGAGAGACAGACAGACAGATACACATATTCATAAATACATTGAAAATGCAGTTATTTCAACTGGATATTTATAAATAATTCATAAACAGCATAAAATGATATTTTGCAGCAAAAAAAAAATCCAAAAAAGCGTTAAATAAAATTAGATAAAACATTTGTAATTTTAATCAGGTGATATAGATGGAGGTTGAACTTGGTTCTTTGAATTTTTGTTCTAATGTCTTTTTATCATTCAAATATTGAAACTTTAGCATCTACTTTCTCCACCTTTGCTGACTGCTGTGTTTCTCCATCTTATTCAACCACTACTCACATCGAGGGAGCGGTCTTCTACCTCACCTTCTCTAGTCTTGAATAGCTCACAATTAAAAAGATCTATAAATGTTAGGCTTCACAATCTTATGTCATGGTAGCATTCCTATACATGTATATGTGTGTGTGTGTAAGTGTGTATATCATCATCATTGTTTAATGTCCGTTTTCCATGCTGGCATGGGTTGGATGGTTTAACAGGAACTGACAAGCAGGAGAGCTGCACCAGGCTCCAACTGTCTGTTTTGGCATGGTTTCTACAGCTGGATGCCCTTCCTAATGCCAACCACCTTACAGAGTGTACTGGATGCCTTTTATGGGGCACTATCACAGGTGTATTTTATGTGGCACCAGCATATTATATATATATATATATATATATATATAGGGAGAGTTTCTGAGAAAAACAAAAGACGAAGACAGGTGGTGTACAAAACAAACAGATGTATTAGTATAACGCTCAGGAATAGAAAAAATCTTTTACATTTCGAGCCTACGCTCTTCTACAGAAAGGGACAGAAAAAACAAGGAGAAAAAAAAGGAATATATATATATATAAATACATCATAGAGATATATTCTTTTACTGATTCAGAGATTGTACTGTGGCCATACTGGGGCACCACCCTCAAGAGTTGTTTTAGGTTAATCACTTCAACTTCAGGACTTTTTGTAGGACCCTATCTATACAGCTGCTATGTTATGAGACATCAAGTGATACAAAAATAAACAATAACAACATCAGCATTTTTAGACTGGTACTTTCCATCCACCAAATACTGGTTGACTCAAGGTTTTAGTAAAAGATACCCCAGGTGGATGCAGTGAGATTGAATGTAGATGTGACAACTAAAGAAGTAAATCTCAGTATTGTTGGAAATAGAGGACTCTATTTATTGAATGATACAATTATAGAGACTCACATACTGGACTTTAAGTTTCTGTGCCAACAATTCAGTGATCATAGCACTTCTTCAGCTGTTATAAATCTGCTGTCCATGGTGCCATCAGTTACAGACAAGATATTCACAAATTACCAAGTTTTGAATGTATCTGTATCATTCAATATATATATATATATACGAGCACTATGACCCTGCAATGCCGGGTCATAGTGCTAGTACATGCATATACAGCTACTTGCGTGTGTACATACACGCGAGTACTGTTCAAATCTCTGACCAATCACATACAGCTAGCTGGCATTCAATTGGCGTATCAAGTTTCGGGCATTTTGATTTGGTTTTGGATAGAAAATTCACAAAAAAGTCACTTCAGTAACTTTGAAGTTTTGATCAGTTAAGCCATTGTTGGACACAAGTATGTGTGCGTATTTGCTTGTTTGCAAGTGTGTGGGTTTATATATAATTATATATACACAAATATTTAATTGTTATCAACATATCCATTCAGATTGTCCAGCAAGAAACTGGAGAACTCTCAACTGTCAACTACAGCTGTAGAATCCACAATATATGTACATGTATAAAAGTTTATATATGTGTGTGTACACATGTGTAGGTTTATAAACGTGTGTGTACATGTGTATTCTTTTACTTGTTTCAGCTATGTGACTGGGTTCATGCTGGAGCACCACATATGTATACATTTGTTTATACATGTGTGTGTGTGTTTATATATTCATATACATGTGTGTGTTTATATGTTCATATACATTTCTATGTGTATATGTGCATATGTTTATGTATATACATATGTGTGTGTATGATGATAAGTTGTGTACTTCGTTGGTAATCACAATTTCAAACACTTACAATATGGAAACAGTTTTTCGTAATTTAGATTCCATCGATCCTTTTTTTTTACATTAGACCTTTGTATATTTATTTAAATTAGATACCTAAAATCAAAGGTGGTGGTTATTGTTGTTGTTAAGGTGGTGGAATCGTTAGCACACCAGGCTAAATGCTTATTGGCATTTTGTCCTTCTTTACATTTTGGGTTCAAATTCTACCGAGATCAATTTTGCCTTGCATCCTTTCGGGGTCAATAAAATATGTACCAGTTGTACACTGGGGTTGATGTAATTAATTCATCCCCATCTTCCCCAAGCTGCTTTTGTAGCAAAAATTTGAAATAATAATAATTATTATTAAGGTGGCAAGCTGGCAGAATTGTTAGCACACAAGGCAAAATGCTTAGCAGTGTTTTGTCTGTCTTTACGTTCTGGGTTCATATTTTGCCAAGGTCAACTTTGCCTTTAATCCTTTTGGGGTCAATAAAATAAGTACCAGGTGAGTACTGGGGTCGATGTAATAAACTGTAGTCTCTTTCCACCAAATTACAAGCCTTGTGCCTATAGTAGAAAGGATTATTATTATTATTAGTAGTAGTAGTATCATTATTATTAAAGGCAGCGAGCAAGCAGCATCTACTCCGGATAAAATTCTTAGTGGCATTTAGAAAGAATTATTATTATTGTTAGAGAAGACCCGGCAAGCCAAGTGAGACCATAACCGTGGCCTATGCCAGTGCTGTATAACCAGCCCATTTAAGAGCACCCTTCAATCATTGGATAATAAACTACGAAGACCTGTTGAGGCAAGTGAAATTGGTGTCGTGGCTGATGATAGTACCACTTGATTGGCACCCGTGCCAGTGGAATGTTAAAAGCACCATTCAAGCATGATTTTGCCAGGGTCACTGACTGGCTCACGTGCTGATGGTACGTAAAAAGTACCATTCGAGCGTGATTGTTGCCAGCGTTGCCTGACTGGCTCCTGTGCCAGTGGCATGTAAAAAACAACATTTGAGCACGGGCATTGCTAGTACCGCTGGATTGGATCTTGTGCAGGTGGCACCTAAAAAGCACATTTGAGTGTGGTCAGTGCCAGTACCGCCTGATTAGCCCTTGTACTGGTGGCACGTAAAAAGCACCCACTTCACTCTTGGAGTGATTGGCTTTAGGAAGGGCTACCAGCAGTAGAAACTTTGCCAGATCAGATTGGAGCCTGGTGCAGCCTACTGGTTTGCCAGTCCCCAGTCAAACCGTCCAACCCATGCCAGCATGGAAAGCAGACATTAAACAATGCTGATGACAACAACAAAGATGATGATGGTAGCAAGCTGGCAGAATCATTAGCATGCTGGGCAAAATACTTAGTAGCTTTTCATTTGTTTTTGTGTTCTGAGTTCAAATTCTGCTGACATCAACTTTGTCTTTCATCTCTTTGGGGATGTAATTGAATATCCCCCACCCTCCCCCCAAATTTCAGGCCTTGTGTCTAAAGTAGAAAGGATGACGATTGTTATTATTTTTGAGAACATTTTTATAAACAAACTGAAACACTCAGGGATTTGGTATTTTACAGAAAATAAAGAAAATCTCAAACAGAGAGTAGCTGTGAAAGCAGCTAAAAAGATTGTGTAAATACCCTTAGAAGCCACTACAGAGAATCGAACCTTGTATCTCTTCCTAGCTGGAATTTGAGAGGCAGCTTGCTGGCCACTTTTTCTGTCTTCTAAGGGTATTCATCCTATATTCTAAGATGTTTGCGCAGTTATTCCGCAGTCAAGATTTACTTTATTTTCTGTAAAATTATTATTATTGTTAATCATTTCCTATTAAAACCTAATCAGCAATATTGATCAAAAATCAATTGGACAAGAAGGCTGCCAGTTGAAATCTTGATGTTTAAACAACTCATCGTTGTAAGAAGCTGCAGCTATGCAAATTTATTGAGCAACCCGTAGGTTCTGCAAAACTAGCTTGCAATTTCCACCTAGGAGAAGCTTTCACCTGTGTGCACGGGCGTTTTTATCAATATCAGTAATACTGCTTTCAAATTTTGGCACAAGGCCAGCAATTTCGGAAGAAGAGGTAAGTCAATTACATCGACCCCAGTACTCAACTGGTATATTTATTTTATCGACTCCAAAAGGATGAAGGGCAAAATCACTTCCTGCAGAATTTGAACTTGAGAACTTAAAGACAGGTGGAATGCTGCTAAGCATTTTTTCCCAGTGTGTTAACGATTCTGTCAGCGTTCAGCTTTATTTTGACCAGAAATATTGGTTTAAAATTTTGGCATAAGGTCAGCACGTTCAAGGAAGGGCAAAAGTCAATTACATCGATCCCCCAACATTCAACTGGTGCTTATTTTATCAGACATGAAAGGCAAAGTCAACCTTGGTAGAGTTTGAACTCAGAACATAAAGATGGACGAAATGCAGTAACAATTCTGCCAGTTCAGCACCTTACAATATCAGTAACACTAGTCATGTCAATCATATACTTTTAGTCATCATCATCATTTTATGTCCAGTTTTTCTTCACTTGCATATTTTGGATGCAAGTGTAGTTTTCCAGCACGCCATCTTGCTACGTCACAGTTCTTATCCTCTACTTTTTGAGGTTCAACAACCCGAGGGCAGCCTTCATTACTTCTTCCCATGCCCTCCACTTCTGTTATGTCAACTTGGATTGCTTGGCACTTCTTCATCTCATTGTCAGTCTTCATCTACATCACACATCTGAACCAACACACTGCCCCCACTCCTTGCACATTCCACCTGATGCCTTTTACACCCAGTTTTTCTCTCGACCCATTTGTGTCCTGCCATTCATTAATTCATACACACTGGCATTTACACATCATCATATATATATATGTGTGTGTGTGTGTGTATGTATATATATGTATTTATGTGTGTGTGTTTGTGTTTCTTCCCCCCTCCTCATCACTTGACAATTGATGCTGGTGTGTTTATGTCTTTGTAACTTAGCAGTTTGGCAAAAGGGGCCGATAGAATAAGTACTAGGCTTATAAAGAATAAGTCCTGGAGTCAATTTCTTTGATTAAAATCCTCTAAGGCAGTGCTCCAACTTGGCCACAGTCAAGTGATTGAAATAAGTAAAAGAATAAAAGAATATATATATATATGTATGTGTACAAAGTTAATCCAAACATGAAAACACAAAGAGAAAACACAACAACGCGAGGACGTGGAACAAATATAGTATTATTGGATGCTCAGGAAGGAAGGGAAGAAGGAGGGTTTAACGTTTTGAGCGGAGCTCTTCGTCGGAAAGATAGGAGAAGGAAAGATCCAGAGGAGGGAAGACAGAGGAAAAAAAATCGCCAACAGTACACACACGGTCACATATAACAACGTATGAGTGTTTGGGGTCACCAAATATATTTGACAGATGTGGTTCCATTTGTAGAGCACAGATGAAATGTTAGTTGATGTACAAATAACGGTTTTTGTTCTGCCTTGGGTTGTTATTTGTAGATGGTCACAAGTAGGATGAGACAGCGTAATAGCAGCATTGAAGAGAAAAGAATAATATTCACAGATCCATATGCTGACAGTGGTTAGTAACAGAGACACATTAGTAATTGTAGTGGCAATGACAATGTGTTGCTCATGGGCTTTTAGCTGTGTGCTGGAAGCTGTGCATGGAAGCCAAGTTACACACTGTTGACAGAGAAGAAGAAAGAGTGAGAATTGCTTTGTTCTTTTCATTCAGTTGATGCCCCTGGTTAGCCGACTGAAAACCAAAGAGAGATAGAAGCAAGCCCTTCAATCAGTTATATAAGGTTTGGTCAGGAAGTCAGTCGAACTTAAAACAATGGATTGATCTTTCTCCAAACACTGAAGGTCTTTAGAGGTCAGGTGTTTCTCATTAATCACCCTACATCAAGACTAAACACAAGGGATCAGATATTTTTCTGACAAGCAACAAGTGTGAGGATTCAGTTTCGAATCTTAAGCTTAATAGAAGAAAACAATTTCCTACATATGTGTGTGTATATATGTGTATATATATATATATATATATATATATATATATATATATCATTTTTTATTATACACATATATATATAGCGGTGTACGTGCACTTTGGTGTACATATATATATGTAAGTATATATGTGTGTGTATGTATATATATATATATATATATATTTATAGACATACACACACATGTGCATGCACACACACACACACTGGAAAATTTGTGAAATCCTTGGTACAGTTAGTCATCTTTGAAAAAGGAAAAGAATGGCTTCACTGGCAGTTCTAATCAATTTAATTTTCTAATAATATAATTTTATAGTTTGGTTTTTAGATCTAGATCAAAAAACAAAACAGTAAAATTATATTATTAGAAAATTAAATTGATTAGAACTGCCAGTGAAGCCATTCTTTTCCTTCTTCAAATATATATATTTATATACATATACATATATATTTATATATACATATATATCTATATACATATACATACATATATATATATACACACATACATACATTTATATTATTTTATTTTATCTAGTTTCAGCTCACGAACTGTGGCCATGCTGGGGCACCGCCATTCACATATATATATACATACATATATATGCACACACAAACACATCCATACACACACAAACACACACACACACACATATATAGATATAGATATATACATTTACATATGATCACTACCAGAACTAGAGAAGAAATTTGAGGTGTGGAAGTAAGGTCTAGAACCAAAGGGCCTTAGAGTTAACTTAGTAAAAACCAAAGTCTTAATAAGTAGGAAAGCAGATAAATCACAAATCCCTTCAAGTGGATGGCCCTGCTTGTTCTGTCAGAAAGGCGTAGGTAAAAATTCCATAAGACATACCCAGTGTACGCTGGGTTCATCTTATGGAATTTGTTGCAGCAATATCACAAGAAGGTTAGCAAGGGAAAAAGTTTTTGTGTTTGGTAGATGCAGAGGTACAATCAACACTATAAATGTTCTGAAAAGGGACTCCATCAAATGCCAGGGAGGAAAACTGGAAGTAGTTGACAGCTTCCGTTACCTAGGCGACCAAATCAGTAGCTGAGAGTGTATAATAGGTTGGGCAAAATTCAGAGAGCTCCTACCTCTGTTGGTAACAAAGGGCCCCTCCCTCAGAGTGAAAGGCAAGTTGTAAGATGCCTGTGTATGAACAGCCATGTTATGTGGCAGTGGAACATGGGCTGTGACTGCTGAGGACATGCATAGGCTTGAAAGAAATGAAGCTGGTATGCTTTGCTGGATGTGTAATGTTAGTGTGCACGTGCGACAGAGTGTAAGCATCTTGAAAGAAAAGCTGGCATCAGATGTGGTGTACAAGAGAGATGACTGTGTTGGTACAGTCATGTGATGTGTATGGATGTGGACGGTTGTGTGAAGAAGTTCTGATCTCTACCAGTGGAAGAGAGAGACCCAGGAAGACATGGAATAAGGTGATGCATGATCTTCAAATGTTGGGCCTCACCAAGGCAATGACTAGTGACCAAGACCTTTGGTTATAATATGCCATGCATGAGAAGACTCATCAAGCCAAGTGAAATCATAGTCACGATCATTACCACCTGTGAAAGCTGTGGTCATTGCCATGTAACTGGCACCTGTGCTGGTGGCACGTAGAAAGCATCTTTCGAGCACTGGACCTCACAGAGACAACGTGATGCTGATGTCACGTAACTAGCAGCCATGCTGCTGGCATGTAAAAAGCACCTTCTGAATGCTGGGTCTCAAGGAGGCAATGACAAATGATGTGCTTGAGAAGAGGACCCATGAAGCCAAGTGAAATCATAGTCGTGACAGGTACTGGTGTAATGCAAACTGACACCCTTGTTGGTGGCATGTAAAAGCACCCATTACACTCTTGGAGTGGTTGGAGTTAGGAAGGGCATCGAGCTGTAGAAACCATGCCAAAACAGACTGGAGTCTGATGTAGTCCCTCAGCTTACCAGCTCTGGTCAAACCGTTCAATTGATGCCAGCATGGACAACGGACATTAAATGATGATGATACATTCATACACACAATACATACATGTATATATATATATACATATATATAATAAATATTAGGGAATGAATCCAAAATTACAGGGAAAAATCAGATTTAGGGTTAAATCCAATTTTATAGTAAGATATTATATAATATAATTCGAGACAAAACCACTATTTTAAAATAGTGGTTTTGTCTCGAATTATATTATATATATATATATATATATGACAATAATAATAATAATAATAGTATGTATAGCCACAAAAGAATGAGACCTCGATATTATGTAAATAGAGGAATTTATCTGTAAATGTAATATGTGACAATTATTCGGTAGCCATGATAAAACTCCCAGTTTCTGATGTCGGATTGGAAACCCATGCCGCTATCTCTTGAGTTATCCGGCCATCGGAAAAAATGCTATGAAAATGACCATCATTTTCATAGCATTTTTTCCGATGGCCGGATAACTCATGAGATAGCGGCATGGGTTTCCAATCCGACATCAGAAACTGGGAGTTTTATCATGGCTACTGAATAATTGTCACATATTACAATTACTGATATATATATAATATATATATATATATATAATATATATATATATAATATATATATAATATATATATATATATATATATATATACACACACAATTTTATGTAAATATCAAACTTGGTACATAAGTACTGACTGAATGATATTCTTGCTGTGTATGTAGACAATTAGGGCCAACTGAGTAAAGAAATCCACTCTTGGACTATTCAGACTTATATGAAATAGACTGTCCAATCATTCCTTCTCCCTCCTAAAAACTCTAACCTCTAAATTTCTCTGTTCTGATCAAATATTCACTATTCCGGTAAATCCATTCTGTCAACTGAATCACTGTAAATGGTTTTTGTTCTGCAGATTTTAAACTACGTTAAATCATTTGAAATGTCCATTTTTTTGTTGAAGTTCATGAATTCATCTGATGAAAAACGGTTTCCTTACAATGGTGTAATGTTTTCATTAATCAATTACAGGAGTCATTAGAAACAGCCATAATGGATTGACACCTTTACCTCTACTGTTATTCATTTATATTTTATGTGTGTGTATGTGTATGTGTGTGTCTGTGTGTGTGTGTGTATGATGAACCTCTAAGTTATGGGAATGTAAACAAACCTACATAATTATCAAACAGTGATGAGGACAAACACAAAGACACACACACACACACACGCACATGTATATATACAACAGGCTTTCTCAAATTCACTTACAAAGCATTGATTGACCCAGGGCTATAGCAGAAGACACCTGGCCAAGATGTGCAGTGGGACTAAAACCCAAAACCCTGCTAGTTGCAAAACAAGCTTACTGACTACATACTCACCTATGCCTTTACCATTCAAATTTTGTCTCCCTTTTGACACCAACCCGGCTGAAACCGCCTCTGGCTCTGTGATACAAATGTCTTAATTAATATCTTCCACCAAACCTTAGTCACAATTTATGTTCCTAACACTAGCTGAATGATAACCAAGTTATTTTATTAAATTCTTTGTTTTATTTTAAATTAACTGAAAGAAACACAGAGCATCTCAACAGAAATATGGTAACAAAAGGGTTAACCTCTTGACGACAGTATTACCCGAAGCATGCGAGACACTGCTCTGGTTTTTTCATCTAATGAGGCCACACAAACACACGAGTGCCAACGAGCTCGCGTCTATTTACGTTCACCGTTACAATAACATAGCGTCGTGCATTTACGTCAACCGGTTTACGAAAGCGAAGTACGTGAAGCTATTTATCATGATATGATGTGCACGAGTTATTCTGCTCAAGTTCAAAAAATAGCTTGTGTGGTACAACTCAAAACACGGTATTTATGCATGTAAAGAACCCGCATGTCGTTGGTCCGCTGCTAGTCTCATAACTTGAACGGAACTCAAATTGGCTAAGATAATGCATGGGACGGCGAGTGCGCGCACCTCAAGATATAAAGTACACGATAGTGAACGTAAACGTACGTCAGTCACTAAAAAGTCCGTGATAGATGTAGGGCAGCTCTACATCGTATATTTACGTTAACCGCGGGTAGGCAAGCAAAAGTGTGATCGTATATTTGAGTCAACCGTTGTCAAGGGGTTAATCCAAACTCTTATTAATCACCAGAAGAATAAAAACTGAAGTTATCCATGGTGGTGTTCAAACTCAGAACATAAAGAGTTGAAACCAAATGCTGTAAGACATGTAGTCTGGTGCTACACGTTTAAAGAGAAAGGGAGAGAAAAAAATGGAACACATTTTTTAATCCTTAAATCCAAGAACATAGTTTAGTTTGAGAGTGTTTTTTTTATTTCCTTTCATACTGGTGGGGAAGATGTGTGTATATATACATACATACATACATATATACATGCATACACACATACATATATACACACACATACATATACACACACACACATATATATATATATACATATGTATATATACACACACACACACACACATATATATATATATATAAATACACACACTCACACACACACACATATATATATAAATACACACACACACACACACACACACACAACACACACACACACACATATAAATACACACACACATATCAGTAATTCCCTCTAGAGAGATGTGCATGCAACACAATCTTCATTTCCTGCTTATTCTGTGTAAATATTGGGTCTTGGGAATCTGCAAGAAATCATCATCATCATTATTATCATCTCATTATTATTATTATTATTGGGTATCGGATTGGTAGAATGTTTAGAGAGTGTTGGACTTGGGAGTATTTTAAGTGGCTGCCTTTTATGTTCCCGGTTCAAATTCCACCAAGGTCAAGTTTGCCTTTCATCTTTTCAGGACCAATAAAATAAGAACCAGCCTGGAGTTGATATAATCACCCCCTTTAAGCACTTGAGGTTTTTATAACCACCCCTGCCCCAATATTAAAATTTTTGGCTTTGTGCCTATGTAAAAAAATCCTTATTATGGTTATTGTTATTGGTGGAATTGTTAGCACACTTGGCAAAATGCTTTGCAAAATATTTTGTCTGTCTTTATGTTTTGAATTCAAATTCCGCTGAGGTCGATTTTGCCTTTCATTCTTTCAGGTTCGATAGAATAAGTACTAGTCAAGCACTGGGGTCAATGTAAATGACTTGTCTCGCCACCCCAAAATTCAGGCCTTGTTTCTATAGTAGAAAGGGTTTTTATTATTGTTATTATTATTGACAAAATTTCAAATTCCACAGAGGTTGACTTTGCCTTTCATCCTTTCGGGTGTCAATAAATTAAGTACCAGCGAGACACTGGGGTCGATGTAATCGACTAATTCCCTCCGACCGAATTTTAGGCCTTGTGCTTTTAGTAGAAAGGATTGTTAGTGTTAGAATCATTAGCATGCTAGACAAAATGCATTGTGACATTTTGTCTGGCTTTACGTTCAAATACCACCCAGGTCGACTTTACCTTTCATTCTTTCAGGGTTGATAAAATATGTACCATTTGAGCGCTGGCATCTTTGTAATCAGAAAAAAAAAAGAAATTGCCGGCCTTGTGCTAAAATTTGAAACCTTTACTACTAACTTATGAATGGATATGTGATTATGAAGTTTAGTTTGCAACCACACATTTCTAGGTTCAATCCCACCGCAAGGCACTTTGAACAAGTGTCTTCTACAGAACTATAGAAAGCAAAGGGCTATAGTTAAATACCATAAAGTATTTTGAGTTTCTATGTACTGGCCTTCCATTTTATTTTAGTTTATCATTTGAATCTTCTACTATAATAGAATTATAATAAATTATAATAGAATTATAATAAATTATAATAGAATTATAATAAATTATAATAGAATTATAGTAAATCATAATAGAATTATAATAAATTATAATAATAGAATTATAGTAAATTATAATAGAATTATAATAAATTATAGTAGAATTATAATAAATTATAATAATAGAATTATAATCTTATAATACTGTTTGTTCCTCCATTACTTAGCCTGTCCATAATGCTTCCATGTGATTAGTTAAAGGGGGAGAGGAGGAGGGAGATGGTGGTGAGTGAAATGTGTAATTTTTTTTTAATCAAGCTTTTTTCTCCGTTATTTGGTCCATCTGTAACGCTTTCACATGATTAGTTGAAGGGAAAGGCAAAGAACAAAAGAAACAGGAGAGAGAAAAAGAGGGTAAAGCGAAGAGTGAGAGAGAAAGAGGGAAAGTGCTGAGTATTATGTCTATAAAATTGTGCATGAAGTATATAAAATGTATACATAAAGTGCATTAAGTAATCCTCATATTCCAATTTCCTTCACTTTTCAATGATTAGAAGATGTGCAATAATTATCTTTTGATGCTGACATAACACAAGCTACACTTTCAGGTTTTGGGGGAAAAAGTTTTCAGAAATAACCCAATAAGTTTACCATCAATTCTGTGAAATATTCACGGGTCCCACTGGTAAATTATAATTGTATTATAATTCTGTTCCATGGTATTTTATATGAATATCAAACTGACCCTACAAGTATTTGATTGGTGCTATATTTTATCAACCCCTGAAGGATGGAAAGTAAAGTTGACTTTAGTTGCAACAGAACTTGGAATATAAAAGGTTGTAAAATATGTTTTGTTTTTGATTGTTCCTTCTCGAGCCACTTGCCTGGCTCATAAGTGCCAGTTTCCCGGTTTCCTCGACGTATAGGTTTCCCATCTGGACGAGACATCTGTCTGTTGCAGGTGAGCTGCAAGCTGCAGGAGGAAAGAGTGAGAGAAAGTTGTGGTGAGAGAGTCAACAGAAGTTTGCCATTACCTTCTGCCAGAGCTGTGTGGAGCTTAGGTGTTTTGCTCATAAACACACACATCGCCCGGTCTGAGATTCGAACCCGCTATCCCTCGACCGTGAGTCTGTATCTCTAACCACTAGGCCATGTGCCTCCACTTGTAAATATATACTACCATATATTTTGTCCAAAGCACTGATAATTCTGTTGATCACCCTCAAAATGCTTGATGACATAAAAAATACATTTTTTTTACCTGTTTCAGCAATTAGGCTGTGGCCATGCTGGGGCACTGCCTTGAAGAATTTTTAGTTGAATGAATCAACTCTATTACTTTACTTTTTTGTTTTGGTCTCTTTTGCCAAACAGCTAAGTTATGGGAGCATAAACCCACCAACACTGGTTGTGAAGCAGTGGTGGTGGTGGGGGGGACAAACGCAGACATGAAGACACACACACACGATGAGCTTCTTTCAATTTCCATCTACCAATTCCACTCACAAGGCTTTGGTCAGTTGTAGTAGAAGACACTTGCCCAAGGTACCATGCAGTGGGGACTGAACCTGGAACCATGTGATTGGGAAGCAAGCTTGTTACCACACAGCCATATCTGAGCATATTAGATGTACACTAATTTCAGTTGCACATATTCATGAATTAAACATTTTTAGTGAATTAAAGCATGTAATATAGGTGCAAATTTACATGTAAGGACCCAGGGTGATATTTTTGAGACATTTTGGTGGGAGAAATGCACCTTATATGTTAAATACAGGGTGGTCCAAAAGTCATGCACCAAAACAGTTGAACATTATATTTATATTACCTTATTATTATTATTATTATTATTATTATTATTATTATTATTGAGTGAGAGAGCAGTTCATGCCATCAAAGTGACACTGGGGTAAAACATACGAAGCCCAGTATACCCATCATGACTACCCGTCTGATAAAGGTACACCAGGCACATGCATCACAACCATATGTGCGCGACATGGTGATCTCATATCAAGATAAACAGCACATGACCTTGCAGGTGGGGCCCAGTTAGAATTTTCTTCAGGTTGAGTAGCCCATCCCGCTCAAACGGTCCCTGAATAAGGGTTGTTTAAGGATGTTGAAAGAACCACCCATGTTTCCAGAGGTGAACTATTCAAACCCCAAAGAATCCCTCTCAACACATGGCTATGATGCTCCCCCACTACTTCTGCTCGTGATCAGAGATGCACATATCGTCAGCCACTAAGGGACATGCTCAACTGGTTAAGGTCAAACAACTGACAAGCAAATCTGTGGTATTGAGCAGAATATTTGCTGTAGCCCATCTTTTATACCAAGACAAAACAATGTACATGATAACACTTCCAATCAGTTAAGATCAGAAGCCATGAGAGCCACTGCCTGGTACTGCATCAGGGCATTTATTATTATTATTATTATTATTATTATTATTATTATTATTATTATTATTATTATTATAATAATAATAATAATAATAATAATAATAATAATAAAGGTGGCAAGCTGGCAGAATCGTTAGCATGCTGGATGAAATGCTTAATGGCATTTTGTCTGTCTTTACTTTCTGAGTTCAAATTCTGCTGAGGTCAACTTTGCCTTCTATCCTTGGGGAGGGGAGGGGTTGATGTAATCAACTATTCCCCTACACCAAATTCCAGGCCTTGTGCCAATAGTAGAAAGGATTATTATTACCATGAAGGCTGCGAGCTGGCTGAATCTTTAGAATGCTGGGTAAAATGCTAGCGGCACTTCACCCATCTTTACATTCTGGGTTCAAATTCCACTGAGGTTAACTTTACCTCTCATCCTTTCCAAGGTTGATAAATTAAGTATCAGTGAAACACTAGGGTCGATGTAATCAACTGGTCCCCTCCTTCAAAATTTTAAGCCTTGTGCCTATAGTAGAAAGCTTTATTATTATTATTATTATTATCTTTTTTTTTCTTCTTCTTTCAAATTTGCTTCCATTTCTTGCCGAGTGTCTTCCCGACTCCTAGGACAAAGAAACTCGTAGTATACATTGGTAGGCCATTAAACTAAACTCACTAGTTTGTTCATTTTTTAATTTTTTTTTTTTTTTTAAAGTTAAATTAAAATACATGGGTAGTAATAGTTCTCACGTCGACAGTGCTCTTCTCAATACGTGTGATGTACCAGTTAAGACAATCTTGCAGGGATGGTAAGCCAGGGATCATTCTCATATAATTTTCGGTTCCCTTCTTGATCATTCCTAGTGCTCCTACAATCACTGGTATTGTAACCGCCTTGAAATGCCACATTTTCTCGATTTCAATGAGCAGGTCTTTATATTTTCTGAGCTTGTCAAACTCTTTCGCTGAGATATTATGACCACAGGGGATGTTCATGTCGATCAATAAGCAAACTTTATTGTTTTGGTCTTTCACAACAATATCTGGTTTATTGGCTTTGATGGTTCGGTCTGTATGTACTGGAAAGTCCCACAGAATCGTTACATTTTCTCCTTCAGTTACAGCTTCAGGGTGGTGATTACCACTTGTCGGCAGTTTTGATATTGTAATGCCGACTTATTAGCCAGTGTAGATATTGGCCAACTCTGTCATGTCTTAATTTATACTCCACTGGTGCTAAGACTTTACATCCAGAGATTAGGTGGTCCACTGTTTCAATCATGTCGTTGCAGAATCGGCATTTTGGGTCTGCTCCATTTTTCATCACATTTGCCTGGTAGTTCCGGGTTAACAGGCTTTGATCTTGAGCAGCCAGGATGAAACCTTCGCTCTCTGCTTTTAGCCCTGAGCTCTGTAGCCACTGATAGGTTTGCTTCTGGCCAACATCAGCTTGTTTGCTACAGGCCACATTTTTGCCGTGCAGAGGTTTCTCCTCCCACCTATCAGCCAATTGCTCGTGCGCTTTTTTCGTTGCCATTATTTTCACCTTCTTTGCAACAATAGTTGCCGTACTTCCCTCGGGTTGTTCAGTTTGGGTATCCTGCATGAGATCAATAGCAAATTTTTTGCTTTCCTTTATGATAGAATGAAGCTTCTTTCATCTCTCGTGATTTTCCACGAGCTTTAGCATCCAGTCATTCATTATTTCAAGATATTTGGCCAGTCCAATTGTGGTTGTTTTGTAAGCTAGTTTAAATTAGATCAGGCCTCGACCTCCTTGGGCTCTGGGAAGGTAAAGGCAATCTACGTCTGCCTTTGAGTGGTGCATCCTATTACAACTCAGCAGCTTGCGTATTTTCCTATCTATATTCTTTACTTCACTCATATTCCAGTTCAACACATTGTAGCTATAAGTAACAACTGGAGCTGCTAAGGAATTTATAGCTAACACCTTGTTACGTGCATTTAGTTCAGATTTCAGGACTGCACGAACTCTCCTATAACATTCCTTCCTGATCTTCTCTTTCATGCTTGCATGCTGAATACCAGAGCCTTCATTTATCCCTAAATATTTGTATGTTTGTTCTTGCTCAAACTCTCTTATGACTGTGTCAACATCTAACACGACTGAATTTGTGGTCTCCACTTTCCCTTTCTGGAAAGTGGCCTTGGCACACTTCTCAAGCCCAAACTCCATCCCGATGTCATCACTGAATTATTATTATTATTATTATTATTATTATTATGCTTATTACACTATTATTATTACTTTTATTACATTTAAGTGAGGTGATGAATAAGGGAGAATGTAGCTAAGGCCCTGGTAATTTTATAGTCTTCTGGTTTCAAATGAGTCATGATGAAGAATGTCAAGAAATATGACAGCACAAGTTCAAATTGACTGTCACGTTTATCTTGCCACTAAAAGAACATACAGCAAACTGGTACACATGAGAGGAATTATGTGCATTATTTACATTATTTATATATGCCCATGGGCATATGGCATAGTGGTTGAGAGCGCGGGCTACTAACCCCAAGATTCCGAGTTCGATTCCAGGCAGTGACCTGAATAATAATAATAATAATAATAATAATTATAATAATAATAATAATAATTATAATAATAATAATAATAATTATAATAATAATAATAATGACAACAACATCGAAAAAGACCTTAGGAATGAGAACCCAGCTTCGAAATTTCCCTGAGGCACCCGATGAAGGCTGGAGGATACATCAGCTGAAATGGTGTGTTAACAACAAACAAGATGAGGACAAATATCTGTCAAGTGTAAATAATGTAAATAATGAATAATTCTGTTAATAAAAATACAATGGTTCCTTGTGCAGATTGAATTTGTAGACGTGTGTGGGAAAAACACAAAGCATGGCGACAAAAATCTCTGCTGACAATTCTCTTCTCACTGGTAATGCATAGTGGAATAAAACTTGCTCTATGCTGAAGATCCAAAGTCCATCGTGCAATCCACCTCACTGAGGAATTAGTGGGAAAAACTTCCCTCTGTAGCTAAGGGTAGCACACTTAGCTAGTCTGTCATGTGATGGGGTGGACAGCCTGTGTAAAGCTAGGACTTGACCATCATGTGATGAGCCAAAATGTGGGTATCTAAAGGTAAAGAGCCAAGCTGGTGACCATTCTTCTGCTACAACATTAATATTATTATGTACATTACATTATTATAATTACGTTTGTATATTTGATATTGAGTTCGATTTTTGGCAGTGCATTGTGTCCTTGAGCAAGACACTTTATTTCTCATTGCCGCAGTCTAATCAGCTGGCAAAAAAGAAAACAAAAAGAGTTGTACTTGTAACTGATAGGACTAGCCTTGTCACATTCCGTGTCACACTGAATCTCCCTGGGAACTATGTTGTCCAGTACAGTAATGACTCTGCACCTTTGCTACCATGCCACCAAGGTGGTGAGCTGGCAGAAACGTTAGCACGCCGGTGAAATGCTTAGCGGTATTTCGTCTGCCGTTACGTTGTGAGTTCAAATTCCGCCAAGGTTGGCTTTGCCTTTCATCTTTTTCGGGGTTGATAAATTAAGTACCAGTTACGCACTGGGATCGACGTAATTGACTTAATACCTATGTCTGTCCTTGTTTGTCCCCTCTATGTTTAGCCCCTTGTGGGTAATAAAGAAATAGGTATTTTGTCTGTCTTTACATTCTGAGTTCAAATTCCGCCAAGGTCGACTTTGCCTTTCATTCTTCTGGGGGTCAATAAATTAATTACCAGTTGCATACTGGGGTCGATATAATTGACTGTCCCCCTCCCCCAAAATTTTGGGCTGTCTGCCTAGAATAGAAAAGAACCACATGTTATTCAACATTTTTTCACTGACATTTTAATAACTCTGCTAATTAATTACCTCACATTTAATGATGAGAACATAAAAAATTCTAATTCTAAAAATTAATATAGTGAGGGAAAGTCAGTGTATAAGTTTGTTAGAGTACAAGTTTCTCTATTTGGATCAGTGGTTCTCAACCCATTTTTGCCTGTAGATTCCTTTGATTCCTATTTTACTCGAGAGGACCCTCATAGCCAGTTGAAGATTTTAAAAGTCCTATTACATTTTCATAATTAAATATTATTAGGAATTATATTTTAAAAAATTATTAAAATATCTTGTGTATTGTGGAAGTATAATCAATTTATTGCAGATTTTAACAATAAAATCTTACATTGACCCCCAAGGGCCATATGGACCCTTGTTGAGAACCACTGGTTTAAATACTTAATGCTCTCCACATTAAATATGTTAACACATCATCATCCTTGTTCGACCGTGGTCGAGACAATGGAATTTACTATGTTACACCAAACTTCACGGTCCATCATAGCATTACGGAGGTCCTGTTGCTGGATGCCTGTATCCCTGGATATTACATCAGGGTAGGAGGGTGTGCGTCCTCTGGTATCGCGAGCAGATGGCTTCAAGAGGAGAAGAGTAGAAATTACCTCTTTTTCAGCTCTACAACAATGTCCAGCAAACTGGACTCTTCTACCTTTCACAAGAGATGATACAGGTGGTAATTTCCCATTTATTTGTACTCTGGTTGGATGATGCTTCCACAAGAGATTTTGAGCTCTCATAAGGAGGCGAGTGTAAGTTCCATCCAACACTAACTTAACTATTATTTCTGGGGACGGTACCTCTTGGTAATTTATTTCTTTAAATATGCAAAGTTTTCATATCTACTTGTATACAATATTTTATAACTACATTACTGATTCTCTCATCACTACTTTATCAAGTACAGTGTAGTCAGTTCTTTGTTGAAGAGGTCTAATAAGATGAAACATGTCTTGAGTTATTCTGCATATTTGATGAAATAAATGAAACAATATCATTTTTTAAGTTAATGTATTTTCCTTAGTACATAAATATTTTAATTAGCTATTAATTGCTCACTGCCTTAAACATGTTAACACTAATTTAACTATTATTATTTTAATACATTTGGTATGCCTGAGTAATTAACTTCAGAGACATATTTCTAAATTGGGCCTGTGGAGGTTATTTCTCGGCCATGGGGCCAGAGGAAAGAGTTTTTGTCCTGGTAGTGAGATAATGCTGGATGTGAACTGATGGTTATTTGGGTAGTAAACCCTGACCTCTATCACCCGATGAAAATCAGTAATCTTTGACACCCTGGCTCTGCAATTAGCCTATTTTACACATATCATATGTATTTTAATTCATCTAGTGTTTCAAATCATCTGATTTCGGTAGGAAGGTGGGTAATTCTTATCTCAGGGCCAGAAATATAAAACTTTTTTTTTTAATCTGATGACATTGTTTGACCTCAATCACACATACCAACATCAACATTTCACTTGTGTAATTAAATTCCTCGTTAGTCTAACATTGATTGGTAGCAATTGTTGACATCTCTCCTTTACATATTTTGCTGGAGGAGGAAAAAAATAAAATGAAACTCCACCCTGTTTTTGCTCCTACGTTACTGACTTTCAGACTTTTGGTAGCAGGGGACGTGGGTGGGGGACAAGAAGGATTAATTTTACTGGGAACGTGGATAATAAGAGGTCACACGTGTGGTTGTGTGCTTAAGAAGTTTGCATCAAAAACTTGTAGTTCCAGGTTCCTTCTCACTGCATGGCAGCACCTTGGGCAAGTGTTTTCTATCATAACTTTGGATTGACCAATACTTTCATCATCATCATCATCATCAGTTAACGTCCGTTTTCTATGCTAGCATGGGTTGGACGGTTTGACCAGGGTCTGAGAACCAGGAGGCTGCACCAGCTTCAGTCTGATCTGGCAGTGTTTCTACAGCTGGATACCCTTCCTAACACCAACCACTCTGTGAGTGTAGTGGGTGCTTTTTATGTGCCACCGGCACATGGGCCAGAGGAGGCTGGCACCGTCCACAATTGGTTGGTGAATTTTACATGCCACCAGCATGGAAGCCAGTCAAGGCGGCGCTAGCATCGGCCACATTTGGATGGTGCTTTTTACATGCCACTGGCACGGGTATTACAACTATAATTTCCATTTGATTTTTATTTTGATGCTGATGTTGATGTACTTGACTCGATAGGTCTCCTCAAGCACAGCAGGTCACTATCTGATCTGAGGTAAGCACAGCAAGTTGTCCTACGATCCAAGGTACTTTGAATATCTGAAGGTACCAGAGGCTATAGTAGAAGACACTTACCCAAGGTGCCATGCAGTGGGACTGAATTCGGAACCATGTGATTGGGAAGCAAGCTTCTTACCATACAGCCACGTCTGCATCTGTTTATTAGAATGACATTGTAGGGTTAGCATGAGAGGCTGGATCTGACCAGTTTTAGCATAAAATAGAATATCTGACCCACATGTGGCTGGTTTAAATGCTAAAGGGGTTAAGGCACACACATACTAATTAGTGTCTCAGTGACACTACATTGTCTAGAGGGCTCTATTTTAACTATGCATACAGAAGCTATAAATGTAGGGTCCCTTACATGTACATTCCTTTACTCAGCAGTATATAAAACTGACTACTGTTTCTCCTTTTCTAATTGATTGTTTTCAACATAGGGTCTCGAAGTCACAAATTCCAGATCAGGAGGTTAATCACTTAAATCAGTTGTTCTTGACTGTGGTCCGTATGGCCCCTGAGGCTCCATTTAAGATTTTAACAAATTGGAGGTCTACAATAGTATCTTAAGGGCCCTAGAAGAAATTATGCTTTCGATGTTTGTATTGGTATGTATAGTGGAGGCGCGTGGCTTAGTGGTTAGGTTGTTGAACTCATGATCGCAAAGTTGTGGTTTTGATTCCTGGACTGGGGTGATGCGTTGTGTTCTTGAGCAAAACACTTCATTTCACGTTGCTCCAGTCCACTCAGCTGGTAAAAATGAGTAATCCTGCGACGGACCGGTGTCCTCTCCAGGTGGGGAATTTCTACGCCACTGAAACTGGGAAGCCTGCCCTTATGAGCTTGGCATGGCTCGAGAAGGAATATGTTTTTATTGATATGTATTGCAAGAAACAGCTAGGTTTCTCTCTTTAATGTTTTACATAGTTCGACCTACACAAGTTGATGGGTGACAAACAAAATAGGAAATTCTAAAGAAGTTTCTATAAAACTAATTTTTAAACATTGAATGGCGATGGGTGTCCACCAGAGTAAAATAGTAATCAAAGGGGTCCATACATAAAAAAAGGGTTAAGAAACCCTGATTTAAATCAACCTCAATACTTGGCCAGTGCCCCAAAAGGATGAAAGACAAAGTTTGCTCTTAGCAGCATTTAAATACTGACTGTCAAGAGAGTGAACAGATGCTGCTAAGCATTAAGCGTTTTTTCTTCAATGTTCCAGTAACACTGTCAGTCTTTCACCCTCTAACTAATTAATAAAAAAATGAACACAAAAGAGAAAAATAAAAGAAAGAAAATTCACACATTGTGACCTAATAATTATTATCAGTAATTAAGCTTGTGTTTTATAAAACAACATAGATACCCCATTCTGAAAAGGGGACAAATTAGTCTGAATATTATTCATTTCCTGTCATATTTCTGCAGATTCCCTGTGTGGCAACCAACATAAAAGAACCCGACCACTTTTGGTCTTCTATTTATTTAAGATTATGACAAATACTTTATGGAGTCGGAGTTGGGGACCCAGTCAAAAGAACGCACACACAAAAATATTAATAATAATAATAATAATAATGGCTTCCTCATTCTTCACTTCAGTGGTATGTTGAGAATTAGCTACTTAAGTCTTTTGCTACTAAACGCTGTAAATCATAATAACCAGACACCACTTCCACCAGCACCATCAACTCCGCCAACACCACCAATTCCACTAACCTCCATTAACACCTCTGCCACCACCACCAAGATCACCATCATCATCATCATCATCACCACCACCACCACCACCATCATTATCAACACCATTGTTGGTAATATCATCATCATCAGCTTTATCATTACCATTGTCATCATCACCATCACCACCATCATAATGAACACTCCTATCATTATCACCCTCGTAATCATCATCATCATCATGCTCAGTGTCATTGTCATCATCATTGTCATTGTTGCCATCATCATCATCATCATCATGGCCAGGAAAAGGATGGGATGATCACAGAAAGAGTGCCTTCAATCAAGGTTGACCGGGAGATAAACGACAACATATGCACCACCATCACTACCATTAGCTGCCCACCACCACCACCACCACCACCACTACAACATGTTCCGCCATCACTGTTACTGGGGGATTGTTAATGAACTGTATCCTTTTTTTTAATTACTGGAGTCTTAATTAAGTTAAATGATTGAGCACTTACCCTGTCTTAACTCTTGACTGAGACTTGGCCTGCTGCTGCTGCTGCTGCTACTACTACTACTACTACTACTTCTACTACTACTACTACTACTACCAAGACTACAACAGAAGCACTATTATTGCTGCTGCCACCGCACCCACCACCACCATCACCACCATCACTACTACTACTACTGCAACCTCTGTCTTGTATCACTACCACTTCTACTACAACCATTACAACTGTAACCACCATTACCATCATCAACTGCAGCACTATTCTTGTCTTTATCCTATTGACCCCAAAAGGACTTTGGTAGGATTTGAACTCTGAACAAAAAAAGAGTCAAATGAGATTCCACAAGGTGTTGTTCCAATGCTCCAAGGATTCTACAAGCTCACAACTTTTAATAATGATTTCTATTTCAGGTTTAAAGCCAGCAGTTTTTCAGGGAAAGTGGTAACTCAAAACCATCAACTCCTGCATGACCCTGGAAGGACGAAAGCAATGTTGACTTCAGCAGGATTTGAACTCAAAGCAGAAAGGGCTGGAAGAAATTTTGGTTCCAA
The DNA here is from genome assembly GCF_006345805.1 of Octopus sinensis. Classification (NCBI taxonomy): domain Eukaryota; kingdom Metazoa; phylum Mollusca; class Cephalopoda; order Octopoda; family Octopodidae; genus Octopus; species Octopus sinensis. Next base: position 10,722,905 of record NC_043022.1, read on the forward strand.
ATTTTGGCACAAGACCGGCAATTTCAGGGGAGGGGTAAGTCAATTACCTCACCCACTAGTGTTCAACTGGTACTTATTTTATTGGCCCTGAAAAGATGAAAGAAAAAGTTGACCGAGGTGGAATTTGAACTCAGAACATCAAGACAGACGAAATGCTGCTAAACATTTCAGCCGGAGTGCTAACAATCCTGTCAGTTCACTGCTTTAAGGCCGGAAGGAACATTGGCTTCAAATTTTGACATAAGGCTAGCACTCTCAGAGGAGGGGTTTAAGTCAATTACATTGACCCCAGCATTCAACTGGTATTTATTTTATTGACACTCGAGAGGATGAAAGCAAAGTCAACCTTGGTAGAATTTGAACTTGGAAACTAAAGATGGACAAAATACCGATAAGCATTTTGCCCGGAGTGTTAATGATTCTTATTTCTTTATTGCCCACAAGGGGCTCAACATAGAGGGGACTAACAAGGACAAACAAAGGGATTAAGTCGATTACATCGACTCCAGTGCATAATTGGTACTTAATTTATCAACCCTGAAAGGATGAAAGGCAAAGTCAACCCTGGTGGAATTTGAACTCAGAACGTAAAGACAGATGAAATACTGCTAAGCATTTTGCCCGACGTGCTAACATTTCTGCCAGCTCACTGCCTTGCTGCCTCAAGGCTAGAAGAAATATTGATTCTAAATTTTGGCACAAGGCCAGCAATTTCGGGTGAGGGGGTATGTCAATTACCTCACCCCCTAGTGTTCAACTGGTACTTATTTTACTGACCCTGAAAGGATGAAAGAGAAAGTCGACCTTAGCAGAATTTGAACTCAAAACATAAAGACAGACATTAACGATCCTGTCAGCTCACTGCCTTAGGGCTGGAAGAAACACTGGCTTCAAATTTTGACACAAGGCTAGCAATTTCAGGGTAGCGGGTAAGTTGAATACAGTATTCAGTTGGTATTTATCAACCCTGGAAGGATGAAAGACAAAATCAACCTTGGCAAAATAAAAAGGCAGAACATAAAGACAGATGAAATACATATTTCTTTACTACCCACAAGGGGCTAAATACAGAGAGGACAAACAAGGACAGACAAAGAGATCAAGTCGATTTCATCGACCCCAGTGCGTAACTGGTACTTGATTTATCGACCCTGAAAGGATGAAAGGTAAAGTCAACCTTGGCGGAATTTGAACTCGGAATGTAATGACAGATGAAATACCACTAAGCGTTTTACCCAGCGTGCTAACGATTCTTCCAGCTCACCACCCAAGGGCTCAAAGCTATATTGCAAAGTATTTTTCCACTGCTCTAACAACTCTGCCAGATCTCTGCCACACAAAGACACAAATTTTGAAGGAAGGATGTAATTGACTTAATTGACACAAGTCCAATAATAAGACCAGCAGATAAACACATAATGAGCCTGACATCATTATCCATGTCAGATATAACAATAACATTTTAATAATTGTTAACATAGCAATGCCAACTGTCTGTAATATTGTGGAGAAGTGAAGTGAAATGCAAAGGAATTAAACTGCCATGGTATTAAAGACATTACGGTAGTTAGGAATGTGTCTGTCATGCCATTTGTAATTGGTACATGACTGGATTGAAACAACCTTTCTGTGAAGATATTAACAGATTTATCAATAAAAGTTGTATGTATGTGTGTGTATATTATTATTATTATTATTATAATGATGATGACGACGACGATGATGATGATGATGATGATAACGAAGACGACGATGATGATGATGATCATCATCATCATCATCATCTTCATCATAATCATCATCATCATCATCACCATTTAACATCTGTTTTCCATGCTGGCATGGGTCGGATGGTTTAACAGGATCTGGTGAACCACATGGCTGCATTAAGTTCCAATGTCTGCTTTGACGTGGTTTCTACAGTTGAATGCCTTTCCCAATGCCAATCGTTTTACAGAGTGTACTGGGGGCTTTTCACGTGAGGTCACCAATTAACTTGCAAGACAAAGAATCCCTCTTATTGCCTCACTTCACTCCCCTCCCTTGCCTTTACCATTCCTTCAGTGTTTTGCTCTGTTATAACCAGAAATGACCCTGACTAAAATAGCAGTAATTTTATAGGTCGTTCAATTCTTCCCAATCAATGAATGGACTGATTGAGTAAAGCTATCAATACCAAACCTATAACAAATCCTGGAGACAGATGTAACTCAAATTTACTGCCACAAAGAAAAATTTGTAACGACCATAATTTATACCTTGTCATATATTTATATCATGTTCAGCTGTTATTCGCAACACATTTGTTTCTCTCTCTGTTATTTTCCCTCTCAATCCTTTCTGTTGAAGAGCATAGGCTTCAAACGTCAAAAACTTTTCCATCGTTTCCGAGCATCAAACTGATAAACCTGCTTGTTATTCCTTCACCTCTCTTCATTTTTGTTTTCTTTAAATTTGGACTCTTCTTGGGACACAAAACTCTACTTGTGAAGACCTGTTGAGGCAAGTGAGGATCAGAATCGAAATCGATCAATGGAAATTGCAGATGTGTTACCAGTGCCGGTGGCATGTAAGAGAACCTTCCGTTACCAGTGCCGCCCCGACTGGCCTCGTGCCGGTGGCACGTAAAAAGCACTATCCGTTCGTGTCCGTTGCCAGCCTCGCCTGGCCCCCGTGCCGGTGGCACATAAAAAGCACCATCCGTTCGTGGCTGTTTGCCAGCTCTGTCTGGCACCTGTGCGGGTGGCACGTAAAAAGCACCCACTACACTCATGGAGTGGTTGGCGTTAGGAAGGGCATCCAGCCGTAGAAACACTGCCAGATTTGACTGGGCCTGATGAAGCCTTCTGGCTTCACAGACCCCAGTAGAACCGTCCAACCCATGCTAGCATGGAAAACGGATGCTAAACGATGATGATGATGATGATGATGATATATATATATATATATGCTTCACAGACCCCAGTAGAACCGTCCAACCCATGCTAGCATGGAAAGCGGACGCTAAACGATGATGATGATGATGATGATGATGATATATATGTGTGTTCAATTGCCTCATATAAATTGAGTACCAGTGAAATACTGGGGTTGATGTAATCGACTAGTTCCACCCACCCACCCTACCACAAATTTCAGGCCTTGTGCCTATAGTAAAAAGGATTATCATTGTTGTTATTATTATTATTATTATTATTATTATTATTATTATTATATTTATTATTATTATTATTATCATCATCATTATTATTATAATTATTGTTATTAGTGAAGGTGTGTGGGCAAGTGGTCAGGGTGTTGCACTCATGATTGCTGGATTGTAGGTTCGATTCCTGGACCAAGCAGCATGTTGAGTTCTTCAGCAAAACACTTCCTTTCATGTTGGTCTGGATCACTTTGACACCTGACATGTGGTATGTTGTGCACCTGTCCCGGAGACATTGATCTGATGGAAGGAATGACCTAAGGTACCGCACAAACATTTCATCACTATAAACAACCCTTTTGTGCTGGTCATTCAACCAAAACTGAACACTCACATGGAGTCTTTGATGGGGGATTCCACCACCACCACCACCACCACACATGCCACTATCATCGTCATTATTTTTATTTGTAGCAGTAGCAGCAGCAATAGTAGTGGTGGTGGTGGTGGTGGTGGTGGTGAAGGTGTAGGTGGTAGCAGTTATGGTGATAGCGGCGGTAGTACTGGTTATAGTGATGATGGTGGTGGTAGTGTTAGTAGTAATAGTAGTAGTAGCAGTAGTAGAAGTAGTACTAATAGTGGTGGTGGTGGTAATGAATATCAGTGATGGTATTTGCTTAATAAATTGTTGTAGCAGTAGAGTGATCACAGCTTCTCTCTCTCCCTCTCTCTCTCAATCACTCACACACACACACACACACGACCAAACATACACATGCTCTCCACCTCTACCATCTCTCCCCCTTTTCTCTCTTCCCATCTCTCTCTCTCTCTCTCACATTTTCTCACTGACATGCACACATACACACACACACCTTCTCCTCCTCTTTACCTCAGTCATATGTACACATGCATACACTCCTTGCCTACAATCTTCCTCCTCCTCCTCTCTCTTTTTCTAACTCATACACACATATATATACACATACAACCAAACATACACACACTCCTTCTCCACCATCTCCCTCTCCTTCTCTCTCTCTCTCATTCACTCATATGCACATATACACATGCAACCACCCACACATAAACACTCTTTATCCCCCCTACCATTCTCTTTCTCTTTCTCCATCTTTCTCTCTCTCTCTCTCCCTCCTTCGCTCCATCTCTCTTCACACACCATAACACAATTAGATAAACATATTGATTATTTTTCCACCATCATTCTGATCTCTCTACCAGCACTCCATAAACACACACACACACATACACACACACACATGTGCACACACACACATGCTCATATGCATAAATGCAAACACACACACAAACACATATATATATGCCCCCCCCCCACATATATGTATATATATATATATATATACGTACACATACCTGCACACAAGCAAATATGCAAGTATACACATGTATGCACACCCACCAACACACATATGTATATATGCATACATTTGCACATGAATGCAGACACACATTTGCACTCACGAACATATATATGCATACTTGCACAAGTGCACATACACACACATTTGCACACCCTCACACAAGCATACATATGTGTATACACATACACCACACACACACACACACACACACACACACATATATATATATATTATATATATATATATATATATATATACACACCCAAGCACAAACATGCATATATACACACACCCATACCCAGACACATATATGCATACACACACATACACACAAACACATATACAAACATATGCA
>NC_043022.1:10732807-10735307 GCF_006345805.1 Octopus sinensis
CACCACCACAGTGTCTCGCTTTGCAATTGTATGCCAGACTTGTTTGGAGACGTCTTGGCAGCAGTGTACTGCAACTGGCAGCAGAACGGAAGCATACCCGGTTTTGTGAGTTTGGATAATATTTGGCACAGATGAAAGACGAAGCCACCTTGAACATGATCCTATGAACCGTAAAAATATTAAATTGGCTGTGTGGTAACCACATGGTTCTGGGTTCAGTCCCACTGCGTGGCACCTTGGGTAAGTGTCTTCTACTATAGCCTCGGGCCGACCAAAGCCTTGTGAGTGGATTTGGTAGACGGAAACTGAAAGAAGCCCGTCATATATATGTATATATATATATGCATGTTTGTGTTTGTGTGCCTGTGTTTGTCCCCCTAGCATTGCTTGACAACCGATGCTTGTGTGTTTATGTCCCCGTTACTTAGTGGTTTGGCAAAAGAGACCGATAGAATAAGTACTGGGCTTATAAAAGAATAAGTCCGGGGTCGAGTTGCTTGATTAAAGGTGGTGCTCCAGCATGGCTGCAGTCAAATGACTGAAACAAGTAAAAGAGTAAAAGAGTACAGAGAGTTACTTATTTGTAAATATAAATTAATATGTGACGTAATTGCCCGAGGTTACTGTGGTCTTTTCGTAGGTTTTTCTTGTTCTGTTTCGACATTTTTTGCTTATATTCCCAACGATTTTGATCCATTTTGATCGTTGTTCCCCCACTTTTTTCGCACCCCCCTTGAAAAGAAAAGCTCTACATTGTAATTGTCCCCTCAGTGTTTAGCCCTGTGTGGCTAATGAAGAAATTATCTATCTATCTATCTATCTATCTCTGTGTCTGCTTTTCTATCTGGCTATCCATCTGTCTATCTATCTATCTATCTATCTATCTATCTATCTATCTGTCTGTCTGTCTGTCTGTCTATCTATCTTTCTCTTTGTCTGCCTTTCTATCTGTCTATCTATCTATCAATCGATCTATCTATCTATTTATCTATCTATTTATCTACCTATCTGTCTGTCTGTCTGTCTAACTGTCTGTTTTCTCTCTCTCTATCTATTTATCTATCTAACTATCTGTTTATCTATCTGATAGCTAGTTAACTGGCTAGATAGATAGACAGATAGACAGACAGACAGACAGATAGATAGATAGATAGATAGATAGATAGATAGATAGATAGATAGATAGATAAATAGACAGACAGACAGACAGATTGATAGATAGATAAACAGACCAATGAACAAAAATAAATGAAAAGATAAATAAATACACAGGCAAGCTGTTGAAAGGTGGGGGTGTCGTTGGTGAATTGTAAAGCCAAAGATGCGCCAGAAAGCCTCATTGCTACTTATGTACCGTCCCACCTGATAATGCGTCATCTCATCCTGGCAGTATTCTTGTTGAAGTCCAAACATTGCAGCATCAGAATCCTTGTTTACATATTTGCAAACGTACTTGATGGATTTAACGGAGTTGCAAAACTCAACGTTGATGTGGGCATTGAAAGTCTTTGACAGGAGTGGGCAGTATGGAACAATTCATCTATTATCAATATCGTGCTGTCCGATAGTTGCTGTGAAACCTCCATCTTCTGGTTTTCTGCGTCTGTATGATGGATACCCATCAGCACCTGCCTGAGTTTCTTGTAGGAACCTCCTTGGAAATCTTTTTGAACATATGCTGTCCTTCAAGCATGGTGTGTTTATGTTGAATCCACGCCCACATGGATCATGTACCATGTTTGCTTTAAGTATTTCGTATAGTTCTTTGTCTAAAGGTGGATCAGGAAGCTCTGCAGAGATTATCTTGTCGATGTCACTGGAATTGATCTTCACTGAGAGCCAAAGCAGGATATGAGCATGTGGAAGGCCCCTTTTTTGCCACTCGATTGTGTACATGTCACATTGTATGGGCCCAAAGACTTGCCCTTTTTGTATGAGCTCCATGAGAGAGATTAACTTCAGATGGAAAACTCGGGCGTTGAGATTCCGGTTCAAATGTAAGGCAGGTTTGAAAGTGTTCCCAACAGTTATTGGTTGTAGTGGTAGAGTGTTTATGCCAAATATGTACGTATGCATGTATCTATATGTATGTATGCCTGTATATATGTACAAAATCCACTGAGAAGGCTTTTGTTGGTCTGAGGCTACAGCAGAAGACACATGCCAAGTCACCACACAGTGGGATTGAACCCAGGACCATGTGTTTGGAACGTAGTTTGTTACTACACAGCCACACCTGCCCCTATGTATGTGTGTGTGTGTGCGTATGTGTGTATGGGTAGATATATTATGCATGTATATATGTATTTATATATGTGTACATATTACATGTACATCTATATATAGACATCTACACATAAAATACAAAATACAAAGTTATATCTTGATATCGCTAGTGATAACAATACTCAAAATGTATAACAGACTGAAATTGTAGGCCCGTCTCTTGCAATTTCGATCAATTGGATCTTGTCCTCCCTCTTGTATAGAAGTGTATGGC
>NC_043022.1:10740307-10747807 GCF_006345805.1 Octopus sinensis
GAGGAATTCTTTCGGGTTTGAATAATTTACCTCTGGAAATATGGGTGTTTGGTTCAACATCCTTAAACAGCTCTTATTCAAGTACCTTTTGAATGGGATAGGCTCCTCAACCTGAAGATAGGCTCCTCAACTTGAGTTGCCAGTCCACGATCCACTGCTGCATTGTGTCCAGGTCTGCTTGCAATAGAGATCTATAGTGTACAGGATTTGACCTCTTTATTTCGAGGTCCCCTTGCAAGGTCATGTGCTGTTTATCTTGATGTGAAATCACCATGTTGTGCACATATGGTAGTGATGCATGTGCCTAGAATACCCTTATCAGATGGGTAGTCATGATGGGTATGCTGGGCTTTGTATATTTTTACTCCAGTATCACTTTGATGGCATGCACTGCTCTCTTACTCAATAATCATAACAGTAATAATAATGATTAATGGTTTCAGTTTTTGATATAAGGTCAGCAATTTGGGGTTGGGGAGGGGTTAAGTCAATTACTTCAACTCCAGTGATCAATTGATACTTATTCTATTGAGCCCTGAAAGGATAAAAGGCAAATTTGATCTTGGTGGAATTTGAACTCAGAATGTAAAGACAAATGAAATGCTGTTAATGATTCTGCTGTGCCAATGCTTCTGGTGTCCTAATGATTCTGCCAGCTTGCTGCCTTAATGATGATGATGATGATGATGATGAGGATGAGGATGGTGATGATGATGGTGGTGGTGGTGGTGGTTTCAAATTTTGTCACAAGGGTAGAAATTTGTGGAGAGGGGATGAATCGATTATATTGACCCCAGTGTTCAACTGGTTCTAATTTTATTGACCCTGAAAGGATGGAAGGTGAAGTGAACCTTGGTGGAATTTGAACTCATAACGTAGCGACAGGTGAAATACTGCTAAACATTTCATCTGGTGCATTAACGATTCTGTCAGTTTGCCGCCTTAAATATTAATAATAATTGGCTATCACCATCATCACCATTGTCATCATCCCACCACCACCATCATCATCACTACCACCACCACAATCATCAGGACCATCGCCACCACCACCATCACCACCACCATTATCACCACCACCATTATTATCACCACCACCCACACACTACCACCATCATCCCCACCACCACTCTCATTGTCAGAATCATCATCATCACCGACACCACCACTACCACCACCATCCCTATCACCACCAGCATCATCGTCGTCGTCATCGTCATCATCATCATCATCACCACCACCACCACCAACACCATCACCAATACCATCATCATCAGTGCCATCATGTGCAGCACTATCCCAGCAAGAACTGACAAGGAGCAAGTCCCCTCCTCCCACAATCCAGTGATGTCAAACTGCTCCTAAACCCCCCACTCCTTCCCCACCTCCCTGTGACATGTCAAGACTCCGAGAGAAGCTGACAAACACAACAAGAGACAATGATGAAGAAGAAACCCGTCTTAAAAATAGAAACTGTTTCATTCTGTCCTTTTGTTTAATGAATTTCTCATAAGATAACAGTTTGCAAGAATGGTAAATGGTTATAATGACGACACTGCCGGTGGTGGTGGTGGCGGCGGCGGCGGTGGTGGTGGTGGTGGTGGTAGTACTGGTAGAAGCATTAAGGATGGTGATGTGGTGGAGATAGTTGTGGGAAGTTTGTGATGACAGTGGTGGCAGGCGATGGCGGTGGAAGTGGTAGTGATAGCGGTATGGTGGGGGTGGGGTAGTGAAAGTATTGGGAGTGTTGGTATGATATTGGTGTCCTGGTAGTGGTGGCTGTGATGCATTGGTGACAGTTGTGGTGGTGATGGTTATGGTGGTGGTGGCGGCGATGGTCATGGTGATGGTCATGGTGGTGGTGGCGGCGATGGTCATGGCGTTGATGGCAGTGACAGTGGTAGTGGTGGTGGTGGTGGCAGTGATGGAAGTAGTGGTGGTAGTAGTGGTTGTGGCGATGGTGCCGTTGGTTATGGTTGTGATGGTGGAGGTGGTGGTGGTGGTGCTGTTGATGGCGGTGGTGTTTTTTTAATTTATTTTTGCTTGTTTAAATCTAGAGGAAGTGGCAGTACCCTTGACCTTTGCAGACCCTTTGAAACCAGTAGGTTTGGCACCTTTAATGTTCCATTAAAACTGTTGCAAGTCAACAACTGCAGGAAACACATGAGTTGAGAGCAGATTCCAGAGGATACAATGTTCTAAGGATGAAGCACTAAGCATAGTGCTTAGTGCAGAACCCAGGATGGGATATGGGTGCAAGGGTGACAAAAAATAGAGAGTTGGGGATTCATGGACGAAGGAGGGACCAGACTAGTCTTTCTTGAGGAAAAAAGGCCATTATAGTGGTAAAAGAAATGCTGGCCTATAAGTATACGGTCTTCCCATTTGAGGAAACAATGGGCCAGAAGATGGAGTATGTCTATGATTTAATGCCAATTAAATGATGAAGTCCAGGATGTCTGTGTACCATGATCACATTGTCTTTTCGTCTGAAATTGTGTCCACTGGCTACATTATCCAATGTATTCTTTCATAAAGGTAAGCATTGAGAGAGATTTAGCTGTTATTTCTAGCAGTTGAGTTTGTTATTGGTGGTGATATACAAGGTAGTTTGATATGAGTTCATTTAGTGTTGATGGTCATGGCACAACCGTTTGTGTTGGACAAAATACTTTGAGGTATTTTTTATGACTGGCGGCGAGCTGGCAGAAACATTAGCAAACTGGGCGAAGTGCTTAGCGGTATTTCGTCTGCTGCTGCGTTCTGAGTTCAAATTCCGCCGAGGTCGACTTTGCCTTTTATCCTTTCGGGGTCGATTAAATAAGTACCAGTTACGCACTGGGGTCGATATAATCGACTTAATCTGTTTGTTTGTCCTCTCTGTGTTTAGCCCCTTGTGGGTAGTAAAGAAATAGGTATTTCTTATGACTAGAGTCAGGGCATTTAGCATAAATGTCTTAAATGCCTATAACACCTTAAATGCTTAGAACACCATAAATGGTGATATAATGCCATGAATGCCTCTATAATGCCTGTTATTTAATGGTCACCAATCATCAGGAAATGCATCCAGTTCTGTCGCTGTTTCTGTTCATCTGTCTTTATCAAATCTGGACTGTAATTTCAGCCAGGATTTATGCAAAGCTTTTATTGATGCAGATATACCAACATGGAAATTAACAAATAAAAGTTTGAAATCCTTTCTGGAGAAATACACTGAGAAAAGTATTCCAAACAAATCAGCTCTTAGAAATACTATGTAGACGAATATTATGCAAAAATTATGTGCAGGAGTGGCTGTGTGGTAAGTAGCTTGCTTACCAACCACATGGTTTCGGGTTCAGTCTCACTGCTTGGCACCTTGGGCAAGTGTCTTCTACTATAGCCTCAGGCCGCCCAAAGCCTTCAGTGGATTTGGTAGATGGAAACTGAAAGAAGCCTGTCGCATATATATATATATATATGTATATATATATATATATATATAATATATAATATATATATATATATATATATAATATATAATATATATATATATATATATATATATATATATATATATATATATATATATATATATATATATATATATATATATATATATATATATTATATATATATATATATGTATGTATATGTGTGTATATGTTTGTGTGCTTGTGTTTGACCCCACAACATTGCTTGACAACCGTCCCTGTAACTTAACGGTTCGGCAAAAGAGACCGATAGAATTAGTACTAGGCTTCCAAAGAATAAGTCCTGGGCTCGATTTGCTCGACTAAAGGCGGTGCTCCAGCATGGCCACAGTCAAAATGACTGAAACAAGTAAAAGAGTGAAACAGTAAGATCAGAGAAGCTGTCGGAGATAAACATATTTGGATTTTGATAGATGAAACCACTGACTTGTTGGGTAGGCACCTTGCGAATGTTATTGTAGGTACTTTGGAAAAGTCTGATAGCCATAGCATGCATTTACTAGCATCAGAATTTCTTACTGCTACTAACAGTTCTACAATCACTCATCTCTTCACTTCTTTAACATTGCTGTGGACTGATGGTTTCAAGTATGACAATGTGTTACTATTTATGACAGATGCTGCACCTTATATGAAAAAGGCTGCTAAAACATTACAGGTTCTGTTTCCTCACATGATCCATGTAACACGTTTAATACATGTATTGCATAGAATCGCTGAAGAGGAATGCTTACTATTTCCAGAAGTTGACAGGTTGATTGCAAATGGTAAAAAATATTTCTTAAACCTCCATGTAGGTGTGAACTTTTCTGCAAACATGCACCAACATTGAGTTTACCTCTGCAACCTCTTCTCATGAGATGGGGGATGTGGATAACTGCTGCTGTATATAATTCTTCAAATTTTGATACTCTAAAGGAAGTTTTTAATGTATTAAACAGTGAAGAAGCTTCCAAGATTTGATTCATAATTTCAGTGTTCATAGTTACCTCTCTTTTATTGTTGCACATTTTAAAATGCTACCACAAACTATATTGGCTTTAGAAAACCTGGAACATTTCTATGCTAGAAGCTCTGTCTTTGTTTGACAGTACAACTGAAAAGATGAGGAGTACTCCCTGGAGAGAGGGGCAGACACATAGATAAAAAATGCCAAAAAAGTGATTGATTAACGATATTTCAAAAGTTTTTAAAGGGGCAAATAAACAATGTTGTCAAGTGATATAGCATCTTTCAAACATGCACCTTTGATGTCAGTCGAAGTAGAAAGGTATTTTTCAAAACTAAACACATCTGCTTTCAGATCAAAAATTGAATTTGACCAGTGAAGATGTAAAAAAGCTTATAATGGCATCTTGTAATTGTGGTGATGTATAAATGTTTTTGGATGCTGCTGTTTAGCATTGTTTTGTTAGTTTTATTTTATTTCTATTTTTACAAAGTGTGCTCTCTTTTCTATCTCTTTTTTGGATTTGGTTTGCAAGATTCTTTATATGAGTTCGTTTGTTGAAGCATATTCTGCTGTATTTGGGGAGAGTCATTCTCTTTTAGTGCCTTATTATTTAACACACTCACTGGTAAAATTTCCACTTTTTCTTTCTTTTCTTTTTTCTTTTTTTTTCTTTTTATATTTTTTCTATCTCTGTTTTCTTATTAAAACTTTTCTGTTTCATGTGGATTATAAATTCCATTAATTGAATAGTACAAAATTATGTTACCTTATGGGTTAAATTCCTATTTTAGTGCCCTAATTGCCTGAATGCCTTAATATCCTGACCTTAGTTATGATTTTACATTTTGAGTTCAATTCCCACTGGAATAAAATCTGTTTTTTACCACCACCCTGGAGGTCAATAAAATATGGTGTCAGTCAAGTGCTTTGGTTGATGGTATTGACTAATCTCCATTGTTAAAAGACTGCTGGCATTTTACAAAATAAAATGACATTAAAAGCTGCAAAAAAGAAGGTCAGTACTAAAAATTTCACCATAACCAGGGCTATATTCGAATACTAAGCCTGAATCTTTCAGAAAATGCAGGCACACAGAGAATTTAATTCTACTAAACTGAGTATAGCCCCCCTGAGAGGTGTGTGTGTTGTGAGATTATCATGAACACTCTCACATGACTGAAAATGGACTTAATGATTACAATAAATAAGAACTGAGTAGTTGACGGGTGTTAGTTTGACCCATGTTGGTTGACCATATTAGTTTGACATGTGTTGGTTTAACAGTCAATACTCTTTTACTCTTTTACTTGTTTCAGTTATTTGACTATGGCCATGCTGGAATACTGCCTTTAGTTGAGCAAATCGACCCCAGGACTTATTCTTTGGAAGCCTAGTACTTATTCTATCGGTCTCTTTTACTGAACCGCTAAGTTACGGGGACGTAAGCACATCAGCATTGGTTGTCAAGCGATTTTGAGGGGACAAACACAGACACACAAACACACACACACACCACACATACATACATACATACATATATATATATATATATATATATATTATATATATATATATATATATATATGACGGGCTTCTTTCAGTTTCTGTCTACCAAATCCACTCACAGGGCTTTGGTCGGCCTGAGGCTATAGTAGAAGACACTTGACCAAGGTGCCACGCAGTGGGACTGAACCCGGAGCCATGTGGTTCATAAGCAAGCTACTTACCACACAGCCACTCCTACGCCTGTTGAACAATGAATACTGGGTATTGTACCTATTCTGTTGTGTCTGGGGAGAGTCATTTTCTTTTTGTGCCTTATAATATAACACACTCACTGGTAAAATTTCCACTTATTTCTTATTTTTATTTTCCTAAAATTTTCGTTGCGTCTTGCAACCTCTTCAATAGTTTGCAAGACGCAATGAAAATTTTGGGAAAATAAAAATAAGAAAAAAGTGGAAATTTTACCAGTGATTGTGTTATATTATAAGGCACAAAAAGAAAATGACTCTCCCCAGACACAACAGAATATGCTTCAACACACGAACTCATATAAAGAATCTTGCAAACCAAATCCCAAAACGAAATATTGTACCTATGTTTGAGTTATATGGAGTGTGTTCTGTGTTAACATATATTTCTGTGACAGGTTATTTTTAGATAACCATAACAAACTATTTATTTGTGTAATACCATTTTACACCAGATGTGTATACCCACATCATAACAGTGTGTGTATTAAGGAAGCATGTACTTGTATACAGAGAAATTGGGTATTTAATACTCTGTTACACTGCATCTCTCCAATCTTACAATATTTGTTCAACCTTACAGAATCATTCATTTAATTCCATTGCTATCAAACCGCAAGTACATATCTTTTTTATGGATTGTAATTATTTAATTATAACATATCTAATTATAACATTTCTAACTGGAGATTACCAGAATACTTTGAATTCTCTAAATGTTAGTGAACAAAACATTCTCTCTGTACTTAATGGCACTTCAGTTAGTTGGCGTCATCTGAAGGTCTGAGGATTGATATTTAATTCAAGGTGGATATTATGAAACTCTTAGTTGTGTTGTGGATTAACACAGCCTTTATTTTAATAGATACACATATATATCTTTTTAAACTCTATAATTCTTTATATTGAGTGCTCTTTGCTTTGACACAAGTAACTTGCTTAATCTATTACACACACACACACACACACACACATGTATATAAAAAAAGAACACAAACAGGCTAAGGTTCATTACAGTTGTTTAAGATGTGTTTTTTTTATTGATGAATAAATTGGTTACATCATGTAAAAAAACTGTTTACTTCAGATGAATTAAAAATTAAAAATTTACAATTTCCTTCAGAAAAAATACCAAGACATAGAACGTTTGTTGACCCTCTCATTTTGGTGACAAATAAGAGAGTATATGTGTTTGTGAGTGTGTGTGCTTGTGTGTGTGTGTGTATGTGTGTGTGATTTTGTGTTTGAATGTGTGTTTGTGTGTGTGTATGTGTGGGTTTGCAAGTGTTTGTGTGCTTGTGAGTGTGTGTGTGTATTT
>NC_043022.1:10752807-10770307 GCF_006345805.1 Octopus sinensis
CCAACAGATCTGTTACCAGCCATGAGCATCGCATCTGTTATCGGCACCAGTATATATATATATATTGAGTGGTGAATTGGCAATATATATATATATATATGAATAAATAAATGGAGTTTAACGGAGTAAAATGTCTTATTGACGAGTTTCGCTTTTTTCACTTTCCTGAGGAGAAGATTGCATTGTTTATACCATTTATTCTTTTGAATGGTATCAGTGGAATTTTCGAAACATGTGTCGAAAGTAATAATATTTGATTACACCTGCGTTAAACTCCATTTATTTATTCATATATTATTCAAAATATTCAACGTAAACACGAAGTTTCTACCTTTATAAACAAGGAGTTACAACATCTTTACTTGTGAGATTTTTGCTACCCTGGTAACTATTTATTTATTTTTTCCGTGTTAATTGTTAACAAGGTAAAAATACACTCATCTATTTATATATATATATCTATATAAACGGCAGTTTGTCTTTCTGTGTGTCTGTGTGTCTGTCAGGTTGTAACCTCACCCTGACCATGGCTTTCAACCGATTCTGATGAAACTTGACACACACATAGCCCAATGTCATAATTCAAAACTAACGCAGCGAAAATTTTGAAAAGCTCCCCCAGTTCTGAAAAAAATCGATAAATTCGACATGGGGTCGAGAATCTCAGCTTTTTACATTTTCTGTCTAGGGGACACAACTCAACCTTTTTATCGCCCAAAGGGACAGCTAGAAACATCGTATACACAGAAGTATTCGAGTGAAGAGAAGACATTGCAACCTACACATGCGCCTTCGTTCCCTAGAGGGAAAGGACTAGATTGGGATTAGTCGTTGCCTACTAGGGGCTCTTACATACCCGTGCAACACCGGGCTATGCTGCTAGTATATATATATATATATGTATATACATACATAAAAAGCACATGTATATATATCTATATATATATCTATATACACACACACACACACACACACACACACACACACACACACACACAAGACAAGCCACCTGTAGTTTACATCAAGTAAATTGTATCATATATTATTAATCAGTAGGAGTCTATAGTAGAAATCACTTACCCAGGGTGTCCTGCAGTGAGACCAAATTCAAGACCATCTGGTCTTAAAACCCTTAGCCATACTGTGTCTAATATCAATATTAATTGACTACCTGTTGAGCACTGGGGACAGTATAGTTGGCTTAATCACACTCCTGAAATTACTGGCCTTGTGCCAAAATATGAAACTAATATTGATATCAATTTATAATGATTGTTGTGGTTGCAGACAGCCATACAAATTACTTAATACCATTTAATTAGTTTGTGAATCTAATTCTCTGATAGTTGTGCAGTCAAGAAGAGCACTTTACAAATATATACTTTCTTTTATTCTCTTTTACTTGTTTCAGTCATTTGACTGCGGCCATGCTGGAGCACCGCCTTTAATCAAGCAACTCGACCCCGGGACTTATTCTTTGTAAGCCCAGTACTTATTCTATCGGTCTCTTTTGCCAAACCGTTAAGTAATGGGGACATAATTGGGACTGAACCCGGAAACATGTAGCTGATAGACAAGCTACTTACCACACAGCCACTCCTGCGCCTATATATATGCCAACAGTTTTAACCTTACAATGCTGGTTCTTTGGCCAAGTATTTTCTACTTTAGCATCAAGTTAACAAATACTTTGTAAGTGAAATTTAGTAGGTTAAAAACTGTGTGAAAACCTGTCATATATATTCCCAGGTGTAGCTCTATAGCCTTATGCAGCTGTACAGATGTCTGGAACACATACATACATGCATGTATACATATATGCATACATATATACAAGCATACATACATACATGCATGCATACATACACACACATATACACACACATACACAGATGCACATGCACACATACACACATACATATCTTTATATATAAAAGTGAAGTTGTGTGTCTGTCTCCTACGATTTAGATTCCTAAATACTCCCACATTTTGCGGTGCAGTTTAACCAAAAGCGGGTATCTTATAGTCGTGATTCATATCGAGCCCTTCTGGGTATTAGCGTGCGTCTACAATGAGTCTATGATTTAAAAAAAAGTTTACTGTAATTTTTCCCATTTTTAATGCTCTTTTTTTTGCTATTATATAAGGGAAGTAACTCTCTAAAAATGCTTATATAGTTATTTCCCTTACAAACCCGAGCAACGCCGGGCGATACTGCTAGTATATATATATATATATATATATATATATATTGAGTGGTGAATTGGCAAAGCATTTAGAGTTCTTGGATGGAATTCCTAGCCATATTTATTACAATTCTCTCTGCATTGAGTTCAAATCCTGCCGAGGTCAACTTTGCTTTTCATTCTTTCAGTGTTAAAAGAATTAAAAGCACCAATCAAGGACATAACTGTCAGAGGGATGGGCGAAATGCTTTGCAGCATCTTTCCTGTTTTTTTTTGCATTTTTACTGAATATGTATAAAAACACTGATGCTAAACAGCATCAACCTATGCTGGTAGCCTTTCCTGGGGATAAATGTTCATATCACTGGCACTCTGTTGGTTATGACAACGAGGGTTCCAGTTCATCTGATCAACAGAACAGCCTGCTTGTGAAATTAACATGCAAGTGGTTGAACACTCCACAGAGACCCTTAATGTAGACCCTTAATATACCTATTTCTTTACTACCCACAAGGGGCTAAACACCGAGAAGACAAACAAGGATAGAGAAAGGGATTAAGTCGATTATATCGACCCCAGTGCGTAACTGGTACTTATTTAATCGACCCCCAAAGGATGAAAGGCAAAGTCGACCTTGGCGGAATTTGAACTCAGAACGTAGCGGCAGACGTAATACCTATTTCTTTACTACCCACAAAGGCTAAACACAGAGAGGACAAATAAGGACAGACAAAGGGATTAAGTCGATTATATCGACCCCAGTGCGTAACTGGTACTTATTTAATCGACCCCCAAAGGATGAAAGGCAAAGTCGACCTTGGCGGAATTTGAACTCAGAACGTAGCGGCAGACGTAATACCTATTTCTTTACTACCCACAAGGGCTAAACACAGAGAGGACAAATAAGGACAGACAAAGGGATTAAGTCGATTGGCCTAGACACCTACCTGAAAAGCTCTGAGGACTGGATGTTAAAACTTGTCTCAAAACATGAAAACAAGAAAGCATCATACTCAGTAACAAAACAGGCAAAGGAATATCTAACTGAATTCCGAATACAACAAATTTCGGAATTAGAGATAGACATACAAGAAACAGACACAGAAAAGGCTAAGCACATGAAAACCCGTGCTAAATCTGCGGCCTTAGATATTCTGAATGATAAATGGCAAGAAAAACCTCTCTATGGCAAATACCCAAAGAGAGCAAATAATGCAGATGTTGACAAAGCCCTGACCCATCAATGGCTAATGGCCTCTGGCTTAAAATCTGAAACAGAGGGGTTTATCATAGCAGCTCAAGATCAATGCCTACCAACAAGAAACTACCAGGCCAACATATTAAAGATCAGAAGCAGTCCAACGTGTCGTGTATGCCAGCAACAAAATGAAACCATTGACCATGTGGTCTCCAAGTGCAGTCTTCTAGCGCCTACAGAGTATCTCAACAGACACGATAGAGCTGCACAATATATTCACTGGGTAATCTGCAAAAACCTGGATTTGCCCCATGAAAAAACTGGTGGGAACACAAACCACCCCCAGTGCTTGAAAATGACCACATCTCACTCCTCTGGAACTTCACCATTCAAACTGACAGAAAGATAGATGCAAATAGGCCAGACATCATATTGAAAGACTTCAAACAAAGAACATGCCTCCTCATTGATATGACTGTCCCAATCGATATAAACGTATCTGTCAAGACCTACCAAAATCTGAGCAAATATAAAGATCTTGAAATAGAAATCAGCAAAATGTGGAAGCTGAAGACTAAAACAATACCTGTTGTCATAGGTGCTCTGGGAATGATAGCAAAAGGGGCTGATAGCTACCTAACTCAGATACCAGGAAACCCAAAAATGGCAGAAATTCAAAAGATAGTGCTCATGGGAACTGCTCATATCCTACGCAAAATACTTTCTATGTAATCTCAAGGTTTAAAACAAACATAATTTTCGGTTTTTAGAGAAAAAAAAAAGAAAAATTTTTTTTTTTTAGACGTTCATTAGTACAACACCAAAAACTCCCCCCCCCCAAATATATGGCACACTAGGCATAACAACAACATGAACTTCCAACCTGTTGTCTCTTGAGGTCTCTGGGTGAGACTTGGAGCCAACTTGTACAAATATAAAGCAAAACTCAAACATAGAATAATAATAATAATAATCATCATCATCATCATTTAACTGTCCGCTTTCCATGCTAGCATGGGTTGGACGGTTCAACTGGGGTCTGGGGAGCCCGAAAGCTGCACCAGTCCAGTCAGATCTGGCAGTGTTTCTACAGCTGGATGCCCTTCCTAACGCCAACCACTCCGAGAGTGTAGTGGGTGATTTTATGTGCCACCGACACAGGTGCCAGACGAGGCTGGCAAACGGCCACGCTCGGATGGTGTTTTTTATGTGCCACCGACACAGGTGCCAGACGAGGCTGGCAGACGGCCATGCTCGGATGGTGTTTTTATGTGCCACCGACACAGGTGCCAGATGAGGCTGGCAAACGGCCACGATCGGATGGTGCTTGTTACGTGCCCACAGCACGGAGGCCAGTCGATGCGGTACTGGCTACGGCCACGTTCGGATGGTTTTATTGTGTGCCATGTGCCACCGGCACTGGTACCACAAAGACACAAATTCCATTGATGTTCATCTATTTGGATTTGTTTTGATTTGATATAATAATAGTAGTAGTAGTAGTTGTAGTAGTAGTAATAATAATACCTAGACATGGCTGTGGGGTTAACAAGCTCACTTTGAAATTACATGTTTTCAGGTTCAATCCCTCTGTGCGACACCTTGGGCAAGTGTCTTCTACCATAGCCCTGGTCTGACTAGTGTCTTTTGAATGAATTTGGTAGATGGAAACTGTGAGAATACCAATGAAAATGTGAATGCTTCTGTGTGTGTGTGTACATACATATATATATATATATGTGCATGTATCCAAAATGGAGATGGACACCATTTTTCCATGTGATTGGCTTGAAGAATTGTTAAGAAAGATATTATCTGCACAGCTCGAAATAGGGTGAGTTAAATTAAAATAAGCAACAGTGATATCCTGTTGCTTATTTTGATTTTATATATACATTTATGTATATATATATTATATATATATATATATATATATATATACATATACACACACATGTATGTATGTATTCATCATCATCATCATCATCATCATCGTTTAACGTCCGTTTTCCATGCTAGTATGGGTTGGACGGTTTGACCGGGGTCTGGGAAGCCAGGAGGCTGCACCAGGCCCCAGTCTGACCTGGCAGTGTTTCTACAGCTGGAAGCCCTTCCTAACGCCAACCACTCCATGAGTGTAGTGGGTGCTTTTTACATGCCACCGGCACGCAAGCCAGTTAAGGCAGTGCTGGCATCGGCCACGTTCCGATGGTGCTTTTTATGTGCCACTGGCATGGGTACCACAACTACAATTTCCATTTGATTTTTATTTTGATGTTGATGTACCTGACTCAATAGGTCTTCTCTAGCACAGCCAGTCGCCCTACAATCCAGGGTAAGCACTTTGGGCCATCCTGTGATCCAAGGTACTTTGGATGGGCTGGGGTTGCTATGTGAAGCTGGTGCAGGAAATAGCCATATATGTATGTATGTATATATATATATATATATATATATATATATTATATATATATATATATATATATATATATGTATATGTGTGTGTGTATAATATGTATATGTATATAGCTATATATATAAACATACATGTATGTATGTGTGCATGTACATACACAACAGTGATATCTTGTTGCTTATTTTGATTTTATATGTGTGTGTGTGTGTGCATGCGTGCGTGTGTGTGTGTATATATATAATTGTTGAGAGGACGTTGGTGTTGCCTTGGCGGAGGTTTGTGCTCTCTGAGTGCTCTCATTATTATTATTATCATTATTATTATTATTATTATTATTATTAAGGCGGTGAGCTGGCAGAATCATTAGCATGCTGAATGAAATGCTTAGTGGTATTTCGTCTACTGCTATGTTCTGAGCTCAAATTCCACCAAGGTCGATTTTACCTTTCATTCTTTCAGGGTTGATATATTAAGTACCAGTTGAGTACTGGAGTTGATGTAATCAACTATCCCTCTCCCCCAAATTCCAGGCCTTGTGCTTATAGTAGAAAGGATTATTATCATCATTATTGAAGGTGGCAAGCTGGCAGAATCGTTAGCACACTGGACAAAATACTTAGTGGTATTTCGCCTGTTGCTACGTTCTGAGTTCAAATTCCACCAGTGTCAACTTTGCCTTTCATCCTTTCAGGGTTGATAATTAAGTACCAGTGAAACACTAGGGTAATCAACTGATCTTTTCCTCCCCAAAATTTTAGGCCTTGTGCCTATAGTAGAAAAGATTATTATTATTATCATCATTATTATTATTATTATTATTATATTATTATTATTATTATTATTATTAAGGCGGTGAGCTGGCAGAATCATTAGCATGCTGAATGAAATGCTTAGTGGTATTTCGTCTACTGCTATGTTCTGAGCTCAAATTCCACCAAGGTCGATTTTACCTTTCATTCTTTCAGGGTTGATATATTAAGTACAGTTGAGTACTGGAGTTGATGTAATCAACTATCCCTCTCCCCCAAATTCCAGGCCTTGTGCTTATAGTAGAAAGGATTATTATCATCATTATTGAAGGTGGCAAGCTGGCAGAATCGTTAGCACACTGGACAAAATACTTAGTGGTATTTCGCCTGTTGCTACGTTCTGAGTTCAAATTCCACCAGTGTCAACTTTGCCTTTCATCCTTTCAGGGTTGATAATAAGTACCAGTGAAACACTAGGGTAATCAACTGATCTTTTCCTCCCCAAAATTTAGGCCTTGTGCCTATAGTAGAAAAGATTATTATTATTATCATCATTATTATTATTATTATTATTATTATTATTAATATTATTATTATTATTATTATTAGTATTTGTATTATTATCATCATCATCATTATTATTATTGCATAAATTTGAATATAGCTAAATTGTTTATAGTTTTTATATAGTTGTCTGTGTTAAGCCATCAATTTTCTTTTTTTTTTATCCACCCCCCTCTGACAGCTTTTTATTTCCTTGCAGCGAGAAACATTTTATGTTGGTTTTATGTATTTTCATGTGTAGCATTCATACATAATTCCAGCCCAGAGTGTACTTGTATACTTTTATCTGGCAATCTGAGGTCCCTTGGCAACACTTGCGTCTGCAAATGATATTCATGTCAGAGCATCATCTTTCTAAATAGACTTTGTCTCTTAAAATACAAAGCTTTATGTCTTTTGCTGACAAACTATATTTTTCGTTCCAAAAGAACTGCAATTTATTCGCTGGACTGAATAAATGAATAAATGTTACTTATATAAATGTCTATACTTGTATAATGTATGTGAAGAGCCATCAATAGACAATGGACTGGAGGAATTGTAAAAGTGCTGGACAAAATGCTTACCAATATTTTGTTACTTCTAAGGTGGTGAGCTGGCAGAAATGTTAGCATGCCGGTTGAAATGCTTAGCAGTATTTCGTCTGCTGTTACGTTCTGAGTTCAAATTCCGCCAAGGTCGACTTTGCCTTTCATCCTTTCGGGGTCGATAGATTAAGTACCAGTTACGCACTGGGGTCGATGTAATCGACTTAATCCCTTTGTCTGTCCTTGTTTGTCCCCTCTGGGTGTAGCCCCTTGTGGGCAGTAAAGAAGTAAAGGCGGCAAGCTGGCAGAAACGTTAGCACGCCGGGCGAAATGTGTAGCCGTATTTCGTCTGCCACTACGTTCTGAGTTCAAATTCCACCATGGTCGACTTTGCCTTTCATCTTTTTGGGGTCGATAAATTAAGTACCAGTTATGCACTGGGATCGATATATAATCGACTTAATCCGTTTGTCTGTCCTTGTTTGTCCTCTCTGTGTTTAGCCCCTTGTGGGTAGTAAAGAAATAGGTATTTTGTCAGCCGTTACGTTCTGAGTTCAAATTCTGTCGAGGTTGACTTTGTCTTTCATCTTTTCGGGCTCGATAAATTAAGTACCAGTTACGCACTGGGGTCGATATAATCGACTTAATCCGTTTGTCTGTCCTTGTTTGTCCCCTCTATGTTTAGCCCCTTGTGGGCAATAAAGAAATAAGAAACATTAGCATGCTGGGTGAAATGCTTTACAGTATTTTGTCTGTCTATGTTCTGAGTTCAAATTCGGCCAAAATCAACTATGCCTTTCATCCTTTCGGGGACGATTAAATAAGTTCCAGTTACACACTGGGGTCGATGTAATTGACTTAATCCCTTTGTCTATCATTGTTTGTCCCCTCTAAGTTTAGCCTCCCTGTGGGCAATAAAGAAATAAATATTTTGTTACTTCTCTTTAAGCTCTGAGTTCAATTCTCACTGTGATCAGTTTTATCTTTCATCCTTGTGGGACCAATGAAATAAAGTATCAGTTATGTACCAGGAACAGTTTATGTTCTTATAAAGTATCCGAGATACATTTTAAAGCCATTTTCTCTTTGTTTACAATAAAGAAGATGAAAGCTACTTAATGACATGATGCAACTCATTTATGAGAATCATGACCACCAGCAGCAGCAGTAGTGGAGGCACAATGGCCTAGTGGTTAGGGCAGTGGACTCGCGGTTGGAGGATCGCGGTTTCGATTCCCAAACCGGGTGTTGTGTGTGTTTATTGAGCGAAAACACCTAAAGTTCCATGAGGCTCTGGCAGGGGGTGGTGGTGACCCCTGTTGTACTCTTTCGCTCCAACTTTCTCTCACTCTTTCTTCCTGTTTCTTGTCCCCGACTTCCTACACAACCACTGAGCCTGGATGCGCATTCATCCATCCATCGATGCTCTCGGTGTCGGGGGCTGACCTGCTTTCTCTTCTGTAGGTCTTACGAATAGCAAAGGACCATGTTTTGGACTTCTCCTACTGGGACGAAGACCACTTCGCTCAACAAACAAACAAACAAACAAACAAGCAGCAGCAGCAGCAGCAGCACCACCACCACCACCATCAGTAGCAGCAGCATTTAACATTTCTTGTCTCATGCTGGCATGTGTTGGCTAGTTCAACAGGAGCTGATGAGACAGAGGAAAGTGCTGGAGCTCCAATGTCTGGTTTGTCATGGTTTCTACAGCTGGATCTGCATCCTAATGCTAACCACTTTACAGCGTGTACTGGGTGCATTGTTTCCATGGCACCAGCACTAGTGAAGTTACCAAGCACTTGCAAGACAAGTTCTCTCAACAAAGTTGGGGTATTACATGGAAAGAGTTGAATGTATGATAGAAGGATGGGAACAGGTGTCTTGCTGAAGGGGAGATATGTGGCTTCCTTTCCCCAGCAAGAAAGGGAGAGGAAGAGAGAGGGAGATAGCAAGAAGGAGAGAGGGAGAGGGAGAGAGTGAGAAGCGGGAAGAGAGAGGGAGACAGTGAGAAGTGGGAAGAGAGAGGGAGAGAGAGAGACAGACAAACAGACAGGCAGATGGACAGAGAAGGGCAGAAAGAGAAGGTAGCGAGCTGACAGAAATGTTAGCATGCTGGGCGAAATGCTTCACAGTATTTCGGCTGTTTTTACGTTCTGAGTTCAAATTCCACTGAGGGTGACTTTGCCTTTCCTCCTTTTGGGGTCGATAAATTAAGTACCAGTTACTCACTGGGGTTAATGTAAATGACTTAATCCCTTTGTCTGTCCTTGTTTGTCCCCTCTATGTTTAGCCCCATGTGGGCAATAAAGAAATAAGGAAGAGATAGAGACCAAGAAGGCATATATATATTTATTAAACTAGGATTATGAGCATTTTTTCATTTGTTAATGGCCTTTGTGAAGTCTAATCAAAAAGTATCAAGACTGGTGTTATAAAAAGAAAACTACAACACATATTAATTTGGTATTTAATCCCCTTTGAAGTAGTCCCCTTTTGAAGCCACACACTTTATCCAGCACTTTTTTACATCAATGGAAACATTCCTGGAACTCCTTTTTGGGGATAGTGTGCTGTTGCTTTGTCACATTCTCTTAGATTTCCTCGACATCTTAAAATCCTGTTGGAGTCTCCCTCTGTGAAGCCTGAACTTTGGTTTCAGAGTCACAACCACAGACCCTCAATTTGTCACCTGTTATGACCATTTTCAAAAAGGTTTTGTCTTCTTCAACACAGTCAAGGGGGTCCTGCAAGCTGAAACCTGATCTTCGTTTTGAGATGACCACTCTCAACAAACTTTACTTTGAAGTGCTGCTATAAACAACAGAATGTTATAACTTAATGTGTGTGCACAACAGAGTTCAAGGTCAATCTGTGTCAAGTGGCTCCACTTTGCATACTTTAGCTCCATTACAACAGCAACAATCCTGATAGTTTTGGATCAAACCTTGTATGCTTGCCAGGTTGATAGATATTAGCAGTTTTGTACTTTAGGAACGTAAAAAGTACCAACTACACTCACGGAGTGGTTGGCGTTAGGAAGACATCCAGCCGTAGAAACACTGCCAGATCAGACTGGTGCCTGGTGCAGCCTCTTGGCTTCCCAGACCCCAGTCGAACCGTCCAACCCATGCTAGCATGGAAAACGGACGTTAAATGATGATGATGATGAACATGGTGATCTTTATTGTGACTTTTCTGCCAAGTATCAAATGAGTGTCACCCTTACAGACTAATGACAACACTCTTTCACCTTTGCATTGAGGCAACACATCTGCAGTGTTACTTCCCTTGGCTTCACATGTAACCCTAGGCTGGACGGCTGTTGGGTACTATGCTATGCAAAATGGCAGTCTATGTTTGATCTACGTGGTTTATTTCCATATTTCTTGCTAAACCCTCTATTCTCGTGGCTATTCCCCTATCTGCTACATGGAGGCCCCACCAGGTTCAAGTTCTCTTTCCCAGAAACCTTCACCCCAGCACTGTATGGACATATGATGTTGCTCTGCTGACCTCCTGAATGTTATGCAAGATCATGTTTAACAGTGTGACCGAATCAGACAAATAGCAGCAGACTCACACACTTGAAACATACAGATATGACACTGCATATATATTAATTCATAATTCATGTTATATTGCTACTTTAGTAATGAATGTTACTTCAGTCATCAACAGATAAAGAATATGCATAGATTTTAATTATTCTTAGACACTGGCAAAAACAACAGAGCCATGGACTAGATTCCTTGTAGTATTCTATATTCATTCATCTACATTCTGGTTTCAACTCCAACTAGAGTGTACTTTACATTTCAGAATTTCTGTGGTCCACTTTATCCCTGACTTACACTGTTTTGCTTTTGTGTAAACACAAATAGACTATTAAACTCTTGTTCTTACGATGGTGAACTGGCAGAAATGTTAGCACACCGGGCGAAATGCTTAGCGGTATTTCGTCTACTGTTACGTTCTGAGTTCAAATTCTGCCGAGGTCAACTTTGCCTTTCATCCTTTCTGGGTCGATAAATTAAGTACCAGTTATACACTGGGGTCAATGTAATCGATCTAATCCATTTGTCTGTCCTTGTTTGTCCCCTCTGTGTTTAGCCCCTTGTTGGTAGTAAAGAAATAGGTATTTCGTCTGCCGTTACGTTCTGAGTTCAAATTCCACCGAAATCGACTTTGCTTTTCATCCTTTCGGGAGTTGATAAATTAAGTACCAGTTACGTTCTGGGGTCGATGTAATCGACTTAACCCCTTTGTCTGTCCTTGTTTGTCCCCTTGTGGGCAATAAAGAAATAAGAATCGTTAGCATGCTGGGCAGAATGCTTAGTGGCATTTCATCCATCTTTTATGTTCTGAGTTCAAATTCTGCTGAGGTCAGCTTTGCCTTTCATCCTCTCAAGGTCAGTGAAATAAATCCCAGTTGATCACTGAGGCCAATGTAATTAACTAGTCCCTTCACCCAAAGTTGCAGGCCTTGTGTCTATAGCAAATAAAGTTAATTACTGTTGTTCTTGGTTTTTACTGATAGTCTCTCCATCATCATCATCATTTAATGTCCGCTGTCCATGCTAGCATGGGTTGGATGGTTTGACCAGGGATTAGGCATAGTTTTCTATGGCTGGATACCCTTCCTAATGCCAACCACTCCTGAGAGTGTAATGGGTGCTTTTACATGTCACCGGCACAGGTGCCATTTGCGTGACTCCAGTCTCTGCCATGACTGTGATTTTGCACGGCTTGATTGGTCTTCTTCTCAAACATGACATATAACTGTATAACTATCTCTCTCTCTCTTTTTCTCTCCACACACACACTATCTGAGTTGACTGGGACATGAAATTTCACCTATTAGATTAAGAGTAAAAGAGTAAGAATCTCTTTCCAGAGCACGAATCAAATACTTTTAGCAGTGGATATGAAACCATACCTAGAGGCAGGCCCATCCGCCAGACTTTGGTGCCTGTGGGGTGCTTCATAATATTCTGGGTGGGCACTAATTTGTATTGCAGAAGGATTTTTGTAAACTGTATTTTCCAAATCTGGGAGTTCGCTATTGAATAGAGAGGGGCAGTGCCGTCCAGAGCGCTCCCTTAGCAACAGGCATGTTAGACAGATTTCAAGAAATTTATTGCAAGAAGATTTTTGTAAACCGTATTTTCTAAATCTGAGAGTTCAGCATTGATGGGCATGCGTACAAGAGAAACTGAAAAAGTATGGAAGAAGCAAAAAATATCAGTTCTATTGTTTGGTGGATAATTAACGCTATTATGAGAATGACCATGAAATTTAATTACGCTGTCAAAGGGTTAACAAAATTCGAACAGTGAACAAAATTCCATGCTCACTGCTTTACATTGAATATCAACACAGAAGACGAGAAGGGAAAGTCATCCTTTACGTAAATACGAAACAGAATATTTAATAGTAAGTGGATTTGAACTTTCACTTTATGGTTTCTAATCTGCAGTGTGTAATTACTTCTACCCCAAAAGAGATAATAAGTGAACTTTGCTCGCTGAACACTCGGAAAAGGAAGATGATATGCCGTGCGATTGATACAAAATACTATGTATTAATGACAGGAAGAAAGTTAGACTTGATTCTGAATCAGGAATTTAAAGTACAAAGATCTTCGTCCCCATTTTTTTTCAACTATAAACAGCCTTCGGTTGTTGGTCGGTGAAGGGACCTGACTGCATGATAGAATAACTTTACTGCGCAACAGATGTTGGCTTCATACAGAGCAACAAACCTCACCAGTTTGAATGAATTTCCTCACTGAAAAAACGTGCGCGTATATATATATATATTGTACACGCATTCTCGTTTTCCTTTCACTTCCACCTGACCTGTTTCCGTTTTGTCTTTTCTGTCTGTTTCTCCGGGGGCCTTGTTACGTTTATATTTTAAAGCATTTATCAAAGAGCAACAGACGGGATGTTTACGTATTTCAGCCTTCTCTCACGCCAACACTGTCAGACAACAAACTGAACCTGATTCTTCTGCTAACGGTAGGAATTAGCCATAATTGACTAAATTTTTTCTTCCACTTCAGTCGTATCACAGACATTGACACCTGCATATCTCTGATCACTGTCTATTCAAATTCACTTCATTACTCTCTCTCTCTCACCAAGCATGACACTTGCTGGCCACTAACAACCATTTCTTCTTCCCCTTCTAAATCCAATTCATTTTCTTTCTTCTCTTTGTCTACTTCTTTTCTTTTCTTATCAGTTCACTTTACTTCTCTCCTATCTCTATCTTGTAATCCTTTCCTTCTAATTTCGTTTTTTTTTTTCGTTTTCTTCTTCATATTCGTTTTCCTCGCTACCTCGATGTCTTACCCATCTTCTTCTTGTCCAGCTCTTCAGTTCTTCCTCCTCATCTCTTTCACCCCCCATCCTCTACTAGTTGCTAGTGCAACAACACCTAGGCAACAGATCTCACCTTTGGCATTTCACGAACAGCTTTCGCCACTCACTCTATGTGTACATCTCTCTAAATTCCTACGTGTTTTTGTTCCTTTGTGAATGTGTTTATATGATATATACATATGTATGTATATATATATATATATGTATATTCTACGGATATCTTTATGGATCTAGAAATTGATAGATGTTTTTCTGATCTAGTACTTTTTTTTAGTAATATTTCAATCGGTCACCTGCCAGTTGCATCATTCTTTTCAACTCCCTTTTCTCAACCATTCATTCTCTAAATTCTTTGAAAAGTCTGGTCTTGCACATTTATATTGTCCCAGATATGGTGTCCATCTGTGATATGTGAATTACGGCGCTCTTGCATTCTTTTCCCAATAATCCAAATTCAGGCATACTTTAATTCAAGCTTGTTTGAAAAATGAGATTAGTATAAATGTTTCCCATCTATTTTACTATGCTGGCATCGGTTTTTCTGTGACCGTATTTTACAGTAGGATGGCCTTCCAGCTGACAATATTCATGCAGGTCTCATTTTTTGCAAGTGAGCATGCGTTTCAGCTAGTTAATTGCAGTAAACCTCTGCTGTATTGCTCTGATTGGCTTCCAGAAAGCTGTAATGGACAACA
The DNA here is from genome assembly GCF_006345805.1 of Octopus sinensis. NCBI lineage: Eukaryota > Metazoa > Mollusca > Cephalopoda > Octopoda > Octopodidae > Octopus > Octopus sinensis. The sequence continues at coordinate 10,767,532 of NC_043022.1, forward strand.
CCAATTGCAGACTACTAGAAAGTCACCATAATCTTTTGCTGATGCAACTTAGGCTTTGGGAAATGTTGGGGGCGGGGGCATCATGATCAAGCCATTGACCTGATTGTTTACGGTTATCATAAAGGATCCACTTTTCGTCCCAAGTGACTATTCAGTCAAGTAAAGGACCGTTGGTGTTTCGCAGAAAGAGCATCAAGCACACTTCAAAATGCTGAATTTTTGATTTTCATTGAGCTCATGCGGTACCCATTTATCGAGCTTATTCACCTTACCAATCTTCTGCAGATTGCGTGAGACTGTTGCAATACCGACACCAAGTGCCTGAGACATTTCTCTGACACTTTGATGTGGGTTTTGTTCAACAATTGCATTCAGTTGTTCATTGTCAAGACTGTATGACCGTCCTCTACCTTCTTCATCTTCAGGGCTCTCATCACCACTCCAGAATTTCTGAAACCACCTTCGTACTGTGTGATCACCTGGGGGTCACTCTCCCCATGCTCTGTTGATATTGGTAGCAGTTTGGAAGGCATTGTGCCCAAGCTTGAACTCATGCAATAAAAGTAAGTGAAGGTTCTTTTTTGTCATGTTCATAATTAAGGGGCCCCTATGCTTCAAGAATGTTTCCTGTCTGAAATAAGTAGAAAATTATTAAAGAGCATACATCAATTGCATAAAAGAAAATGCAGGAGGATCAGTTAATTGTGATTTTATTCAACATATTCCCCTCTCAGATTCACACAGTTATTGCAAAGGTCCTTCAGTTTTACTAAGCCCTGTAAAAGAACTTGGAAGTTTGGGCCTCCAACCAAGCCTTTCGCAATACCCTTAAAGCCAGGAACTTTTTAGCATCTCCTTGTATGTGGTATAGACATTCAAACATTGTTCTATCTTTCCAAATCTTACAACATTTCACATGGATTTTTGGTCCTCAAAAGTCATTTTGGTGTATCAGTCAACCTGCCTTTTTCTTTTTGGCTGTAAATTTTGGTCTGAAAAATTCAATTTGTATGCTGGAAAATAAGGTAGCTTTTGCACCAAAATCTTTCTTTTAACACTTTTAGCATTTTGGTTGTTTTACCTTGACAGAACATCGCTTGGACGGCTGTCCATTTTTGCTCTTTTTGAACAGACTTACCAATGGTATTTTTTACTCTCTTTCATTTAGTCTCTATACAAGGCATGCTATAGTTGAACGAACCACCAAATGGCATTATCTCTTTCCTGCCAAGTCATGCATGTTAATAACACTATTTACAATTGACTTCCATAAACACAAGCATATGCATAATATTTTCTATATAAATATGTTCGAAGCCATTAAACCAGCAACAAACAAAAGAATGCAAGATAGCCAGAGGTTGCACACACCATAAATTTCAAACAAGCATATCCTCCCCCCTACTGTAGTTATATACATATGTAAATTCACATGGTGATGTGCTTACATTATATGTCCGTATTGATTATGTGTAAGTAATATGCAAAATATGTCTCTGTAGTCTGTTCAGTTGAGTTACGTGTGTGAATCTTGATAATTCACATCCATTCAGCGAGAGCAGACTTGTCATTCCTGTGGATAATGGCTTGAATATCATTGTCATCGTTGAAGTAAACATATTACTGTTTAGGTAAGTGAAGTGTAATACGCTTGATAGGTCGATGGATATAAATCATGTAATTTAAACGCAAACATCCTCCTCGAGGCTACCTTTGATGTTGTTGCACAGTGGCCATTGTGATTGTAAATAGTTTGATTCACTTCAAACCTGATTTGTTTATGACGACATCTTGCCTTCCTCAGTGTTGGAATCATTGTAGTAATGGAAGAAATGGAAATCATGTTTATGAATCAAAAACTTGTATTTATAACAATTCATTTATGATGTTTTGTGACACCTTCAGTATAACATATAACACCTTCAGTGTTATATGTTAAATCGAATCCCCATTGTCTGATTCCAGACTGAAATAGTAGTGGAAACTGAAACTAGTTTATAAATTAGGGCATCCAGCTGTAGAAACATTGCCAAATCAGACTAGAGCCTGGTGCAGCCTCCATGGCTTCCAGACCCCAGTCGAACCATCCAACACATGCTAGCATGGAAAACGGATGTTAAATGATGATGAGGATATATGCTTGCATGGGTGAGAAGGGATTTTGTTGAGGAAAATTTTCTGTGGTGGGATACCCTTCCTGTCACCAACCTTCACCTGTTTCCAAGTAAGATAATATTTTCCCATAACCAGACGTTTTCATAGAAAACTGGGATTGAAAAACACCTCTTGTATGACAGTGACATTTGTTTACAACTTGTAAACTTGTCCTTTGCGGTCATCTGATGAGAACAATTTTTTTTGTAATGATGTAATGCTTGCATTGACTAATCACTCGAAATGGCTGTATTGAATTGACACTGGGTAACATTGAAATATGTTACCCATTTATATTTTACTCACCTACCCTGGAATCTGCACTTCAGCAGTATTTGGAAAGTATCTTTATATAGTGAACAAACAAAAGTGGATTTATTCACTAAGTTGGATCATACCATTTGCATTCACTGCATAAATATCAGGTAAAAAAATTCTATGTAGAGTTTGATATTCATCTAATATTGTTTGAGTGTACAAGTTAGTTTGTGTTAACACGGTACCTCAGTTTAAGTACCTAATTCAACTGAATCTAAATTACATTTTGTGTGTGTATATATATATATATACATAATACAAATAAGAAAATGGGGGAACAGATTCATTTAAATCATCATCATCA
>NC_043022.1:10775307-10812807 GCF_006345805.1 Octopus sinensis
AATAGACTGGCAGGGCCATCGTATCAGCATTCTGGCCCCGTGGTAAGCAGTGTACTGCAGTTTATGATATTGATTTCAAATTTTGGCACAAAGCCGTCAATTTTGGGAAAGGGGCTAGTTGATTGCATTGGTTCTAATGCTCAACTGGTATTAATTTTATTGACCCTGAAAGGAATTTGAATTCAAAATGTGAAAATGGACGGAATACTGCTAAGCATTTTTCCTAGCATACTAATGGTTCTTCCAACTCACTGCCTTATAACATTTATTTATTGACCATAACATGCACTAATTAAGGCAGTAGGCTGGCAGGGTCGTCATATCAACATGCTGGTCCCCTGGTAAGCAATGTACTAGGGTTTATAATACTGGTTTCAAATTTTGGCACAAAGCCAGCAGTTTCGGGTGAGAGGGCTGGTTAGTTACATCAACTCTAATGCTCAACTGGTATTTATTTTATCAACCCTGAAAGAAAGAAAGGCAAAGTTGACCTTGAATTCATAACAAGAAGATGGATGAAATGATGCCAAACATTTTGGCCAGCTTGTTAATGATTCTTATTTCTTTACTGCCCACAAGGGGCTAAACGTAGAGGGAAGAAACAAGGACAGAAAAAAGGATTAAGTCAATTACAATGATTCCAGTGCGTAACTGGTACTTAATTTATCAACCCCGAAAGGATGAAAGGCAAAGTTGACCTCGACAGAATTTGAACTCAGAATGTAATGGCAGACGAAATATCTGTTTCTTTACTACCCACAAGGGGCTAAACACAGAGGGGACAAACAAGGACAGACAAACAGATTAAGTCGATTACATCGACCCCAGTGTGTTATTTAATCGACCCCGAAAGGATGAAAGGCAAAGTCGACCATGGCGGAATTTGAACTCAGAACGTAACGGCAGACGAAATACCACTAAGCATTTTACCCGGCGTGCTAACATTTCTGCCAGCTTGCCACCTTAGGAAATGGAATACATTGAAGTAACAGCTAAAGGGACATAGGTGGAGCATACTGGTAAGGGTTAGCATGCATATGGAATAGCAAATGCAGAGAGTGTATACTTGGATTGTGCAATTGTTTTAGAATGATTTTCGTCTTGGTCAATCAAAACTTGCAACATCGACTTCCATTCAAATATGGCTCAGGCTCTTCAACAGTTTCCATTTCATTTTGTATGGAACTCTTTCTGCTTTTAATTGCCATGACTGTAATTTACTTTACGCTAATTAGTTGGGTGACTTTGATGTGTTCTAGAATATCTGTGTGTGTACAGCAGCAACAACACCAGCCCAAATGTGGGATCAACATTCCATTGTATTGCTTCAGTTTTATGGAATATCTGTAATTGTTGGGTTGCAGAGTCCTGGGGTCACTTTGTTCAACTAAAGGCAGTGCTCCAGCATGGCTACAGTCAAATAACTGAAACAAGAATAAAAGACTAAAAGAAAATATTTTAACTCCACTTTCTCTTATATTTGTGGTCCTTTCTCATTTTTTTATAGAAATTTAGTAACTACCTCCTTCCCTCTCTTCCCTTCATTCACATGCACACTTAGATGCATGTGTGGCCCAGTGGTTAAGAAGCTCATTTGGCAATTGTGGTTCCAGGTTCAGTTCCATTGTGTGGCATTTTGGTTAAGAGTCTTCTATTATAGATTGAGGCCGACTAATGCATTGTGAATGTCTTGGTATCTGGAAACTGTGTTGAAGCTTGCCATATACATATATATATATATATTTAATTAGAGGTTAGAATAGCCTCATTAAGGGACAATGCAGTATATGGGGATCGGACAATAAGCGTAAGCCAGTGTCAACTGTGGTTCCAGAAATTCTGAGCCATAAACTACAGCCTAGAGGATGAGCCTCATCCTGGAAGATCTGTAGACCTCAATGAAGACATCCTGCAAACCCCTGGTGGAACAAAATGCCATTGTAACTGTTGAGGAATTAGCAGAGAAGCTTGGATTTGGTCATTCAAGCAGTCACTCAAGTCAGTGCTAGAAGAAATATGACCATCTTTGGTTTCAAGATGAAAAGTGTTCTTCAATCAGGATAATGCTCGGCGACATACAGTGAAGATGACATTCCAAAGGCTGAAGCAGTTTGAATGGGAAATGATACCCCCACCCACCTTATTTGCTGGACATTGCCCCATCCGACTATCATTCATTCTGCAGTCTTCAAAATCATTTGGATGGAAAAAATATGAATTCTGTAGATGACGTCAGAACAGTACTGGAAGAGTATTTTTCATGATGGACAAGTGAATTTTGGAAGAGGGGCCTTGCAAGTCTACCAGATAGATGGAAGAGCATTGTAGAAAATGAGGGAGAGTATATTTTAGATTAAAAAAGAACTTTGTCGATCTTAATTTTGAAAAATAAAAGAAGTATAAAAAACCGCATTATTTATGGGATGACCCAATAATTTAAATTCACCCTAATTGAATTATTCTAAATGACACGAGATACTCGTTCTGGCTTGGTTTTGATTTTTCCTCTAATATGATACACACACACACACACACAGGTGCACACATAATTGCAAAACAAGGTGAAAAAGTAGTACTTGAATACCAAACGTAGAGTAATATACTTTTATTAAAGCTGTAAAATTATCACAAAACTGTTACTCAGAGTTTCATGTTTCTGTTTGTCGGTCATATATATCAGTATTGGTGTTATGAAGAAACCTAACCAAAATAAACAATGAAACCTGGTGCAGGTCCCGGCCCTACCAGCTCCAGTCAAACCATCCAACCCATGCCAGCATGGAAAATGTATATTAAATAATTATAATGATTATATATATCATCATCGTTTAACGTCCGTTTTCCATGCTAGCATGGGTTGGACAGTTCAACCAGGGTCTGGGAAGCCAGGACGCTGCACCAGGCTCCAGTCTGATCTGGCAGTGTTTCTACAGCTGGATGCCCTTCCTAACACCAGCCACTCCGTGAGTGTAGTGGGTGCTTTTTACGTGCCAGAAGAGGCTGGCAGTGGCCACGATCGGTTGGTGCTTTTTACCTGCCATGGGCTGGATGGTTTGACAGGAGCTGGCTAGTTGAAGAGCTGCCTGGGCTCCATGTCTGTTTTAGCTTGGTTTCTACAGCTGGAAGTCCTTCCTAACACTATCCACTTTACAAAATATACTGGGTGCCTTTCATGTAGCACCAGTACCCACAAGCCCACAAGATTAGGGATGCTCAGCAGAAGTGGGCTGCAGGGGACAAGCCTGTATGCCAGGACAACCATGACTTTATTTAGCTTGACATGTCTTCTCAATTACAACAGACCACCAGGAGTCTTGGTCCCTGTCATCCCCTCTGGTTGGACGTGCTCAGTTCATGACAGTTTTATCCTTCAGGTTTTGCTTCTTATTATTAATCACATTAAACTTTCATTATTGCATGATCACACAGGGTCCTGTATAGTCCTGTATTAAACTCTTTCCATCATATATTGTCCACCTTTTGTCGTCTATACTGTGTACATGCTTGAAGCTTACTAACTTTCTATAACAGCATCTTTCACATTGTACTGCCTTATCTATCTATCTATGTATCTGTCAGTCTGTCTCTCTCTCATGAACCTAATCTTGTTTCTTACTTTTTAAAAAAAAATTTCTTTCTGTGATACATGATCCCTTTTGATCGCTTTTTTTTTTCTGATCCTTTTTGATCAGAATTTTACATTTGTTTCCTTTTTTCTCCTTTTTCTTTCCCATTTTCAAAAAGAAAAGCTCTACATTTGTATTTGTCCCCTCTGTGTTCAGCCCTGTGTGGCCAATAAAGAAAGTTATCTATCTATAATAATAATAATAATAAAAGCAAAATTCTGTCTGTCCATCTGGAACCCCTGTATCTCAGCCAACATTTGCTCTACATAGACATTTTATACCTTTTTGGAATCAGGAGGATCCCAGGATAGAAAATTTGCCCTTCATTTGGTTCTTGAACAGCCAACATTGAGATCTGATTTTAAAGCATTTGGGTTGCTATTTCTAGCAGGTAAAACTTGGCTGATTCATACCATCTTGGTGGCGTTTTATCAGAAGATGTCAGAGATCAAGGAGGAGATAGATGACATTCACTTTATTAATTTTACTTTGATAAGAATTTTGGGACAAATTGGCCAACAGTTTGAATTCAACTTGGGACTGGAACAATAGAATGATTGCATTAAAGAATTAATTCTCATCTGTCCTTAACCTCTGATCAAACACCACCAGGGCATATAGCCATTATACATGGACCATAGTCATTCTATTTAGCTCACTTTAGTTTTGGGTCACCTGGTGACTAGGTGAGCAGGCCAACATTACCCCTTGATTGAAAGGGGGGACTGGAGCAACGTGAGATGAAGTGTTTTGCTCAAGAACACAACGCGACACCCAGTCTGGGAATCAAACTCATGACTTGTACATCATAAATGCAACAGCTTAACCACTAGGCCATGCGCCTTCACACACACACATATATCTATATTTATATACATATATATATATATATATATTATATATATATATATATAATATATATATATATATATATATACACACATATATATATATATATATATATATATATATATCTATATATATATATATAATATATATATATATATATATATATATATATATTACGGAGATGTACTTGCAGCGTGGAAGGTGTTTATAAGCCATTTAAGAAACACACAAAACCGAGATGCAGCACGAAGCTTTGTCAGTGAACAAGTCGCGGTCTCAAAGCAACGAAAGTATTTTGACAAATTAAATTTATATGTTGAAGTGAATCGAACGGTTTTGTGTGTTTCTTAAATGGCTTATAAACACCTTCCACGTTACAATTGTTATATATATATATATATATATATATATATATATATATAAAATGCCCCCTGTCCAATGGATGGTGCTGAGTTGTCAAACATTTAAACCAAATTTTCTCAAAACAACTTGTCTGACCGTCCCATTTTGTGGCATTATTTCAAGCCAGCCAGCTTGTTTTGTGCAAACTGCATGTGTATTTTTCTTGTGTATGCGTAGTATAGATTGCAACAGCTGATGTACTTGCGTGTACAAATGCACGTTCCCACGGCTTTATCGATCGCATTCTCACCTAGAATTGATTTTTGTAATTTTTTCAAAAACTTATACACGCCCTGATACCGTCGGTATCTACATATCAAATTTGAGCCTAATCAGATGGAGGATGCCCGAGATCCTAGAAGACACACACACAGACAGAACGGATTTTATATAATAGATGTGTGTGTGTGTATATATATACACACACACACACATACAATGGGCTTCTGTCTACCAAATTTGCTCACAAGGCATTAGTCAACCGGGAGCTTTTGTAGAAAACACATATCTACAGTTCTGTGCAGTGGAATTGAACTTGAAACCTCATGATTGGAAAGGAAACTTCTTAATCAAATAGCCATGCCTGCACCTGCAATATATTATTTCTTTATCTTCTTTTTAAATCTATTTTTAGAAAAAAATAATGTTTTCAAATAGTTCTTCCCATTTTTAATTATAAATTCTTTCAGTTGAATGAATTACAGGTTTGTTTGGTAAGCTTATGTAGAGCAAAACATATGGCCATATGTAATGAATCATTTTTTATTTTAATTTTATAATGTAACACATTATGTGTGTGTGTGTGTTTTGAACTTTTCTTAAGTGGGACATATGAGGATTATTAGAGGCGTCGGCTGCTACCGTGTGTACCATTATTACTGTTACCACCATCATCACCATTGCACCCTACTACCACCACCACCACCATAGTCCCTGCAAGCATCAACCATCATCATCATCATCAACAGCACTATCTCCAACATCACCTCCATCACCATAATCCTCAACAACTTCGCCACCACCGCAAGCAGCGGCTATCACCATCATCACTATTATCCTAAACGACCGCACCACCACTGATTTAGCAAGCTGTAACCACCACCACCACTATCATCATCATCATCATCACTACTATTTTCAACACCAGCTGTAGCAGCACCGCTGTCGCCGCCACCACCACCATCATCAGTATCCTCATCGTCAACATTATTTGCTCCACCACCATCATCACCACCATCCTCATCGTCAACTTTACTAGCAGCAGCAACACCGCCACCATCACTATCCTCGTCAACATTATTAGCACCACCGCCAGCATCACCATCATCGTTATCCTCAACTTTATTTGCAGCGGCACCACCGCCATCAACACCTTCACCATCGTCAACATTATTATCAGCAGCATCATCGCCACCATCACCATCGTAACTACTAACATCAACAACAGTAGTGCCGCTGCCGTCGCCACCACAATTATCACCATTACCTTTCCCATCATCATTATAATCTTCATCAGTTCTACTACGCTTTCCTCCACCGTCGACATGTGTGTTATCCACATTTAACAGCAGCAGCAGTAGCATCAGCCATCCTCATCACCATCTCCATCGTCTACTGAACGTCTTGGTAGTTGGGTAATTGGAAGGGAAGCTGGCTCGCACTATCGTTTCCTCCATTATTATTACTACTACAACTGATAGACGAATAGTCTCTTGGCTTTTCATTCCTCTCTCTCTCTCTCTTCCTCTCTCGTCAGATGAGAGGCACGGCGGTCAAAAGGAAGAGACACATCGAAGGCCGATATTTCTGAAGAATAAGCGACCGATGACTATATATGATTAGCAATGGGATAATACAAAGCATCAGTTAACATCTTCATCACCAGCAGAGTGAGTATTTTGTGACATTAACATCTCCGACAATAGGTCGCCTTCGCATACGTGTTTATCTATCTATCTATCTATCTATCTATCTATCTATCTATCTATCTATCTATCTATCTATCTATCTGTCTATCTACGTGTGTATATACATATATGAATGTGTGTATATCTCTGTGTGTGTCTCTCTCTCTCTCTCTCTCTCTTCTCTCTCTCTCTCTCTCTCTATATATATATATATATATATATATTATATATATATATATATATATATATGTGGATTAACTGTGATATTTTATGGATAAAATTGTGTGTGTATTCATATATATAACGAATGCATGAATATATATATATTAATGTATATTGTATTTGTATACATATAATATAAAATATATTTCACTGTATATATGTACCAACATCGAGACGAAATATATGGATAAGTTTCTGTGTACATAGGTAATATAGATATATGATGTGTGTGTATATATATATGTATAATGTGTGTACGTTTATATATATGATGTATATATATATATATATACGTATATGTATATATACAAATATATACATACACGTTATATATGTATATATATATAGTGTGTGTGTATAATATGTATGAGGTATGTGGCGTATTTACGGTATGATTAAATGTCTATGGAAAATCTTTATATATATTTCTGCGTGTGTATGTTTATAAATATGTAGGAATGTAGTCGTTGTTTAGTCCCAGACTAACCACAACTGAACAGAGAGCTCAAAGGTATTCCAACCACGACCGTCTCGTCTTTTGTGCCCAATGCACCATACTTCTTCAATTACGGTATTAGGGTTGTGCTGATGTAGATCTAGTTGCTATTTCAAGCACGTCATGCGACCTCCTAGGTACTTCCTTCGCCGTCTTAGTGTGTGGGTGTATCTAAAATGTTTATATATATAGACATACTCACACATGTTTATGTATGTATATGTGTGTGGTTGTGTACAAATATAAGTAAAACAAGCATTCATTCAAATTCTTGTTCAGTTTCTACTACTTTCTTTTTTGTTTCCTTCAGAAGGGAACAGAAACCAAACACTAATTTCATTTTGGTATATTTGCTATATTATACACACGCGCTCGCGTGCGTATGACTATATAAGTACGATGTTTGTATGTTTCTGTCTGAACGCATGTTTATAATATATACATACATACACACACTATATATATATATATTATATATATATATATATATATATATATATAGGGGAAGAAGTTTATCAAGAAACCGTTTAGATGACAATAACCGGTTGATAACGTTAAGAAGAATACCGATAATAATATCCTTTATCCTTTTCGTGTTTGGAACCCACTGATTTTGATAACAATAACTGTGATAACATTACCTGTAATTTAAATGAACGGTTTTCTCGAATAATGTGTTTGTCTTGTATATATATATATTATTATGATACCTTGCTCAGCAAATTTTCTTTCCATTTCGTATTTTATTCTTAAAATTTCTTTTCCTCCTCCGCCCTACATACATATATATACACGCTCCAATCGGTCATCTGTATCTTGAATAGAGAGTGCTTTTAGTGGTCAACCGACCTGCTAGAAATAGCAAAGAAATCTTCCTCAAATTACTCTATCAATTTAATTAATTAAAAAAAAACAAGCGCCCATTGGAATAATGTTAGTCTTATATAATGTGAAACCTTCATATTTCTGTTAAAAAACAAGTATGGTCACGTTTGGAATGTCTTTGATCATAGGTTAATATGTGTAATCGAACAGAGATGACCTGGGGGCAAGAAATGAGTGAGAGAAGGCTAAGCAAGCAGCAACAGCAGCAACGACAGTTTTTACTTTCCAGAAAAATCAATATGCAATTCTTGAAATTTTTCGATGAGCAGCCAATTTTGTAACGTTTATATTTGTTTCTATTTTATGTGTATATATATATATACACAAACATATATATATATATATATATACAAAACATGATGAGACAGAGAGGGAGAAAAGGGGGGGGGACCTTAGGATTTCTTCTAAAAAGTGGAATAGTGATAGTGTGTATGAAAAGAAGTAACAAACACGAAACGAAACTAGCCATAATGTCAGAAATTCGTTGATTCTATCACGTTTTAAAAACCAGACTTTCATCTAAATGTCTTTTAAATAGTTTAGTACGAAGAATTTCAAGCATAAGGCCACGCATAGGGAAGGAAGGTGTTATGTATGCCAAGTGCTTTATTATTAACATTTAAGTTTGGCAGGTACTTAATCTGTTTTATCGGTAGTCTCAATAGAATGAAAGGCTAAATGCATCCCTCGCTAGGATGTGAACTTGGAACGTAAAATGTAAGGTGATAATTTTGACAAATAAAGGTGTTTTGTCTTGGTGATGGTTCCTTGATTATTTATTTGTGTACTAGTGAATATTGAAAACAAAAGTCACTAGAATTCGAGAGGTTTTAATAATGGCGAGAATCAGTTTAATTACCAAGGAAAGAATGTAGTGACAGAGTAAAGAAATAGACGAGTTAATTAATGACAGTTTAACACCAGGCCAGATAAGATGAGTTGTAGTGCACCTGAGCACTGTACACAATTATTATTATTATAAACGTACGATCAGAGACATTCCTGCTGTAACAGATCTTTGTTGTTACTATCAGGCATAGTGTATCTAAGACTACATCATTCAATGTGCCCTCTTCCCTCCTCATTTTTGTTTTTATAAGACAACAGGATCTGAGTTGAGGGATATTTGGCTGCTGTTTCTAGCAAGTCGAAAGACTGCGTAAAGAACGTATTTTGTTACTGTGACAAAATTTATATCAAAATAAAAAAAAAAGTTTTGGGTTTTGAGAGAAAGAATAAAAAAGACACGCTTTATAATATTTTCTCACCGTAGATTTATTCAAAAACACATGGGTTACCTTTAATTTTACCAGGTCTTACATAAGATGTTATAAGCTGACACTTCAATTACAGGTTGTTAAATGGAACAGTTTTTAGTATTTTGATATATTAAATTAATTTTTTCCAATTCTTAGTTTTAGTTCAGGAATTAAAGGCAAAAAGAATTACGTTAAAAAAATAAAAGTACCAAATACCGAAAACCAACATGCTGCCTCAATTGAAGGGTTTTGTGTAACTTAAGCGATACACACACACACACACACGTTACTGCTATTTTCTTTAGATTTTAGTTTTTGTTGTTGCTATTATATTGAAAATTTTTAGAAAATTTCCATTCTGTAAAAATGTGTTTTTCTGCTTTCTGTTTCTCTAATGACAACGAAATCCGTTGTCTTTGATGGCGTTTGCTTTGTTATGAACCGATAGTTCCCTTAGATGTTTTTTAATTATATTTTTAACATTGTAAAGAATCAAGGTAAGTCGCGCTTATTATAAATTGGAAAAAACAAAAAAAAATTCCCTTGTGGTCGAAGTGTTAATGTGGGGGTAGGTGAAATAGCGTGGGTCATTCATTGTATAGTAGCTAGCTAGCTTGCTAGTTAGCCAAGCTATAAGTAAGTCTACTTGTTATTTAAAGAAGTAGGTATGTACTAATTGTCAAATTCTATCGTGGGTTTTGTTCTTTTCTTATAGCCATCTTTTCTCAGGTGGACAACACGAACACATCAAATTTTTCTTTCTTTCTTACGGTATAGACATCTATCTAGCTGTTAACCATATAATTTATCCTTTCGCTTCATATCTCTCTCTATCTATCTATATATACATACCCACACACACACATATATACACTCACACATACCACACACACACACATATATACACTCACACATACCATACACACACACATATATACACTCACACATACATACACACACGTATATACGCTCACACATACACACACATATACACATTCATATACATACATACACATATACATTCATACATACCTACACGTGCATGTCAGTGCTTCACCTTTCCTTTCTAAGAGAGAAAAACATATTCCGGTTCTGTCCACGCCTTTTTATTTTATTTATATGAGTCAAAGAACTAGACAACAACGAGCAAAAAAAACGTGTCTATTTTATTTTTAACCTCCCCATATCATTCATTACATATCGCTTAGTTCGCTTCTCGAAGCTAAGTCTGTCTGTTCGACCACCACTCATGTTCACACTGCTGACAACAACGACGACATCCACAACCACCCTCCTTCAACGCAATGGCTATTCTTTGCAATAACAGGTATGTTGACGACATTCGTCGTATTTTCTTAAATTTCCACACATGGTTACAGAATTTTTAGCTTTATGCTGGTCTGTGTATATGGGGTCAGTCGATTAAAAACAATCCCTTGTAATTTGACTGATATTTATTTTCTGGGAGCAGGGCGAGCATTCTAGATAGGTAGGGTGAGGTGATAATGAAAGACAAAAGTCAAACCTCGATGTTATTTGAACTGCAATTATAATAAATATTGGGTTTGTTAACATCGAAGAAGATGATAATAGCATGACAATTTTTTGTGGGCGATGGTTTGGTTACTGTTCAATTAAAAACGACCCCAGGTGCTTGACTGGTACTACTTATTTTATTGATCGTCGGAAGGATAAAAAGCAATGTTAATAGCGAAGGTATTTGAGCAGAATTTATAATAATGATTTCCAACGTAGATGCAATAACATTAGGATATTTTTGTTAACGATAATTGCAGTCATTTAAGACGACCCCAGGTATTGTTATTACTTATTTTATCGACCTGGCATGAACGGCAAAGTCCACCTCAGTGATTTACAACATACATCACTCGGATATTTTTGTCAGCGATTATTCCAGTCAATTAAGATTACCTCAGGTGCTTGGATTGCTGTTTCTTATTGTATCGACTTCGCATGAAAGACGATCTCCATCTCAACAGCATTTTTAACTATTTAATAGTCAAGGAACCTATGGGAATAAAATATGCACATAAATCCCAACACATGGAGAGTTTGAGGTGGTGCTCCAGCTTGAGCGCTTTAATACACTTCTAATTATAGTGTATGTGTCATTTTGTAACTGGGAATTAAATAGAAATCAGCAAACGAAGGAACATACATGGCTAGACCCGAATAAATGTGCAACTTAATCTCTACAGCTCCCTTCATATTATTGATATACTTACATGGGAAAATATGTTTAATGTTTACTAATCAGTAATGCTAATTCTAAGGTTACAACTGCTTCGACATTTAAGAAGGGGGCTACATCATTCTCCCCTGCCAAAGAATTTTTTCTCTTGCTCTTTCGTTGTCAATAATACTTAAAACATCTCCTAAGAAACTGAGTGTTTTTTTTTTGTTCACTACATAATCACTTACACATCTATGTATGTATGTATATATATATATATATATGCTAAAATGTGTGTGTATATACATTCGAATGTCGAGAAACTCTGAGTAGTGGAGTCGAAGAATCATTAACTTCTAACGAAATAAACTCCACGACTTGAGTACTTTTCCGTTATTCGAACCCCAGACATGATGTTACATATGTCATCTTTTTGTCGCCATACTTTCTAGTGTGTGTAAATCAATGAAGCTTTCTAATACTGAAAAGCCGTATTGCTTTTAAAAATTGCGGGAACGTATTGTACTTTACTGTATACCGACTGCGCTTGCTTTTGGAGTATGCCGAAAATCTTAAGGACAACTCGAACCAGGACATTTAGTTTATAAAATATCTGGAAAACTGAGGAATCATTTCAAGACCTTCTTTCTAGAAAGACGGCATTAAGACTCGTTTTTCACTGTCATTTTAGAAATATTGGTTTCGTATTTCCTGCTTACGGTTGATGAAATTTTTGTTTCACCCACGTTGATTGTTATTACGATTGCGGTTGTCTTGGTGAGAGAGCATGATTATCACAACTTCTCATAAAGATCAGCCAGCTTCCAGTTACAAACGTGCGTGGTTCAATTGATAATTAGTTGATTGATTGCCTAAATTAAATTTGTCGCTTCATCCACGTTGAATACGATTTCAATCGTGGTTGTCTTGGTGAGCGAGCAAGCATGACTGTCACAACCTCTCGTAGGATCGATCAACTTCATTTACTAAAAGGGGAATGATATTCAATAGATTGATCGAATACTTACCCCCCCCCCAGTATTTATTGTCTCGCTTATCTATTATTATTTATTTTTTACTTTGTGTTCAAATCCCTCTCAAGTCGTCTTTTACCGTTAATTCTTTTGAGGGCCGGCAAAATAGGAAATAGGTTGGTGGTTCGGTGCCACTGGTTCAACGACCGAATGTCGATTAAATAAATACCTTGCGGTATTTAGGTACGGCCTTCTACGTTCCTCGTTAAAATCCCGCCGAGACACATTTCATCCTTCCGTTGTGTTCTATTATAATTTGATTTTCATCTTAGATAACACATACACACACACATAACAAGCACACACGACAAACAATATAATGTTTATTATGCACAGATAACATGATAAATATTGTACATATACGCACAAAGATATATATACACATACTATACACGATATATATACAACACAATATATATATATATATATATATATATATATATATACAACACGATATATATATATATATATATACAACACGATATATATATATATATATATAATATATATATATATATATAAACACGATATATATATATATATATACAACACGATATATATATATATATATATACAACACGATATTATATATATATACAACACGATATATATATAATATATACACACGATATATATATATATTATATATACAACACGATATATATATATATATACAACACAATATATATATATATATATACAACACGATATATATATATATATATATCTATATACAACACGATATATAATATATATATATATATATATACAACACATATATATATATATACAACACTATATATATATATATATTACAACACTATATATATATATATATACAACACTATATATATATAATATACAACACTATATATATATATATATATACAACACTACATATATATATATACAACACTATATATAATATATATACAACATATATATATATATATACAACACTATATATATATATAATATATATAACACTATATATATATATATAATATATATATATACAACACTATATATATATATACAACACTAATATATATATATATATACAACACTATATATATATATATACAACACTATATATATATATATATACAACACTATATATATATATATATATACAACACATATATATATATATATATATACACACTATATATATATAATATATATATACAACACTATATATATATATATAACACACTATATATATATATATTATACAACACTATATATATATATATACAACACTACATATATATATATATATACAACACTATATATATACACAACACTATATATATATATATATATATATATATATATATATATATATATATACACACACACATACACGATATATATATATGTATATGTATATTATACACACACGTCACGGTATAATATGCATACACAACACACTTATATATGTGCGTGTGTATATTTGCCTTTTTGTGTGCGCCTTTCTCTCCTTCGCTCAGGTATCGATAAAAAATGCGAGTACCACCACTCAAATACCAAGGACCAGTTTATATTGCTATAATACATTTTAGATGTGAAAGGAATTATAATAGAAGAAATATAACAATTGAGACAATATAGAAGGATACAATAAAGACTACAGCCCTATATAGCTCTCTATTTAATTTCTGTGGCCTTGGGCCTTTATGCTAGAAATTGAAAGGAAAATTATTATTATTGCGATGGAAACGTTGAAACAGGTTCTACTTGTATTTTGAAACTGAACCTTACACAAACACAATGTGTGTATGTATGCATACATATACATACGTGCGTGTGTGTATATATATATATATATATATACACATACACGCACTGCTGTGACAGCGAATACTTGGTCTTTTGGATTGTCTTATGGTGTAACGTCGACACAAACATATGTTAAATTGTCTCGTAAATGAGGGCCTCATTTGGTTGCAAATAATAAAACGAAAACCCTCCAGGTTTTTGATCGCTTCAAAATCCATATATTTTGTCACATGTTTAGCAATGACCAACGTCGTTTCAACCGAACCCAATTTGTCATTTCGTATATCTGCAATTAATTATATTGTCGAACATGTCTTTCCTTATCTATGATGGCCAAAAGGTGATTTTAGAGAGATTTCGCTGCTTATTTCTAACTTATGTTTTTGATATTTAGCCGAAGGTCAAGTGAAATTGATCAGGTCTATGATTAAAGATGTCTCAGTTGTGACCATCCCGTCTTGTTTTCTTTAGGTAGGCATAAGTAAACCCTGGACTACATTATGAATTGCGTCCTTTTCTAAGACATTAAGGTGTGCTTAGGCTACAATATGTTTGTTAACAGATGCTTTCTTCTCGTTTCTCCATGTGACAACATTTGTCACCAAAGAAACCGTTACCTTGTCGCTCCCCAGGCCAGAAAAGCAGCCAAATCCCCCTCAAATCACACACCCTATACTCCTAAAAAATGGGAAGGTCATATATATGGGTACCTCTTATGTCTCTCCATCCATCAAAAGTCATGATAGTCACGGCGGGAACGTCTTTGATCATGGCTCTAGTCGAACATTCGACTCAAGTACTTATTTTTTAATGTTTGTTACTTATTTTATCGTTTCTTTCGCCGAACCGTTAAGTTACGGGGACGTAAGCAAACCAACACCGGTTGTCAAGCGTTGGTGCTGGGGGACAGGAAACACAAAAACGCACAGATAAGCACACACACATATAAGTACATATATATATATATATATACACATACACACACGACGTACTCTTTATTTCTGTCTACCAAATCCACTTACAAGGTTTTGATAAATGTATGAATGTTTAAACAACTGTTCCTTTTTTTCACGAGGTGTGTGGGACTTCGAAGGGACTGCTATTCTAAAACTTCATGACAGTCGATAAAAAAAAAAAAAAACATTCAAAAATCATTCGTCAGCCTTGATCGAAAAAAAATCCATGATCAAATGTATTCTACTCTACTCTTGTCCATTTATTTAATGGTTCCTTTCTTTTTTTTTTTTTTACTTTTGCAAGACAATAAGATGCTATTGGGCTGCTATTTCTAGCATGATAATTGCTCACGTAGAAATTTCCCTCCCTCCTTGGTTAGCATTCATTCATAGGTTTAATATATACTACCCGCGATCTTATCTCGTTCGTCATCTGCTAGATTATGTTTAACACCCCGCCACATACCCACACCATCGTAGAACTTGATCCAGACTTTATGATCGAAAGTTTTCCAGCTGTGACCATCCCGCCTTTAAAAAAATTTTTTTTTTTGTAAATCTAGGGTTACAGTGTATGAGATTTCTTTTGCTTTCCTTTTTTGTTTTGTTTTTAAATGCTGTTAGGTGTAATTTGAGGAAGATCATAATCGGCTGCTATTTCTAGCAGATTGTGCGACCGCATAGAAGAATCAGCCCGCCCTTTCCCTACTCCTTACATGAATCTGTTATTTGCCGATCAAGCAAACAAATAAGCTACGCAGTGACGATGACGGCGATGATGATGATGGTGATAATTGTGCTGCGGGGGGTGAGGGCTGTGTGAAGGAAACCTCTTTTCAGTTGTCATTATCACCGAACTAACCCCTTTCTCTTCCCGATTAATTTATCCTTTTAACCCCTTACTTAATCAGTCTCTTCCCCCCACTATCTCTCTCTCTCTCTCTCTTCCATCGACATTTTCATTCAATGCGCTGTGCTTGACGTTCACTGACAAAATAACTCAAATAGTTGTCTCGTGAGAAGACCCTCCGCTCCCCCCCCCATCCATCTCTCAACCGATCTCATCATTTCTCTCTCTCATTCATTCATTCTAACCGACATTTTTTCCATTTCTCTCCCTCTTGCTCCCTTTCTCTCATTTAGTCTTGTCGGTTTATTTCCACGATCGCTAAACCTACATATTCTTACAATGACGGTCAATTGGACTCACGGCCATTCTGGGGCATAAGTATAAAGGTTTTAGTCGAACAAACCGATGCTGATAGCTACTTCTCTCCCCCCTCCCCCCACACGATCGTTTTCATCTTTCTTCAAAAGTATGGTTTTAATTAAGTTTCATATTTTACTAACCACAATATGGTTAATATTATTTTCCTAACGGAAATTTACGTTTTCTCGGGTGTCTCTGTGTGTGTTATACAGAGACGACGCACAGGAAGGCCAGTTTGCCCAACAAGCACAGGTGTTAAGTAGCTCACACTTTCCTCTGGCGCTTTGTGCTCCCCATTAATTAGGATGAGAGCAACAGAAAATGCCTTTGCTCCAGGGTGTTGTGAACCCTTAGAAATAACTGACATAGTAACTTTTTTGTGTATAAATGAAACACGTACACACATACAATGAAATTTGAGTAATAAAAGCATGTGTTTATGTGTATTTGTGTGTGCATGAGTATATATGCATGTGTGTGTGTGTGTGCAGGAAAATGTGGAGAACTACAGAAACCTTTCTTGCTGGTCTTTTATGATCCCCAAAAAGTTTTTGACACTGTCCCATGCAGTGGAAGGTCCTGATTGTTTGTGACGCTCAACTGGGCACTTTGAGATGGCATGACTGGACAGGTGAACGTACCTAAACAACACACTGGAAGATTTTTAATCCCCAGTAGCTTGAAGCAGAAGTGTGTACTTACCTCATCTTTGTTCTCCCTGCACTTTGGAAGCATGTTCCACTAAATTCTACCTGACAACCCTCATACAGAGATCCAGTATTGGTCTTCTTGCAGTTTCTGTCTTCAAAACCTACTAACAAGGCTTTGATTTGCCCAAGGTGACACACAGTGGGACCGAACACAGAATCATGTGGTTATGAAGCAAACTTCTTACCACACAGCCATCCATACCTGTGTTGCTGAACTGCTGGGGACTTTCTCTCTGATTCCTTCACCCAAAGAAATGTAGGAATCAATCAACAACTTCAAAACTGCATTTAATTGCTTTGGTCTGACAACTGACATTCAGAAAACCCCAAATACTTCCACAACCTTCTTCAGACTCAGTCTTTTCAGATTTCAGTATCACTGTCTCTCCCCACCACACACCACTGGAGGAAGTAGATGTGGAAGCATCCTCAGAATCTGAGCTTTTGGTAATCTCTTTTCAGCATGTCTTTGGAAACAGGAATCCGAAACTTAGAAACATGAAGCTCATGGTATATGAAGCTTTGGTCGTTTCCATCTTACTCCATGGTTGAGGTGTGGACCTTTTTGCTACTTGGATGTTAAAAAACTGGAATAGTTCCATCCACAAACAGTGAGATTAATTCTGAATACAGAGCATAATAATAACTGTCATTCTTGCAGACCTTGAACAGGCCAGAACCATCAGCATTGAGGCATTCATCTTCAAGCATCAACACAGATGGTCTGGTCATATTTGTGTGTTTTTTGAATGTTCACACACACACACACACACACCTATAGGTATTGTATACAGAGCCAGTAGATAGTTATGCAATAGGATTGAACCCTGAATCCTGTGGTTTTGCTGCATACTGCCTCACAACTATGCCTACACACACACACACACACACATGTGAGTTTGTACTTGTTGTTCATTTCTTCAATGTCTGTTTCTCCAGGCGTAGACAAGTTAAACATTTCAGGCAGAGCTTTTTTACATCTGTGTTCTCTTTCTGTCATACAAAAGCTCTTTTATATTTCAGAGAAATTCATCTGTGCAGGGCTGGCAGATGATTTGTTGGTAAGAAACATCAGTAAATGTCACTGGTTACAATCCAGTGTCAAATGATGTCATCACTGCTTGTACCTGAGCTGCAGATGATGGCATTTGTGGCTGTAGCTGAACAAACATTGACAAGTGTGTGCACACACCATAAGTAGGGGAATGAAATTTGCTTAGTGAGTGCAAACCCAGGCCCAAACTGTTTTACTAACATGGTTGTTTTTTTTTTTTATCTTAATATCAAAACAGACACAAGTATAATAATAATAATAATAAAGCTTTCTATTAAAAGCATAAGACTCGAAATTTGGTGGGAGGGGTTAAGTTGATTATATTGACCCCAGAGTTTCACTGGTACTTAATTTATCAACCTTGAAAGGATGAAAAGCAAAGTTGACTTTGGCGGAATTTGGACTCAGAATGTAGTGACAGGCGAAATACTGCTAAGCATTTTGTCCAGCATGCTAACGATTCTGCCACCTTGCTACCTAGTATAATAATAATAATAATCCTTTCTATTATAGGCATAAGCCCTGAAATTTAGTGGGGAGGAGTTACATCAATTACATTGACCCCAGTACTCAACTGGTACTTAATTTATTGACCCCGAAAGGATGAAAGGCAAAGTCGACCTTGGTGGAATTTGAACTCAGAATGAAGTGATGGGTGAAACACCGCTAAGCATTTCTTTTGTCCAACATGCTAATGATTCTGCCAGCTTGCCTTAATTATAATAATAATTATTATTATTACATCAATCAAATCCAAAAAGTAATGTTTCATAGCGGTCCAAAAAATATTTCTATGCTCATTCATTTTGGCGATGAATTTTTCCAGGAGGATGTTCAAAGCATTTTCATTGCCCCACTGTAGGTTTGTGATTGCATTCCTTGTTGCTGAGCCTATGGTGTTCACTCACATGTACACCTGAAGTACTTCTTTCAGTTTTTGTCTACTAAATTTCCTCACAAGGCAACATTCAGTCTGTAGTTACAGAAGATGATACCTGCCTGAGGTGTGGCACTGTGGGACTGAAACCAAAATTGCATGATTAGATACAAACCTCTCTAAACCACACAGTCTGTATATCCGCATATATATATATATATAATATATATATACACACACACACATATATATGCCAGTGCTGCCTGACTGTTTCCCCGTGCTGGTGGCATGTAAAAAGCACCAGCTGAAAGTGGTCAATGCCAGTGCCGCCTGACTGGCTCCCATACTGGTGGCACATAAAAAGCACCCACTACACTCTTGCAGTGATTGGCTTTAGGAAGGGTTTCCAGCTGTAGAAACCTTGCCAGATCAGATTGGAGGCTGGTGCAACCTCCTGCCTTGCCAGTCCTCTGTCAAACCATCCAACCCATGCCAGCATGGAAAATGGATGTTAAACGATGACGATGATGATATATATTGGATTGGGTATGTTGAATCCACTAAAGCCCTCAGCGTGTTCTCTCTCCCAACCACAGTCTGATGTGGAGACTATGAATTTGAGCTTGAGATCATACTGGTTTGATAAGCCTACTCTACCATACTGGCTTAGCATGGATTGTCAGAGGATGCAATTTTTATGCTCTTACCCAGGAGTAGTTAAGTTGATCGTATACCACTAAGCATTTCGCCCAACATGCTAACAATTCTGCCAGCTTGCCTTATCTATCTACTTCTATAAATATGTCTGTTTGTCTATCAGTCTGTCTGTCTGCATACTTTTGTAATTCAAAAGTCCAGTCATGTTACATGTAGTGCCATGCTGATTCTGGCTGTTAAAAATAAAACATATCTGTGGTGTATTCAGCCACCTGCATATAAAATTCAATGTGTAGGCATTCAGTTGATTGATCAACTGAATGCTCAATCCACAAACATATGTAAAGTATTGACGGACTTCTGCTAGAAACAGCAGCTAAATCGCATTTCTCTTAAAAGTAGGAAGGGACACATTGGATAGTGTGAACATAGTTATCTCTGAAAAGATTCTATAGGCATGGATGGAATTTCTTTGCTTCTGTTTTCTTCAATCATGATACGTAGGTGCAGGCATGGGTGTGTGATAAGAAGTTTGCTCTCCAACCACATGGTTCCAGGTTCAGTCCCACTGCATAATACTTTGGGCAAGTGTCTTGTACTATCACCTCTGGTTGACCAAAGCCTTGTGAGTGGATTCAGTAGATGGAAACTGAAAGAAGCCCGTTGTGTATGTCTTGTGTCTTTGCATGTCACTTTGGGCAAGTGTCTTTTACTGTTGCCTTAGGCTGACCAAAGCCCAGTGAGTAAATATAGTGCATGGGAACCAAAAGCAGCCAATTGTGTGTGTGTGTGTGTGTATGTGTATAATGTACATATATATGATTGTATGTGAGTGTTAGTGTCTCTCCTTGCTTTGACATCACATGATAGTTATGTCACCATGAAGCAAGTGGTATCCTTTGTTTTTCCAGTCTTTTGTGGAAACGTATCTGGTCATGGGGAAATATTAGCTTACTGTGAAACAGGTGAAGGTTGGCAACAATGAGGGCAACTGGCTATAGAAACTCCACATCAACACATTCTGTCCAAGTCCCACGCAAGCAAGGATAAGTGGACATTAAATGATGATGATAATGATGACCATTGATCTGATGCTAATTCTTGAAAATAATCCATTTCGAGAAATTGCTTGATTATAAATTTGTCTCTCGTTAATACTGTACCAACTAGCAATAATGTATAATGACGAAGGTGAACTGAGACTGCAGAGGTCCTAAAATAAATATCATGTGAATGAAATGTCAAATTAGTGCAAATAATTACAGTCTTTTGTTAAACAGTTTACTCATGAATATTAAACAGTTTCTGCCAAGGAGGTTATTTGGTTAATTAGTGTGGGTTTTATTTTTTCTTAACCAGGATTATCAGGCCCTTCAGGTTTTATGTTTCAATTGTTGTTCATAATTGTTATTTTGTTTATTCTGGTTTCTAAATTGTCTGTTTGAATTGGAAATAATTTAGGATGCTATTTTAATAGAGGAGTTTTTATTTTTGCTATTTTAGTCTAGTTTCTTCCTTTATTTCTTCGTTTGAAGAGTAATTACATGGTAATTATTTGTGGATATTTATAGTTATGTGTTGCTAGTCCTTTTCACCTTTTACTTGTTTCGGTCATTGGACTGCGGCCATGTAAAGGTTTAGTCGAACATATTGCCCCCAGTGTTTGTTTTTGAAGTCTGGTACTTATTCTATCGATCTCTTTTGCTGAACTGCTACATTACAGGGCTAACACTAGTTGTCAAGTGGTGATGGAGGACAAACGCAACACGCATGCATGCATGCATATATATACATATATATATATATATATATATATGATGGGTTGCTTTTAGTTTCTTTCTACCAAGTTCATTCAACAAGGCTTTAGTCGGCCCATGTGCTTTGAAGAAGACACTTGTCTGAGGTGGCAGAACCATGTGGTTGAGAAGCAATATACATATATGCCTGCATCATTCAATTTTTAATCAATTTTGTTTGATTTTCCTCCACCAACCCATTGGAGGCTAGATAATTCTGCCTCTTGTGTCTGTGTAAGAAATTGTTTTGACTTATTCTGGCAGAAATGTTAGAGCATTGGTCAAAATGACTTACAGCATTCAGTTTCAACTCTTTATGTTGTATGTTCAAATCCTGCTGAGGTCAACTTTTTTTTTCCTGTTATGGCTCAGTCAGTGGATTCAGGACAGGAAAGGATGAAGTTATCCTTAAACTGGAAGAATCGGAGTGGAATCTGCTGAAGGCACAAATGGAAATCCTGTTGGGAAGTAATAGTGAAGCTAGATATTAGAAATGCTGCCAAATCTTACTCTCACCATGACCACTACACAGATAGGACGAGAACCTTTACATAGTTGCTTGTCCTGCATTGGATTATGTAGCATTAGAGAGATCTGTAATACAGATGGGATGGTCATTGCTGGAATGACTTTTAATCCTAAAATTCAGATTGATGAAGACTGACCTGGGGTTAAGCAATGCAATTCAAAACTAAAAAGGAAATAATTGACTGTCAGTAAAGAGTGAAAAAGGGTGCAGGGAGCCCCACATAAACAAGTTGCTGTATAGTTTCTGTGTCTACCACAAGACCTTCATAACTGTGTGTGCTATGGTACAAAGTACTTGCCCCAAAGTTGTTTTGCCAGTGGGATTGAACCCCCAGCAAAAACCTTGTGGTTGTGTACTTAAATTTCCTAGTCTCTGATCCATACCTTGTAAACAGTAAATTAAAAAAAAAAAAAAGAAGTTAATTATAAATCTCATTCGTTATCTCTTCCCACTGGGCCTGCTACAATGTGTTTCAGTATAGTCTCTGTTATTTTAGTAGTATTTGAACGCGATCTGATATGAATCTAAATATAATAAAACAGTAATAAAATATGCAAATAAAACGTGTGGGAGCAGAGGGGTGTGGTGCCGGGGGGTGGGGGAGTAGGAACAGTTTTTAAATATATTGTTTTATTTTCTTTTTATAATTCTGATAGAAGATAGGAATTTAAGTGGCAGGGGTGGAGAGCTTTGTGAGGGTGTGTGCATGTGCATACGCATATGTATCTTTGCATGTGTGCATTTATGTATGTAGAGGTGCATGTGTCTGAGCTTATGTACTTATATGAGCACTGTGTTTATGTATTTGTGTGCTCAAAAGTATTTGTGACTAGATGTTTGTGTATATATGCATTTACATGTGTATGTATGTATGCATGTATGTCTATAAAGCATGTATGGATGAGGTTATGTATTCATTTATGCACATGTTTGTATTTGTGTGGTGCACAAAAATGTGTACATGGTTGCACATGTTGACTGGGTGGAAAGGTTCTCTGAAGTGAAGTTATCCAGAGTTGAACAAAATCTGGAAAGATGCAGGAAGGACAAACCTATTTTTAAATAGTTTTCTTTTTTTCTAGCTTAGTCAGATGGGGAAGGTTTAAGACCCATGATATCTTGCAGGGAGGGGCTCTGAGATGGATGGTTAAGTGGGAGAAGAAACCAGGACTCTTGGGTTGTTGCATTTGGAAGCAATGTAACTCAAAACATCAAGTTAACCTCAGAGCTTAAGATCTAATCTGAATACATGTAATCGAGTGGTCTCCACCAAAGGAACCCAAGGGACAACTGGTGGTGTTGGGTGTCAAAAAATTGAGTAATTGAGAACTGCAGATACAGTTTCCACATACCAAATTCCACTTGCAAGGTTTGGTTTGTCCACGCCCTTCTTGAGGCGTTAGTAGAAGACATTTGTCCCAGGTACCACTCAATGGGATCAAACCTATAACTGTGGGGCTGATGTAGTGGAACTTTGCCTGACCAACACTTGATGGAGGAAATCAGAGCAAACTTATTAAAGAAATGAACTGTGTGTATGTGGGTGTTTATACACACATACACACACACACAAATGCCCCAAATTTTGAAATCCTATTGAATAGGGAAGTAATGCATTTCATTGCCAGGAAATGCTTTGTGACACACACACACACACACACACATAAACACATATGTATACACGTGTTTATATATATATATATATATATATATATATATATACACTCACGGAGTGGTTGGCGTTAGGAAGGGCATCCAGCTGTAGAAACACTGCCAAATCAGACTGGAGCCTGGTGCAGCCTCTATGGCTTACCAGACCCTGGTCGAACCGTCCAACCCATGCTAGCATGGAAAACGGACGTTAAATGATGATGATGATGATATATACATGCACACACACTGGACTGCCATTTGGTATAGAATTGTTTGAATATAGGTTAGTAAATAACAGAGTAACATGATTAGTTGGGCTGTTTCTGGAACAGATACTGTTATGATAGTGTAATTCAAGACATGATAAACACATTCTCTGTTTTGTCTGTCAAACATTACACACACACACACACACACACACACACACACACACACACACACACACAACACACACACACACACACACACACCACACACACACACACACACTCTCTCTCTCTCTCTCTCTCTCTCTCGCTGCTCTGCCATTCTGTTTTATTATTGGCTCTTTAATGTCTTTCTTTCCTGTTTCATTACTTCGTTCTTCTCTTTCTAAGTTTTGACTAATTCATTGGCTCTCACTTTTAACTCTGTAATTATTTAGATATCAAAGCTGGTGGTGGCAGACGGACTGGCGGGAGTGCAACAAGGGTGGGTGTAGTAGTAGCAGTAGTAGTAATCATGATGGTGGTGGTATTTGAATGTTTGGCGACATGATCAAAACTTTGTTTCATTCTCTTTTATTTTTAACATTATTATTATTAATATTATTGTTTTCCCAAAAGACTTGTTTTACATATAGGAGAATGACCCAAACAGTAGTCCACTCTTCAGTAACATATCAGGTGACAGACATTTTCTAGAATTCTCTATCTGTATTGGTTTATATATGTGTGAACATACAAACATACATACTTAAATGTGCGCAATTTTTATACATGTACTTGCTTGATGTCACATGAAAATTGCTTTATCCCTTGACATTCATGAGAAACCATTACAATTCCATTGCTCTGTCCTTTCTCTTTTCCCCTTGGTACAATTGTTTGTCTTTCAGATATTGTACCATCACAAAATCCCTTGCAGTTATGTCATCACCTCACACAATCATTGAAATTGTCATTGCCATCTTTACCCCGCTCACCACAATTGTCATTAACTCCCTACCCCTCAGTGTTGCCATTTTCCCCTCTTGTCATTGGTACTACCCTCTTGTCATCACTGCCATTGCACCTCACCATTGTTGTCTATGATTGTTGTTATCCTGTGATGTCAAAGTGTCAAAAATCTTACACTGTCCTTGACATTACTGTATTTATTACTGCTATAACCATGGACAAAATATTGCTCTTTTACTCATTTGACTGTGGCCGTGTTGGAGCACCGCCATTAGTCAAGCAAATCGTCCCCAGGACTTATTCTTTGTAAGCCCAGTACTTATTCTATCAGTCTCTTTTGCCGAACCACTAAATTACGGGGATGTAAACACACCAGCATTGGTTGTCAAGTGATGTTGGAGGGACAAGCACACACACACAAATGTATACACATATATATACATACATATACATATATACATACACACACGACAGGCTTCTTTCAGTTTCCGTCTACCAAATCCACTCACAAGGCTTTGGTCAGCCCAAGGCTATAGTAGAAGACGCCCAAGGTGCCATGCAGTGGGACTGAACCCGGAACCATGTGGTTGGTAAGCAAGCTACTTACCACACAGCCAGATTATTTTCAGTTGTAGCGCTTAATTCTACGAGGTCAGGGCTTACTTGGGGCTAAACACCAACAGTAGCAACGCCCTCTCTTTACTCCCTACGCACTCCATTGTTTATCATGTAGACATTATTTTTACATAAGCCTACTTAATCTCACTGGGGAGCAATTTTGGTGGTTGTCAAAGTCCAAATGTGTCGACCGATATTTTAATAAAGTATGTAGGTATGTTGGCGTGCTTGAGAACTTTTGTCTTAACCACATACCTTCTGGATTCATTCCACTGCATGGTACTTTTCACAAGTGTTTTCTACAGCCTTAAAGTGACCAATGCCTTGTGAATGGAATTGGTCGATGGAAACAGTTTGGGAGCTCATTGTATGCACATGTATGGACATGTCTCAGTATGTACAAGTGTTTATTTCTGTAAATCTCAGCAGTGACAGTATTAGGGTGATTGTGATGCTGTGTAGGTTTCCCTTTAACCCCTTTATTTCTTTATTGCCCACAGGGGGCTTAACATAGAAGGGACAGACAAACGGATTAAGTTGATTGCGTCGACCCCAGTTCGTAACTGGTGCTTATTTAATCGACCCCGAAAGGTTGAAAGGCAAAGTCGACCTCGGCGGAATTTGAACTCAGAACTTAACGGCAGACGAAATACCGCTAGGCAGTTCGCCCGGCCTGCTAACGATTGTGCCAGTTCGCCGCCCTCATCCCTTTAACCCCTTAGCATTCAGATTACTCTGTCCAGTGTGATGCTAATTCATTGGTTTTAATTTTATCATGCTTTATATTACAACTGAGATTTTAATGATGGGATTGTTTATTCTTAGGAAGACATTGTAGTGTAGGTGTGGAAGGCCAGACTTGGCCAGTTTGAACAAAATACAGGTAGAATATTGGGCCAGATATGACCACCCTTTAGAATTCAGATGACTCTGTCAAATGTAATGCTTATTTATTCACATTGTTACTCTTTTACTCTTTTCAGTCATTTGACTGCGGCCATGCTGGAGCACCGCCTTTTTTAATTGAGCAACTCGACCCCGGGACTTATTCTTTTGTAAGCCCAGTACTTATTCTATCGGTCTCTTTTGCTGAACTGCTAAGTAACGGGGACATAAACACACCAGCATCAGTTGTCAAGCAATGCTAGGGGGACAAACACAGATACACAAACACACACATGCATATATATATATACATATATACGACGGGCTTCTTTCAGTTTCCGTCTACCAAATCCACTCACAAGGCTTTGGTCGGCCCGAGGCTATAGTAGAAGACACTTGCCCAAGGTGCCACGCAGTGGGACTGAACCCAGAGCCATGTGGTTGGTAAACAAGCTACTTACGACACAGCCCAATCAATCATGCATTAATCTCATAGCTTTGAGATTTTGATGATGTGATTAGAATAACATTGTTGGGTAGGTGTGAAAGATAGGACATGGCCAGTGTTAATATGAAACGGGCAAAAATATTTGCAACAAATAGGTTCAGTTTAAATGCTGAAGGGTTAAACCCTTTAGCGTTCAGATTCTTCTGTCGAAAGTACTGCTTGTTTAATCACATTGTTGTCAAATAATCCTGCATTATTTCATAACTCTCTCTCTCTTTACTCTTTTACTTGTTTCAGTCATTTGGCTGTGGCCATGCTGGAGCACTGCCTTTAGTCAAGCAAATTAGCCCCAGGACTTATTCTTTGTAAGCCTAGTACTTATTCTGTCAGTCTCTCTTGCTGAACTGCTAAGTTGCGGCGACGTAAACACACCAGCATTGGTTGTCAAGTGATATTGTGGGGACAAAGACACACAAACACACACACACATATATATATATATATACGATGGGCTTCTTTCAGTTTCCGTCTACCAAATCGACTCACAAGGCTTTGGTGGGCCCGAGGCTATAGTAGAAGGTGCCATGCAGTGGGACTGAATCTGGAACCATGCTACTTACCACAAAGCCACTCCTATAAAATTTTATTGGTGTTACTGTTTTTAGAATGATACTGTAGGGTAGGTTTGAGCGGCTGAATTTGGCTGGTTTGAATGTAAAACGGGTAGAATATTTGGGCAGGTTGTGGATGGCTTCAGTACTGAAGTGTTAAGCAACACATTCTTTAGCTCAGTGTGTTCATTAGTTTTGATAAACAACAACCAGTGGAATAAACATCCTCTTGTGCAGGTGGTGGTTAAAATTGTAGAAAATGTGAGTACATTGGTACCAATGGTGGCTCTATTTGTAGAAGTACAAAAAGCCTCAAGCAGATTAGCATCTAAAGTCCAAACTTACTTTATCACCTGTTTTATTTGGTAGTCTGACCACTGCCACATGAACAATGTCAGTCAAATATCTCTTAAATCATATATCTTATATCTTACTGTCACTGGAATAAATAATACGTGCTGTAATCCTAGATGCTCTTGAAATGAAGATGATGAACACAGCTGTAGTATCTTTGATCATGAGCCTACTAGATTGGCCTGACCTGGGGCTGAATGACATCATCGTTCAAATTTCTCCTAAAGCAAGAAGATTGGGCATTGCTAAGCATAGATATTTTAACCCACTTCTAAAATTAAAAATTTTTTTTTTTTAAAAGAAAAAGGTTTCAAATATATATGTTTTGAACATTAGAGATTAATCCCTTTTTTACCATATTTCTGCCGAAATACACTGCCTTTGGGTCAGTTAATTTTGTAAATACAGAAGAAATTAATAAAATAACTTTGTCTTTATTAAACTGGTGATTAGGACATAAATTAACATGAAAGGAAGGTTCTCACTTAGATCTTTTTAACCCTTTCATTACCAACCCGGCTGAAACCACCTCTGGCGCTGTAGTACAAATGTTTTGTTTTCATAAGTTTTGAATTAAAATCTTCCACCAAACCTTAGTCACAATTTATGTTCCTAACACTAGCTGAATGATAACTAAGTTATTTTACTAAATTCTTTGTTGTATTTAAAATTAATTGAAAGAAACACAGAGCATCTCAGAATAAATACAGTAACAAAAGGGTTAAAACATGAAGTTTGTGTCAAAGACCTGGGGGTTGTTTCGGACAGCTTGGTATAAAAAAGGGTTAAAAATGTACAAAAAAAGTATTTTTTTAAAACAGTATACAAACAGAAACAATAAAAGGGAACCTCGATTCACTGCTTTAGAACTGTATTCATGTATTAATTACATAGATAAAGAATGGATAAAAAAATATGAATATCTTGTTTCCATAATAATGGAATTAAAATGTATTCAATTATGAAAGCGTTTAGTATTGTATGGTTTCGCTTATTTGCTGCTGTTTCAATTTATTAAAGATGAAAATTCAATTATAAATACAAGTGAAACATATTTTTACACTTCAAATACAAATGAAATGTATAAATTTTACTCTCTCTCTGTGAAATATTTTTTATAGTCACAAAGGTACTCATTAAAAAAAATGGTGTTGGGTGGAAAACAGTTGTATGTCTTTTAACCCTAATTAGTTCTGATTAAACAAAACCTTTTGTGGTTTCTTAATTATGTGTGAAACAGAAAAGTTTGAAGATCATTTAAAAAAAAAGGACTTAATAAAATAGGAAATTGGCAGAATTGTTTGAGTATTGGACAAAATGCTTTGCTGTATTTTGTTCCAACTCTGTGTTATGAGTTCAAATTCTGTTGAGGCTGACTTTGCCTTTCATGTTTTTGGAAGGTCACATCTCTAGTACTATGGACATATGATTAGGAGGTCACAGGAAAGAACCGCAAGATAACTTTTTAAAGCTGAGCCAACTGGCAAGAGACCTGTGTAGACTAAGAATGAGGTGGTTGGATAATATCCATCGTCTTGGGTGGTCATGCTTGAGAATTCACAAGGAAGTGTAATTATAGTTGCTTATGATAGGACCCAATGGAAGAAGTGCCTGAGGACTCTACTCTCACAACCCTTTCTAGAATAGTGGGTGGAGAAGATGGATGGATGGTTAGGGTTTCAAATGGGAGAGAATGACCTGAAATAACTCTGCTGTTATTTCTTACTCTCTCTCTCTCTCTCTCAGCTTGTTGCTCTTGCTCTTCTCTTTCTCCTTCCTTAACTATTGATGTTTCTTTTGTACATGAGCTAGCCTCTTGCCCCTTCACTCTGCAGTTTTCCAGTTGCTGTTTAACCCTAGGCCAATGCTACTCTAACCAACTCTACTACCACAACCTTCCCAGGAATAGTGGGAGGAAATGAATAGATAAAAAAAAAAAAAAGTTTTTTCGAGGTGGAACTGTAATAACTTTCAATGGATTGCCTTGTGATATATGTTCTTCTTTGCATTTTGAGTTCAAATCCCGCCATGGCTTACTTAGCCTGCTGCCCAATTTATCACCACCTTCCATGGATGCCTTTAGTGGATAGGGTCTACTCTGTAGTAAGCATTTGGGCTAGGTTTCTGGTTTGAGGATGCCTTCCTTTCTCCCTCCTTCCCACCAGTTTCAGAGGCCCTGACTCGGATTTAAAATAAAAAATAAAGTTTAACCCTTTAGCATTCAGATTACTCTGCCAAATGTAATGCTTATTTATTCATTGCTTTAATTAATCCTGCATTGTCTTGTAGCTTCAAGATTTCAATGTGACTGTTTATTTTCAGAATGGCATTGTAGGGTAGGTGTGAGAGGCTATATGAGCTTAAACTATGTGAACTGTTCCTTACTGGTACCTACTTCCTTACTGGTACCTATACCACTGTAGTACCTACTTAGAGCCAGTTTGAACTGCATCACTCTGTGTGGTGGTACTTAACATAAAACTTCAAAGACTGTGCTTAACTATGGTACCTACTCACAGATAGAGGGACTGTGTACTTCATCAATGTGGCTTTTTCAGCTTGGTGATGAGTCCTTTGAGAGTTAAATGTTTTGGCCATGGTCATGGTGTAGTACTGTTGATAAGGTATGAACCTCTCACATCTCTGCTCATTGTTTGCTACTCTATCAAATCAGTTTCCCATATTCTCTTTTCCAATACAAGTGATATAGAAAATCAAATCATGAAATAATTAGTTCGTAGGGTATATTAAATCATCTTATTTTTTGTACATTCTGCCAAAAAAAGCTTGCATAGAACAAAATCTCATTCCTCATGGTGTAATGCTTCTGATCTTATGTCTACTCAGAAAAACTTATCAGTCTGCCTCATGGATCCTGGCAGGCAGGATGGAGAATGGTGAGGGAGATGCACTGGAATTGCCACTCTGACTTCACAGGGCTCACATTGCAGATGGCCATCTTTGCCCTGATAGCAATGAGCAAGGATGTAGTTTAGGGGCCATGCCAAGAACACTGGAGGTCTCCACTGCCACAGGCTTGACCACAAACCTGTTGGAGAGCAGCTGGTATTTATGACAGTTTGCCCTTTTTGGCCTGATGAGCAGCAAATCCTGGACTGGTAGCTGAACACACCAGGTTGCCACTGGAGAAGCTGTCTACAGAAAATTAACCTCTCAGGTGGCGCATTTTGTTTACTGTTATTTTAAATCCAGTTTTACTCTGATCAAGCAGACACCATCCTAACATGCTTTTAGCTGTAATGTACCCTGGACTACATTATTCAATGTGTCCTTACCATTATTATATACAGTTATATATTGGGATGGATATCTTCGTCTTAGTATCAACTAATATGAGGACAATTGTCCAAACATACCAGTGCTTTTCCCTTTTTAAAGAAGCTTGGATGCGGTATGGAGGAGATTTGGCTGCTGTTTCTTGCATGTTGGATGACTGCATAGAAGCTCCCTTGTGAAATGTAGAGGTCATTGTTGTCTCTGTTCACTTTCTTTCTCTCTTAGCACTCATTAAATTGTATTATGATGGATAGAATACGAGTAATGTGTGAGTAATGGTGCTATTTCTCTCTCTCTGTCTATTTCCATGTTCATATGTATGTGACTATGTTTTGTTTTTTTAGTTTTTTTCTACTGTTTGTATGTATGTAAGTATGTGTGTTTGATTTAAAACTTGCTTGATTATAGGCTTCTCCAATAGAAAGTTAAAGTTGTGTATTTTTAGGTACTTGTGAGTAACCCAAGATCGTCTGTAACTGGAATCTGTGTGTGTTGGTGTGTAGCCATAGAATATAAATATTTCCAATTGTGTTGGAATGTCAGAGAGATTTTATTACTGGATTAAATTAAGCAGCAAATATAATGGACTCTCTTGCCCTCTGTTTATGCACTAATAGACAACTTCCTTTACCTAAATTAACCCATTAAAGGAGCATCTATGTTTGGGGTAAGGGAACCTCTGGTCCACTTCTGATATTTCTCAAATTTGGAATCTCCTGCTGATAAAATTTCTAAAACTCTCCAATGAAACAAAATCAGTTTAAGCCTTAAGATTAAAAACAGTAATTTAATAAAAATTGTTTGTCAGTTTGTTTTATGTCCATTTTTCTGTGCTAGCATGGGTTAAATGAGTACATGTTATTGAGGTATTATTTTGCAGCTGTATACCCTTCCTCTTGCTAACTCTTACTTGGATTTTGAGGAAGGGACTTTTTTTTTTTTAAATTCTAGGTCTTTGAAAACTAGCAGCGGATTTGTTGGTAGGGAATTGTTGAAAAGTTCACCACTTTGTATCTCATGCTAGGATTCTCTTAACTCTAGTATTTAAACTGGCCATATTTGCCCCAAAATATTCTGCTTGTTTTACATGCAAACTGAAGAAATTCCACCACTCACACCTACCCTACAATGCCATTCTAAAAATATGCACTCACATCACCAAAATCTCTGCACAATTAATTCAAAGACAAAATAATCCAAACACTAAAGGGTTAATCCTTCGAAAGTAAACAAAATTGGTTCAAATCTTTTTTGAAGCTGATTTCGTCCTTTGTCACTAATTTTCCTGTTGTTAATCTTAAAGGAGCTGTATCACTTTCATTCTTTTTGTTCCACTAGGCACAGCTGGGTGGTTAAAGAGTTTGCTTTCTACCCCTGAGGTCCTGAGTTTGATTCCGCTGCTTGGCATCTTGGATAAGTGCCCTTACCAAAAGCTTCCAGTCAACCCAAGTCTTGTAAATGAAATTGGGTTGATGGAAACTGTACCAAAGCCTGTTGGATGAACTCTTTCTGTAATTTGTATCTTTATAGATCTACAATTTGTTCTTGTATGGAATGCTATTGCCATGGTTGGGCAGGTGCACCATCTTATCACCTGGATTCTTCTTAACGAGGTTCAGAAGTGAGTCTCTAATTTGATTGGTTCTTCTTGATGTCACCAGTCTTTGTCTTTTCTATTGTTATTGCCACAAGAAGTGCTCTGATGATCTTTCTTTGTTAGTCCCAGATGACTTTGTGTCATCTCACCTGACTCAAAACTCACAACATCTTCATCCAAATGCTGTTGTGCTTCCATGAATAAAGAAGTCTTTGTATAGTCATAGCTTTTTTCCTTTGAACTGCCAAACTTTGGAACTCTTTTATCTCATTTTCTTCTTTCTTATCTGAATTCTTTCAAGTCTAAAGTAAATTCATTCCCTTTGTCTTAATTTATTTATATATCCTCACACACTAAATGACTTCTCATCTTGTTTGGAACTTGCTTACTTATTGAAAAAAAGAAGAAGAAAACATTCAAAGGTCATGTTGATTCTACTTGCAAATTACACAAAGTTTGCATTTGTCAGTGGAATACTCTGCCACTTTACATCCAATGAGTAGACCATCAAGTTGACTGAACAACTAGACACTCTTACACTGAAAATGTGCTGGTGTATCTTGGGCAACATGGTTGTGGTATAGTTTAGAAAACCAACAGGTTAACGATGTTTGTAGGAGAGCTTAGGAAGGTAAACAAGAAGAATGAAATACTGTGAGTGAATAAATTAGGGAAAGAGAAGTTAAAAGCAATTAAGTACAAGACAAGGAGAAAAACTTGTTCTTAATTAGTTTTGACTTGTTTCAACTTCTCTTCCCTTAATTTATTCAGTTAAAGTATTTCAACTTTCAGTGGAGGCACATGGCCTAGTGGTTAGAGCAGCGGACTCGTGGTTGAGGGATCGCGGGTTCGAATCTCAGACCAGGCGATGTGTGTGTTATGAGCGAAACACCTAAGCTCCATGCGGCTCCAGCAGAAGGTAATGGCAAACTTCTGCTGACTCTTTCGCCACAACTTTCTCTCACTCTTTCCTCCTGCATCTTGCAGCTCACCTACAACAGACCGGCATCTGTCCAGGTGGGGAACCCATACGCTAAGGAAATCGAGAATCCGGCCCTAATGAGCCAGGCGTGGCTCAAGAAGGAACAAACAATTTCAACTTTCTCCTTTACCTTCCTAACCTCTCCTACTAACAGCGTTACCCTGGTGTCTTTCTATACTATAGTGAAATTAATGTGTGACTCCATCATATAATGCATATACGTTTGTGTGGTTCCTTAACCCACTAGCATTCAGATTATGAATTCAAATGTTCGCCTTTTTCATTCACATTGTTTTTAATTAATCATGAATTATCTTGTACCTTCAAAATTTTGACGATGGGATCATATATTCTTAGAATGACATTGAAGAGTAGGTGTGATGGGCTGGATCAGGCTGGTTTGAACATAAAACGTGTAGCGTATTTGGGCTGGATATGGCTGGTTTAAATGCTAAAAGGGCTGAATTCGACTTGAGGCCAATTTTCATAGGGGTCAGGGAAAGAGGATCAGTTATACGGATTTCAGTAGATCCTTCACTCTGTTTCATCTCCCTTCTTTCCTCAGATGGATGAAGGACAAAATTTGTCCTCAAGTGATTTGAATGAAGAACACAGAGAGACAAAGAACAAAACTAATTGTTTATTTTACTCTCTCCTCATTTTGATGCTAATCTTCTTTCCCACCTCTTCCACCTGTTCTTTCTCTTCCTTTTTTTTAGAATCACCCTATTATATATATATATATGTGTGTGTGTATGTACGTACACACACACAAACATAGATGTATATCTTGTTTCAGTCATTTAACTGCAGCCAAGCATTTTAGTCAAATGAATCAACCCCAGTACTTATTTTTTAAAGCCTGGTACTTAATTCTATCGGTTTCTTTTGGCAAACCGCTAAGTTAGGGATGTTAACAAATCAAAACTAGTTATACGCACGCATGCGTTTCTTTCAGTTCCTGTCCACTAAATTCACTCGCAAGGTTTTGGTTGGCCTGAGGCAGTTGCCCAAGTTGCCATACAGTGGGACTGAACCCAGAACCATGTGGTGTGTGTGTGTGTGTGTGTGTCTGTATGTACACACACACACACACATATATAGATAGATAGATAGAAAGATACGCACACACACGTGTACATACACAAGCACATATACACACATGTAACCACATGTGGATAGTTGGCGACTTTTTCCCTCTGTCTCCTGTTTCTGACGAAAAGCTTTGCTCGGAACATAAAACTATTTTCCTTTCCTTCCCTGAGCGTCTGCTAAATACTTTGAATGTACAACATCTTCGTGTTGTTTTTTTCTTGTTTTTTTTCTTTTTTTTTTTTTTGGATTAACTATACACACACGTTTTGTATCATGTTTGATCCTAGTAGCCATGAAATAACAATCCTTACTACTATTAGCTGTGTAGTAAGGGAACCGTTATGGGATACGTGAATCTTAACCAGAGAAAGATGGCCCCTGTCTTCCTCCTAATGTAACCTGATGAAAACTGTAACAATAACATTAACACCACTGTGTGGGTGTATGTGTGTCACTTGGGTTCAAGAAATAGAAACGGTGTGTATAGGGAGGTGTATATACGCATAAACATGCGTGCAACCACACAAATTCACACACATAACCAGACAATATAATGTTCAACAAGAAGATTAATTCATCAATGAGTTCTCCCTCAGTTTCATCTCTCTCTCTCTTTCTCTCTCCTCCCTTTGACTTCCCTTCTTTTCCTCATCACTCTGTCTCTCATCCTCTCTCTCTATCTCTTTTTCTCTCTTTTGTCTCTTAACATTTCCTTGTCACTCCCTCCTCACTTTTATCCTTTCTCTCTTCCTCCTATGCTCTCTCTCTCTCTCTCTCTCTCTCTCTCTCCACACACACACACAAACACACACTCACAGTGTTGCACTCTAGCTAGTCTATTGAATTTTGTCATTAGTGTCATCAGGTACGTTTCATTTAACCTATCTTTGATTAATTATATGAATATGAGGCAATTAGGAAAGCAGGTGGAAATGGTGGTTGTGGTGATGGTTGTTAATGGCTAACATGGAAGGAAGTAAAGATACCATCCTTAGGGACAATTACCCTCACTTTCATGTTTTATCTCCTGTAAAATCTCCCAAGACAACAGCAGAACACTGTCCCTTCTCCATTCCCTACGAAGGAGGAAGGAGGATCACGTGTCTCCGGAGATTTGTAGTGTGGTCCACCCTCCCCACTGTGGTGGGCATTACAGATTGATGGATGAGGTGGGAGTGGGGGAATATTTAGATTTACTCAGTGTTTCTAAGTAAAACTGCCCCCCCTCCCCAAACAAAACCACAGGCATGGTGGGGGGGGTGTGGTGGTGGGGGAAGTTTATGTTTGTGTGTTGAGGTGCGTGAGTGTATGTAGATGCTTGTAAATGTTGCGGAGGTTGACTTTGCCTTTCATCCTTTCAGGGTCGATTAAATAAGTACCAGTTACGCACTGGGGTCGATATAATCGACTTAATCCGTTTGTCTGTCCTTGTTTGTCCCCTCTGTGTTTAGTCCCTTGTGGGTAGTAAAGAAATAGTAAATGTATCAATGTGTAGGTGTGCGTAGATGGTTGTGTGAGTGAGGTAGATATGAATGAGTGTGTGTGCGCATGTGTGTATGCATGCATGTTGATGGACATGTGTGTATGTGTTGGTGGAGGAATACCCAAGAATGCTCAGGAGTACAGAAAGTATCAGAAAACACCACCCAGCTTATGACTACTTTTGAAGATGCCTGTATACATTTCTGATAGCCAATGGATAAGACCTACAAACTGGAACAAAGACACACACACTCACACACACTATTATATTTATTGACGTCATATAAGAATTTAGAAACTTTTGAGACAATGTGAAATAATTCTCTTTTGAACCTGGATCTTGAATTCATCCATGTTTTCTCCAAAGTTTAGGAATTATGAAGTCAACAACATACAATTCTCATTGCTAAGAATAATGTTTCTTGAAAAGGGCAAGAGAAATTCAAAGCGTTGCTTTGGTACAATGGTAGAATACCTGTCACCTCTACAGATGTGGGTAGCTTTCAACTTTTTCTATCCTGAAGGGTTTTCCAACCCAGTATTTACATACTAAAGATGGTGAGTTGGTATAATTATCAGCACACCAGGCAAAATGTTTAGCAGCATTTTGTCTATCTTTACATTCTGAGTTCAAATTCCACTGAGGTTGACTTTGCCTTTCATCCTCCTGGGGTTGATGTAACCGACTTATCCCCTTCCCTGAAATTGCTGGCCTTGTGCCAAAATTTGAGACAAGTATTTATATATTATATATATATATAATTTTAGAGATATATATATAATTTTAGATATATATATATAATTTTAGAGATCCACTGTTCCTAAAGAGAATTACAATATTTATGATAAATTTCTTGAAAAAGATGCTGATAATCT
>NC_043022.1:10817807-10847807 GCF_006345805.1 Octopus sinensis
CTTTTTGACTTCATTGTACAAATGGTTTATTCAGTATATATATATATATATATATATATATATATATATATGTATATTGTACAGAAAGGCAGTTTATTTCAGCTCTCATAAAAATCTCTTCAGTATGTTGTGAGAGAGATTTAAGGACTCGTTATATAAATATATTCTGAAATTGTAACAAACATCAATCTTGAAAAACCAATATCAATAAAATACAAGAAAAGCTAATACAGAAAAGGAAAAGGGAAAAATGTGTTATTGAAGGTGAGAAGTGGGATGTGATTGTAAGATAAATATTGAAAATCCCCCCTACAAATAGTAGTTATTAGGATCAGTTAAAGCCAATTATCGTTAAACTTTTGAAAAATTGGATTATGCTTGTGTGAGGGGAGGGGGAATAACTGTAAGAAGATTTAACTAAGCTTTGAGAAGATGAAAAGTTGTTATATGTATACATAATAAATAACGTGTGTGTAAAGGAGCATAGCTCAGTGGATAGAGCGTTAGGCTCACAATCATGAGGTAGTGAGTTTGATTCCTGGACTGGGCTGTGGGTAGTGTTCTTGAGCAGGACACTTTATTTCATGTTGCTCCAGTTCACTCAGCTGTAGAAATGAGTTGTGATGTCACCGTTTGCCTTTCCCTTCGGTGGAATGGAGAGGCGAGGCTGGTATGCATGGGCAACTGCTGGTCTTCCATAAACAGCTTTGCCTGGGCTTGCACCTTGAAAGGGAACCTTCTACGTGTAATCCCATGGTCATTCCTGACTGAAGGGGGACTTTACCCCTTTATATATACTTTAAAATAATATATAAACAAAAGTTAAGCAAGGCTGTTTGATTAAAGAAGCTCTGTTTGTAACCAGATGGGTTTTGGTTCAGTCCTACTGCATGGCATCTTGGGCAAGTGTCTTTTGTTATTGCCCGAAGCCAACCAGTGTTTTGTGAATGAATTTGGTAAGTAGAAACTGTGGATAACTGTTGCATAGGTGTGTTTGTCTCTACCAGTACTTGACAAATGTTGTTGGTTCCTTTAGCAGTTTGGCAAAAGAGACAAGAAGAAAAAATAATAAAATAATTGGAAAGAAGAAAAAAAACTTTGTTATACACATGCACACACACATACATACATGATGGGCTTCTTTTCTGTTTCTGTCTACCAAATCCACTCACAAAGCTTTGACCAGCCTGAGGTGATAGAAGACACTCACCCAGGGTGCTGTGCCATACCATGGGACTGAACCTGGAACCATGTGGTTAAGAAGCAAGCAAGCTTCTTGTCACACAGCCATGCCTGCACCTCTCCAAGTCTTTATTCCATAATTGCTTTTGCTGCATGTATGGTTTCCAATTTTTCAGTCATTTTGGTAATTGGTTTTATAAAC
Source organism: Octopus sinensis (assembly GCF_006345805.1). Taxonomy (NCBI): domain Eukaryota; kingdom Metazoa; phylum Mollusca; class Cephalopoda; order Octopoda; family Octopodidae; genus Octopus; species Octopus sinensis. The sequence continues at coordinate 10,819,192 of NC_043022.1, forward strand.
TTGAGTAGTTTCTAAGTTTAAAAAATGCTTAACTTATTAAAATATCCGTAATGTATGTACATGTGGGTATACACTTTATATAATCGTTGACTGTTTGACAGTGTTTAGTTGCTAGTTAACTGGCCATACGCACTGACTGCTTGCTTGGAATAAGGATTTAAAGTTTCTCTTACACAGATTTGTGTTTATAAAACCTGATCGTTAAAATCTCTAGGGGGTGATGGAATTACCCTACTTGTCTGAGTGATTTTATGTTGGGTGGGTGGTTAGTGGTAGATTTTTGTGTTGTGTTGATGTAGAATGTGGGTTGGTGGTAGTATATTTTGTGCATACGGTTTGGTGTGTGCGTTTTATCGTGGGTGGTGGTTGTAGAAGTTTTGTGTGGGTGTAGATTGTAGGTGATGAGAGATTTGGTGTGTGTGTGTTGTGAGTGTAGAATATAGAATTGGTGGTGGTATAGTTTTTGTGTTGTGTGTGGTTCCTTTATCTTTTACTCGTTTCAGTCATTAGACTGTGGCCATGCTGGAGCACTGCCTAGAAGAACTTTTAGTTGAATGAATTAACTCCAGTGCTTTTTTTAAAAACCTGGTACTTATTCTACCAAACCAATAAGTTACAGGGATGTAAAAACACACCAGTGCAAGTTGTCAAGCGCTGGCAAGACACATGCACACTCACACACACACACACACGCACGCACACACACACACACGCACACGTATATATAGACAATGAGATTCTTTTAGTTTCCATTTACCAACTTCACTGACAAAAGGCTTTGGTTGGCCACAGACTATAATAGAAGACACTAGCCCAAGTGCCACACAGCGGGGACTGAACCTGGAACCATGTGGTTGGGAAGCAAACTTCTTACCACACAATCATGGCTGTACCTATTAATAGTATTAGTTGATTAGCCTTAGATCTACTCAAAGCATTCTAGCCATACCCTTTCTATCAGATATTGTGTGTGTGTGTATATATATATATATACTCTTTTACTCTTTTCAGTCATTTGACTGCGGCCATGCTGGAGCACCACCTTTTAGTCGAACAGATCGACCCCAGGACTTATTCTTTGTAAGCCTAGTATTTATTCTATCGGTTTCTTTCGCCGAACTGCTAAGTTATGGGGATGTAAACACACCAGCATCGGTTGTCAAGTGATGTTGAGGGGACAAACATAGACACACATTGCAACAATACCACATACATATATATATATATATATACACACACACATATATATGACGGGCATCTTTCAGTTTCCATCTACCAAATCCACTCACAAGGCTTTGGTTGGCCTGAAGCTATAGTAGAAGACACTTGCCCAAGGTGCCACACAGTGGGACTGAACCCAGAACCATGTGGATGGTAAGCAAGCTACTTACTACACAGCCACTTCTACGCCTATATGTAGAATACATTATCTCTATATAGAATGCATCTCTTGAAGATGGGTATGAACTAAAGATTTTGCTGCTGTTTCTAGCAGATCCAGTGACCACTTGACTCTTGTCCTCACAATTCTTTATTTTGTACTTGTTGCTGGTATGCTGGTACTTCAGTATTTTTTTCCACAATTTTAAGTGCTTTATTCCCTAACTCGTAAAAGATGGCCTTGTTGGCTTCCATGCTGAAACCTCAGTAAGTCTCTTAAAAATGACTTCCTGCCTGTTTATTCAATACTTGTACAGAGTAAACATCTCATCTCTCTGCAATAAAGGTTTCTGTTTATATTGCTAGACTTCTCTTCCTCATGACAAAATAATTTATTGCAGTCTGTAAACTTTTGTATTTACGAATATATATGAGTGAGGTGTTGACTCCACCATCTGCATCATCAGCTACCAGTGTGGGAAGGCAGCAGCAATTTCAAATAAGAACCAACAGAAAGAAGCTGTTTAGTCTTTTCTTTAGGAGATGGCATCTCTGTTGCCAGTGGCATGTTAAAATGTACCCGATTAACACTGGGTACATTCTAAGATATGAACACCACAGCAGGTCAGTTTCTTGTTTTGATGTGTATGTGTGGAAGATGATGTGGAACCAGAATGATCAGCCTAACCCAGGGGTCTCAATTATTATATTTTTTACTATGGGCCCCTTCGATTACTGTCTGATTCTGTTTGGACCCCTTAGCCTAGTTTTATTGATAATTCTTTCAAAATTCCCATTTTGTTTTTCCCTCATTTAGTTGTGTGGGTTTGCAATAGAACTCAGGGAACCTGTTTCAGTTCTGAGAAACCTGTTAAACTATGTAAAACATCAGAGAAAGGAACCTCATTGTTTCATGCATTGTAAGACATGTAACACCACAGTGGGTCAGTTTCCTGTTTTGTTGTGTGTCTGGAATATGATGTGCAACCAGGATGATCAGCCTAACCCAGGGGTTCTCAACCATTTCTTTTTACCTATGGACCCTTTTGATTACTCTTTTGTTCTGGTGGACCCCATAGCCATTTGATGTTTTAAAAACTAGTTTTATAGATACTTTTTTCAAAATTCCTATTTTGTTTTGTAGACCTCCAATTTTTTTATTTTGCTTCCCCCGCCCCAATCTTATCTGGACCCTAGTTAAGAAACAATGGTCTAACCAAGAAAATACATAAAATGATGATATTTGAGTTTCCTTGGTTTCTACTGTTTACCTTCTCTAAATCATTGGTGAAGGCCACATAAAATTTCTCTTGTATATTTTTATCCTTTTTTTTTTTCATTTCTTATTTCTTTACTGCCCACAAGGGGCTACACACAGAGGGGACAAACAAGGACAGACAAACGGATTAAGTCAATTATATCGACTCTAGCATGTAACTGGTACTTAATTTAATCGACCTTGAAAGGATGAAAGGCAAAGTCAACTTTGGTGGAATTTGAACTCTGAACGTAACGGCAGACGAAATACCGCTAAGCATTTCGTCCGGTGTGCTAACGATTCTGCCAGCTCACCGCCTTATTTTTTCATTTCTATTAAGAGGAAGAGGTATATAGCATCCATTAACTTTGAAGGGGTCTCTCGGTCAAGTGGGTTTAATGTAGCCTCTACTTAGTTTTAGTGTCTGAGTGTGCACATGTACACCATGTGCATTTGTGTAGGTTGTGTGTGTGCAATGAAAGTGTTGTCCAAATATTTGCCACTGAGCAATCTCCACTGAAGTCACCCACTTTAGACGAGATGGTTGTTTAAATATTCATTGGTGTGGTTGTGTGCAGTGCAGCATAAAATTTTGTCTGTGTTGATTGATGCTTTGTTTATTACTGCTGCATAAAACATTGTCAATTAATGACTCTGGCTTGAAAAGAAAAATAAAGCCTCACAAAGCATAGGAGTGGCTGTGTGGTATGTAGCTTGCTTACCAACCACATGGTTCTGGGTTCAGTCCCACTGCGTGGCATCTTGGGCAAGTGTCTTCTACTAGAGCCTCGGACCGACCAAAGCCTTATGAGTGGATTTGGTAGACGGAAATTGAAAGAAGCCCGTCGTATATATGTGTGTGTGTGTGTGTGTATATATATTTGTGTGTCTGTGTTTGTCCCCCCCAACATCGCTTGACAATCGATGCTGGTGTGTTTACGTCCCCATAACTTAGCGGTTCGGCAAAAGAGACGGATAAAATAAGTACTAGGCTTACAAAGAATAAGTCCTGGGGTCAATTTGTTCAACTAAAGGCAGTGCTCCAGCATGACCACAGTCAAATGACTAAATCAAGTAAGAGAATATATATATATATATATATATATATATATTATATATATATATATAGGATTCTTTTGAACGCTGAATGGCTAGGAGGGTCAAGTAAAATATGAATCAAAGGGATCCATAGGTTGAGAAATACTGATCTAACCCTTAAAAGCTTGTGAAAATTAAACATAAATGAATAAAAAAAAATGAAGGAAGTTGATACTTAAGTCACTTGATGTGTAAAAAATTGTAATTAAATCTCCATCAAATTACATTGTCATCTTAAATGAAAGAACTCATTAGACAACAAAGTTTGGGTTAAGAAAAAATGGGATGGTCATGATTGGAACATTTTTTGATAAGTTCGCTTCCTAACCAGGCTAACTTGGGCTAAACATGGCTACAGACATGGTTTTGTGGTTAAGAAGTTCACTTTGCACCTATGTAGTTTCATGCACCACGGGAGATATCAAGTATGTTTCATTAGCAATGAAATAGGTAATCCTTTACTAATGTTCAAAGTGTTGGCCATGGAGATCTAAACAAGTGTTTATAGGGAATTTGAAATTGCGATGAACCCTCTCAAATAGCTCTTCATTGCCATTGTCTTGTTCACATGCTTCAGCAATTCTTTGATGATGTTCTTGGTCACCAGTCTTTTCAGAATACACAAGGGATTTAATGTAGCCCCAAAAGAAAAAGGCCATGGGAGTTAAATCTGGTGACCTGGTGCCCATTCAATTGGCCTGTGATGCTCAAGCCATCTCACTGGAAAATATTCAGGAAATCATGAACCTGAAATGCATAATGGGGTGGAGCCCCATCCTGCTGAAACTAGACAGGATTTCCCCTTCCATCATCTTGTTGCCAAGCATGTCCAGATACCAATCACCTGTCACAGAGCCCTCAAAATAAAAGGGTCCAATTACTTGATTGTGCCAAATCCCACACCACACCATTACATTGCCCCTGCCTTGTTGATTATCTGCTTCCATCCAATGAAGATTGGTTTGTGAGTAATATCAGCAGTTGTGAAAAGAGATAAAAAAAAAAGAGAGAATGTTAGCAATTTCACATATTGCAGGATGGTGCATGACTTTATGGCCCTGCTGTAGTTTAACACTATCACATGATCCTTGGGTACCTTGGAGTCCATTCTGTTAGAAACATTCTTTGATTTTTCTCTGGGTCTGAGAATAATTTTCTCTTTTTCTTCCTATCAGTTCTGAGGGTTGTGGGAACTGCCCTTTCTTCTCAGAATAACCTTTAAAATTATGAGTAAAAAAAAAAAAAAATTAAAGCAACCAAACTAAAACCAAACAAACCCAGAAACAAAGCAAAACAATCCCCACACCTCCTGAACCCAGTCTTTTGTGATGGAATGTTGTTTTGTGAGTGTAAGCTCTGACTTTAGATTGAAGTTGTGACATTTGGTAAGCTGTACCACCTATCATCTCTCTTGAAACAAATGTTGGTGTTGAGTGAAGCTATACATACTTCTGTCAGCTTAATAAGACCTGATTGGCACCACCACCACTACCAGCAGCAGCAGCACTGCCATCATAAACCTCATCACCACTACCACCACAACTTGTCTGTAACAAGTAGATTGAAAAAGTTTCCTCTGTGTCTGTCGTTCTTTTAACCTGTTGATGTAGCAGCAGTCTTTCTCCTGAATACTCCCTACCCTTCAGGAATTCAGAACCCACTTGTTCTACATCTTAATATTATTTGTAAAGCACGATAAATATGTATATAAAGTTGGGTTTTCTTTCTACCTAAGCTTAGAAAAAAAAAAAAAAAGGGAACAAAAAAAACGGGACCCTATTTAAACTTGTCTGTACATACATTTACATTTTACTGTTTTGTGTTTATGATGTAAAATGATTTGCAATAAATAGATGAGGGGTGGGATTGAGTAGCTGCAGTGAAGGAGGAGGAGGAGGAAGGTTTGTTCTCTCACCTCCCACCCATTTTCCACTATTCCCCCCCCCACCTCACCCTGTCTCCTATTATTTCTGCTCTGTTTTTGTTGACACGGTGAGTGAGTCTGAGGGACTGCTGTCAAATGAGAGATATAAATACTGAATATATTATAAGGCTGCTTACAATTTACCTGAATAAAAAGAGAAAAATAGCACTTCTTCTTAGTTGAACAAAAAAAGGGTTTGGGACTAATTATTACTGGAAGGTTGCCAACGGTGAGAGAAACTTGCTTGAAAACATGCTTAATGATTAGAAAGGAAAAAAAAGCAAATAATAATAATAATAATAATTTTGGGCAAATTGCCCAACCTGGACTACTTTATCATCATTCATTTTGTTTCATGCTGTTGTTCTCTTTCATGTTATTGTACTCCCTATCAACCTTTGGGAATTGAAACCTGCCCCTCTATCCTTTCTGTCTATTGTTTTCATTGCTGTTGTGCAAAGCCACTGGTCAGGTTTACTGGGACAGAAAACTATAGCTAAAAGAGCTACTTAATTAGCTGAAATAATTTGATTAGCATGTTCTGGTATTAGCTGTCATGTCATAAGCTTGTGAGGAAGTCTTTACGTGGTTGCTCGAACTACTAAAAATAGCAGCCAAACTTCCCTTAAATTACAGTATTGGATAGTGTTGCCCTAGGTATACTAGATGGAAAATATTCAGGATAGTTTTAACTGGAATACCTTTGATTATAGGGTCTCCTAGATAAGGGCTGACTTGGGATTAACCCTTTTACTGTGGAAATCTGATATATCCATTCAAAATTTCATTACCCTTTGACTGTGAAAAGCAGATTTCTATACCAATCTATTTTCTGTTGAGGAATGTCATGTTTGAAACTATTTTTTATTGAAATATGTCATGTTTATTGAAGTAATGTGACTCTTGGTAGTCATTTAATTTCATTACTGGAATAACCATGAGAATTAATTTAGCAGTTACTGAGTTAAACACCTAGAACATTCATGTATTAATGGTAGGACTTAGAATGTGTAGTCCATTCTCCATTTAGCAACAGTAAGGAGTTTATTAAAGGGATATTTGACAGAGCCAATAAATTACTATATAAGCTATTATTTAACCACAGGTAAGCTTTTCATTTTTCATGTGGCAGATTTATGATCAGAGGCTGCAAGCTGTAACCATATTATTTTTTTATTTGGCATTTTTAGGCACAGTGTACCTAGGTCTACTTTATCCTGTAAACCTTTCCAATTTGTAAAGGTATTAAAGTGTTGAGAGATATTTTGCTGCTATTTCTAGCAGGTCAAACGACTACATAAGGTTCCCTTATTAGTTTGATTACATAGTAAGTTCTTGTTGTTTAGTACCTGGTCATCACTAATGGAGTTGGAGTCAGATTAAAGACAATCATGCTGTGACCATCCAGCCTTTGTTTAAAAAATACAATGTGTCCTTTTTAAAGACAATAAATAAGGTGGTGTTTTATGAGACATGTGGCTGCTATGATCCCATAAAGGCTATGCAAGTCAGTTATCTGAGGGAGTGAATCTGACTGACACTTTTCAGGAGTATAGGAACGAAATATACTTAGGGGATGCAAATTTGGGTTCAGATATTCTTTACAAACACTTGAGTTTTTTTTCAGTCTTAATACCAAAGCATATCATCATTTAACATCTGCTTTCTATGCTAGCATGGGTTGGACGATTTGACTGAGGTCTGGCGAACCAGATGGCTGCACCAGACTCCAATCTAATCTGGCAGAGTTTCTACAGCTGGATGCCCTTCCAAATGCCAACCACTCTGAGAGTGTAGTGGGTGCTTTTATGTGCCACTGGCATGAGGGCCAGTCAGGCGGTACTGGCAATGGCCATGCTCAAATGGTGTTTTTATGTGCCACCTGCACAAGAGCCAGTCCACCAAAACATAAAAAGGTATAATAATAATAATGGCTTCGACTTTTGGCACAAGGCCAGCAATTTCGAGGGAGGGAATAAATTGATTACATTGACTGCAGTATTCAACTGGTACTTATTTTATCTACTCCAAAAAGAATGAAAAGCAGTTGACCTTGGCGGAATTTGAACTCAGAATGTAAAGACAGATGAAATACCATTAAGCATTTCACCTGGCATGCTAACGATTCTGCCAGCTCGCTGTTTTAACCCTTTCGTTACTATATTTCTGACCAAAATACACCCCTTATGTGTTTCAATTAATTTTAAAACATAATCATAAATTTAGTCTGGTTTCATTAAACAACTATAACTTTTTTATTTATCAATATATTAATGTGATTTTTGGAAGATAATTTAATGAAATGTTCTCAACCAATTCTATACTATAATTTTTGTCACAAAGTGACTCTAATTGCAGGTAGATACAGGTAAATTCAATAAAATATAAAATTATTAAAATTTTGTTCAAACATCGCTTTAGAAAATGGGTTATTAGCTAATATTCAATTGGGTATACAACAAAATTTTACGATAGAATTTATTATTCTGGGTAACTTTCTGATACCCATAATAATATTTATGGCAAAATAGTCTTAATTTCATTTAAGGTTGTGGGAAACCACAAACTATCCTTTCTTTCGCTTTGTTTACATTCAGCGTAACGGTTCGTTTCCGCCGTAATGATTTCAAATAGGCTCATTTGAAAAAGTAAAAAGAAATAGTCTAAGGCTTTACTCTCCTGGGAAAGTCTGTGTCTTGGTCCAGTTTCTTCAGAAAAATCACTGAAAGAAACAGTTTTTAAATTTTCACTCCATTCAGGTGCCAATTCATTTTCTTTATCGCTGTCGGAGCTCTCGGATTCACTGTTTTCACTTTTGGAAAATGAAACATCAGATTCATTATCAAATACCACGTGCTTTTTTTTTTTCAGTCATAGAGTTAGATTTATGAAGGTCTTCAGTAGAAAATCCTTCGAATTCTGACTCGCTGCTTGATATAATGAAATTCGTATCCATTTTTTGTCAGAATTACAAATTTTGAAAACATAATAGGAACAAAGTCGACCTCGGTGGAATTTGAACTCAGAATGTAACGGTAGACAAAATAGCGCTAAGCATTTTGTCCGGCATTCTAATGATTCTGCCAGCTTGCTGCCTTAAGAATAATAATTATATTTGTACATCAATCAAATCCGATAAATCCATTAATGGAAAAGTTATGCTTCTAATCAGTCCAAACAATGCTTCTGTGCTCATTCATTTTGGCGATGAAGGATTTCAGGAGGATGTTCAAAGCATTTTCATTACCATCCAAAACTTTTAGGGGGTATGCTTGCACTCACTGTCCCTCCCTGTTCCTGAGCCTATGGCATCCATCTAACCTATATTACATAAAGATATTCAGTCATCAACCTGGGGACTGATCTGATTATTATTAGCTTGATCAGACTGACCATGCTGTAAGTAGGCATCATCTGCTGTTAAATTGGTAGAATCGGTAGAGCATCAGACAAAATGGCCTGCAGCATCTAATGTCTTCTCTTTGTGTCCTTAATTCAAATTGTGCCGAGGTTGACTTTGCCTTTTGTCCTTCTAAAGGTGATAAAATGAAGCACCAGCCAAGTACTTTGATGTAAATGACTTTTCCATCTTTCAAAATAAGTGGCTTTTTGTGTTTTTATCCTTTGTTTCAGTTATTTGACTGTGGCCATACTGGGGCACTGCTTTGAAGAATTTTTAGTCCGATGAATCGACCTCAGTACTCCCTTGCTTTTTTTTTTTTAACCTTTTAAACTTGATACTAATTCTATAAGCCTTTTGTTGAACTGCTAAGTTACGGGGTCATAAATACTCCAACATTAGTTCCCAAGTGGATGGGGGTCTAACACACACACACACACACACACACACACACAGAGACAATGGGCTTCTTTCAGTTTCCATCTACCAAATCCACTCACAAGGCTTTGGTTGAACTGAGGCTATAGTAGAAGACACTCGCCAAAGGTGCCACACAGTGGGACTGAACCCGGAACCATGTGGTTGGGTAAGTTAGTCTGGACTGCTGCTGACACCTGGTGGTGTTTTTATTTTTACATTCGTGTAACCTTTCTTTAACCCATCTTTGGTTGTTTTGTGTGTGCTTCTGTGTCTATGTATGTGTGTGATGGTAGCAACGTGTGTATATTTGTGCATGTAAGCAACAACTTGCTGCTGCACTCTAGCAACAGCCTGCTGTGTGTTAGCAATAAAATTGATGCGTTTGTTAAGCAAGAACCGTTTCTGAACATAATCAATTACCTAGTCTTCAATTAACATACATTCCTCTGACAATTTTCTAATTAAATTGACCAAAGTTAATTTCCCAATGTTTCTTCTCTGTTGATCAACGGATAGTAATTTCAAAATTATTTCTTTCTTTCAATTATTCTAAGATTTATTAATTGCAGTGACATCACCAAATGGGTATAAATGGGATTGGATTACTGTTCAGCGGCTGTTTCTCTTTGTAGTTAGTCGGGGGGTCATATATATTCATATATATTTAATTTTACATTAGTTCAGTTCACTGTGCTGTTAGGAATGAGTAACCAGAACGATTTCTCTCTCGTCTCTCATCTGCTGACTGTAATAGAACTTAGACCTGAATGCTGACCTTCAAATATGCCTTGGAGTTATGCAAGGTGTTAGCATTGTATTCTGTGTGCTAGTCAACAGAGTGGACTGCAGCATAGTCATCTAAGGGGTTCGTTTATCTCTCATTTGCCATTTGTTTATTGTAATACAATTTCAACCTGATTGTTGGCCTCCAGTTTATATGTGGCATTTACATTGTATTCTGAGGGTCAATCAACAACAGTGTGGATAGTTGAGTTGATTAGGTCAGCAACATTACCATGTGGTCATTGGATTGGTAATGTATGTATGTATGTATGTGGTTTACAGTCAACAGGTGTGATCTGGAGATGTTCAGTGTAGAAAACATGTGGTAGAACTCAAGTGAATTGAATTTAAACTCTGAAGTCTTTATTGAGGATTAAGGTCCATGGGGGTAAAAAGTGGATGTAAGAGAAATCTAGGTGATATGGAGATTGTGATGCAGATAAACACGATTAAGCATGATATGAGAGAGAGAGAGAGAGAGAGAGAGGCGGGGGGATATATTTAGAGAGGCAAAAACTAAATATATTCAGAAGGTAATCACATATATATATATATATATATATATATATATATACAAGCATGTAGATATTTATATATAATTTTTGATAAATTTACATTTTCATGGAGTATAAAAAATAGAGAAAACTAAATGCCTGCATGGATGGATGGATGGATGGATGCATAATACTTCATTTCCTCCCTTGTCTATTGCTATACTCTCTAAGCTGGCTCTCCTTATACCATCTTCTTTTGATTTACTTGTCCCTTTATCCATCATGTGTCCAGGTCCCACACTAACCATTATGCTCAGTTTTTCCTCCTCAGAATACCATCTCCCTAAAATTCCCTTCCCCCAACTCCCTCTACACATGTTTTTTCCTACAGGTGTTGATGTGCAAATGTTCAAGAGGAATCTTTTACCATATTGATGCCACCAGATGCTGCTGGTCTCAGGGGACCATCCATTGTACAGACTCTTTCTTCAGATCAATTCAGTAAATACAAAACAAAAGAAGCTGTGATGTAATGTTTTGAATTCTGTGATGGTTGTTATTTGAGAGCGAAATTGTAAAGGTAGACATCTGAAAGCAATCTCGATTGTTCTGCCTCCGAGTCAGAATCTGCTAGACTCTCCCATTGACTCTGATTTGGTTTCTGTATTTTTAAACAATGAGAAATATTTGTCCAGTACCTTTTAAGTTCAATCCATATGTGAAGCTCTATATTTGACTATAATGGAGTACATCAGGAGATGTTACATCACTACTCCCCCCCTCTCTCTCCACTTACTACAGACTCCAGCTGTTACATCATTTGACCTTCAACTTCTTTTTCTTACCATTTATGACCTTTGCCTCCTCTCTCTCTCTTTCTCTCTGAAGGATGCCCCTTTTCTAGTGCTAAAATCCTGTCACCATGAGAAGAGAGGGGCAGGTCAAGTTAATGGGCCATCCCGGAGACAGTTGATAAAATATATACCAGTCATATATTAGGATAATTTCTATCCTGAGTTTTATCAACCACACCTCCTCTTCTCTTACAAATATCTTGCCCTCTGTCATTCCGATAAATCCTTATCTTTGTAACAGTTCATAATAGCCTTTTTGTGTTGCTAATCTTTAGCAAAGGTTCTCTCTTGCCTCCTCTGTCACTCTCACTCTTTCTTTCTTTGTCTCATTCTCTCCTTTTTCTCTCATTCTCTCGTTGTATTTCTTTGTACTGCCCCCTCACCGAAATAACAACTCTGTTATCTTCTATGAAGAGGAATTTCAAGTTTTTTTCCCTTTTATTTGTCAAAAACAGAGGGCAGCTCCGAAATATTAAAAAAAAGAAGTTCATGCATTTCCCATGTGACTTATCTTTCTAGCTATAATTGGGTGCCTTGAGTAGTGTTGGATGTGGTTGTAGTAGAAGTATAATAAATAGCCACTGCAGTGTAGTGAAGCTGAGAGGCAGTGAAAATCAATTAACCCTTTCGTTACCAACCTGGCTGAAACCGCTCTGGCTCTGAGTACAAATGTCTTGTTTTCGAAAGTTTTGAACTAAAATCTTCCACCAAACCTTCATCACAATTTATGTTCCTAACACTAGCTGAATGATAACTAAGTTATTTTACTAAATTCTTTGTTATATTTAAAGTAATTGAAAGAAATACAGAGCATCTCAAAATAAATACAGTAACGAAAGGGTTAATATAGTGAACAAAAGGACAGTTTTTATTGAATTAAAATCACGTCTGTAATAAAGAGAAAAATGTCATTAGTGTTAATAATCATAATTCTTGTCAGGAAAGGTAAGAGAGACAACTCTGAAATTCAAATTGGTTAAAAAATTGGAGTGGAATGTGTTAGTACGTTTTTCTGACAAGACGAAATATTTTGAGTTAAAAATTGCCAAATTAAGAAGACAGAAGTGTAGTGGACAGATGAAGATGTGTAGTGGACCGACTGTAATTCAGTGTCTTTCAAAGTTCTAAGATATTGATGTTAGAACTAGTTGTCAAATCTAACTAGAGCTTTTCCAACTGAGATGAAAAATAACCTGAGACAGGTACAGAATGTTATGTGTATCTCTCCAAGATAATTATAGATATGTACACACATACACACACATTCTGTACTTATCTCAGATCTTTTTTGCACCTGATTACATTTTTATTAAATTTCATGAGCTGTGTTGTTAGTCATTTCCCACAATAAGATGTGCAGCAGACAGGCTGCGAGGTGCAGCAGACAAACATTGAAAGTGATGAAAGAACTCTCTTGCTAGTCAGACAAACAGCCGACTGTATGATAAGTATGTGTAAGAACTAAAATTATTACATAGTAGATAGGGGCATTGAATGAAGGTGTAGGGAGGCTGGAGAGAAATGAGATTCTGGATGCATGGGAGATACAAGTCTCATTAGTATGGAGTGTGTGTGTGTGTATGAACAAAGATGAAGATCGTGTTATAGTTGGAGCCCCATGATGGGTGTATTGACAGTAAATGGAGGGCCCTTCCTACAAGGGAAACCAAAAGACCTGTGAGGGTTATAATCTATCACACAGAACACAGCCCTTCCCAGCTTTATTTAGATTAGAAAAAAAAATCCATGATGTTTTCAGAAGCCTAAATTACATTGGTTATTGTTTAGCCTCAGATCAGCCCTGATCTTGTAGTGCCATTCATCAAAAGCCCCCCCCCCCCAGTTTTCACAGTTGAACTGTTTTTGTGCATCCAACATTAATTACACTGTCCAGTGTGGTTTCTTTCTTTCTTTTTTTTTTAAAGACAGTTGGTTTTGATTTGAGGAAGTTTGGGCTACTATTTCTTTTAGCAGGTTGAACAACTACTTAGAAGCTTCCTTGATGTCTGGTGATGGGGGAGAATCAAATTAAAAAAGAAAGCAAAAATATAATTAAATATCAAGGTCCCCCTCCACACACACACTCAACAACCAAGTTTAGATCTATTAAGAATTCCAGTTTTCTTTTATTAACTAAATTTCTGTTTCACTTACAAAAATTAATTTTTTGTTCTTTTTTCTTGAATTTTTACTTAAACCAATTCTATTTCCCTCCCCTCTGCACTTACCACACCAGTTTTGTTTAGTTTATGAAAAAAACATCTGTTTTAATAATTTCAAACCACAAGAAAAAGAAAAAAATTAAAACCATCCAAACTAAGAAAAAAAGAAATGTAATAATAAAAAGAAAACCATTGAATAGAAATTTGTATTCTTGCTGTCTTACCTACTGATAGCCACCTTATTTCTATACAAATTCTTGCTGTTTTTCTCCAAGTGAATCTGGCAATTCTCCTAATTCCCATTCATTTATTTTCAATGCCTACAGATCTAAACATAATCTTCAAGATTGGCACTGGAATTACATTGCCTCCTGTGTACACACACACACACACACATACCTTTTGGTTGTAGGTGGAACTGTAATGATTTAATAATCGTGCTTTGAAGAATATACCCATCTTATCAACCCAACCTCTACATGAAATATCTGTTGACTTCCATTTTATTATCTTAAAGGCCAAAAGAGCAAAATTGTGCTGCATGATGCTTTCGCCATTCAATACTTCCCATCTCTTTTGTGGCTTCTTTCTTCGTTCGGTGCTTTCACTTTCGGCTGTTGCTCATTCACTGCTTTTGAATCATGCCGTGCCCTTTAAGCACCACTGTTATTTATTTCATTTCCCAAATCTTTCATTAAGTGTGGTAGATATTGCAGCTGAGGTTCCCAGCTGCTATTTAATAAATATAGCCAGTAACGAACACCACACAACAAGGCTGTTTGATTGGCCGTGGCTTGACACTTGCTTGCAATGGCTGTTTTATGTGATCAATGCAACTATTCTACTCAGGTTAACAAGTATACCACAAGTATTGGTGGTGAGCAGGGGCTTGATATATATATATAGTATTTAGTGACTGTTTATTTTGAATTTTTGCAGATACAGGCTTCTCAAAGCAATCTGGTTTCCAGAAGCCACTGTTGGCAAGTGCTCAAAGTAAACAACTGCTGTTAATAATAGATCATTTGACTAAAAAGTCAGTATTGAGTTCTTCATTCAGTGCATGGTTTAGTATGCAGAAGCACTCAGACTTATAAAACAGTCATTTGTGTGTGTGTGTGTCTGTATATGTGTGTGTATGTATGTATGTATGTATGTACGTATGTATGTATATATGTACGTACATACGTACTTGAAGTGTACTTGTTTGGTAAGAAATTTAATATGAGATCATAAGTGCAGGAAGTAATGAAGATTATCAAAATGTGTCGATGAATGATAGTTTGAGGCGGAAGTATTCTGTCAAATTTCTGTTTTAGCATTTCAAAACCAAGAAAGCCCACATCAAAACACTTGTCATTATAAAGTATATACTGTCGTAGGACTTATTACTATAAGTCCTACGACAGTATATACTTTATAATGACAAGTGTTTTGATGTGGGCTTTCTTGGTTTTGAAATGCTAAAACAGAAATTAGCCCAAACATTTTATGGAGCAAATGTAAGATGTGACAAAGAGCATGAGATAAAAAGCTTGCTTTTATAAAAGGAGACTTTCGTGTAACCATTGACAATATATTTGAATCTATGCAGAATCTATGGTTGGCTTCTGCAAAATAAGTTCTCTCTCCACTCCACCAACAAAAGTTTGAATCTGTTCTCTTCAATATGATCAAGGCTTGGCTGATTTAATAAAGGACCTGATGTTGAATTGTGTTGATGTGTAAACTATTTAACTCCCAATGGTTGAGTTCATCGAGCAGTAAATTGCTGTTGTATAATTGGTTAACTGTCTAAATATGAGCCACAAATCCAGTGCTCCAGTTAGGTCAAACTTCTAGTCAGCAGAGGGCCACAATGTGCACAACGGCATGCAACATATAATGGTTTATTGTCTAAGTGTCCAGGAAGAATGAACAGAGTACTGTTTAACCCTTTAGCATTCAAACTGGCCATATCTGGCCAAAATATTTAACCTGTTTTATATTGAAACTGACCAGATCTTGCCTCTCACCTCAGCCCTACCATGTCGTTCTAAAACTAAAAAATCACATCACTGAAATCTCTAAACTACAAAGATAATGCATGATTAATTCAAACCATTTTAAATAACTAAACATCACATTTGACAGAATAATCTGAACACTAAAGGGTTAATCTTGTTGGAGGACAACTGTAGTGAAAATGGCACAAAAGAATGTACCCAGTTTTTGTTGTAAAGTTCTTTGTGATAGAAATGGTATCTGGTTGTGGAAAACCAGGCCAAGAATGAGAGAGGGAGATGAAAGCAGGGCTATGTGGACCCTGGTTGAGAAGCACAGCTCTAGGGCAACTAGCCTCTTTTTTTTCTTGTTACTGTGTACTAAATGAAGGCCCCTGATGAATAATGTGATAATAGGTCCAAGTGGAGAGATGAACATAAAATATTACTGATAAAATATAGGAAGTTGCAAGTGTTGTCATGAATGAGAGTTCTCAATACATGGAATACTAATGGTGTTATAATTATTAACTTACTGTTCCAGGGTTTAAAGTTTTGTTTAAATTTAGTTTTTTACATCTCTATAGTCTCTTGAGATACATTTGACAATTATTTTACTATTTAGACATGAAGCAGTAAGTTTTCAATATATACTGTTATAAGATACAGATATATCAGTCAATGAGTGAAACCAATAAAAGTGTGTTTATACACACATACACACACGCATCTATATATGAATGAAGAAATGAAAGGAAGTAGCACTTAACATATTTAGTTGGAGTTATGAGTATTTAATAAGTTTGATGTGGGCTTCACTGTACTTAAAGTTTCATGGAAATAGGACATGTCCACATCATCAGATGTTTGGAGGTCCTGTGCCCATGAAATTTTTATGTTATGTGGAGCTGAGTGAAATGATTGTTATATATATTGTTTTACTTCAGATTAACCCTGACAATAAGGCTTATTATCAAAGGTACTCCAGTGGTGACCATCTCATCTTTTTGTTTCAGACAATATGAAACAGCATTACTTGATTCTTGGGTTTGTAATGACAACAACAACGATGAGGATAATAAACATTTCTACTATAGTTACATGGCCTGGAATTTTGCAGGAGGGATCAAGTTGATTACATTGACCTCATTGCTTGATTGGTGTTTATTTTATCAACCCTGAAAGGATGAAAGGCAAACTTGGCCTTGGCGGGATTTGAACTCAGATCTTGCTTGTCTGGTGTTGCTAACAATTCTGCTTAATAATAATTATAATTCTTTCTACGATAAGTACAAGACCTGAAATTTGGTGTGGAGGAAGAAAGTTGATTCCATAGACCCCAATGCTCATAAGTATTTTGTCTGGCATTCTAACAATTGTTACCTTGCCGCTGCTTTAATGATAGTAAAAAGCAAAAGATTTAACCAATTTGGGTGAGAAGTAATTGTTTCTTAGACACAGTGCCAGAAATTTGGGGACAGAGGTTAATCAATTAAATCAACACCAATATTTGACTGGTGCTAATTTTATTCTTGTTTGTGCCACATAAAAAGCACTAAGTCCACTCTGCTGAGTGGTTGGTGCTAGGAAGGGCACCCAGCTGTAAAAATCCTGCCAAAACAGTCACAGAAGTCTGGTGCAGGCTTTGGCCTGGCTGGCTCTTGTGGTACTGTCCCAACCATGCTAGCATGGACATGGGCATTAAATGATGATGATGTTCTTGGCCACATTGACTTTAACAGGGTTTGAAATGCCAAGGTTGACTTCGTCTAACAATGATAATGTATGTATGTTTTTTAAATCTCTCCATAGCTGGGCGTATTGTTCTTTAACAATATTCGTCATTCTCTTCTCAATTTCACAGTAATTGCATTTTCTATTTATATCCACCACCACCACCTCCATTCACTCTCAACTTTGTCATAAAGTTTTGTTAACTTGCAACCCCGATAACTTCTGTTTACTGCAAATTCATATTCATTTTCTGTCTATCTCACACTTGCTCGTACACCCTGAGAGTTGTTTATATTAATCTTGTGTTGAGATTCTTATTATTTACAAATAGATTAAACAGTCATCAATCTAGGGAGTTGCTCAATTACTTACAGTGTTATTAATTGTAGTTGACCTTCAGGATGTGTTGGGGATGGTTAGCAAACCTCATCAGTAGAAAGGAAGGAAACAGTGTGTGTGTGTCTGTATATCTGTCTGCCTGTCTGTGTGTCACTCTCTCTCTCATAGTATTGTGAAATTTCTTGGTCTGTGCTATGGATCTCCTATGTCCCATGTAGCAGATAAATGACTGACTGTTTCCAGATGCAAGGTAAAGAAGCTAACCAGGAACAAAGCTTCTTGTACAGTGACTTGACAAGCTAGAAACAGCACCCAATTCTGTGGTAGGGCTCAAATTTTTCAGCATGTAAAGAGGGATGGGTGGATAGATACTGAGGCAGAGTTGGAGTTGAGACCTGTTGAGAACTGTGTTGGGCTGAAGGCATATGTTCAACTTTGAAAAGGATTTACTTCATAACACCACAACTTCCTGTTGTTAGTTCATGCTGTTGCAAGTATCTGCACCAGGCCCTTCTGCAAACCTTTGAAATGGGTCTACATCTTTGCTGCCGACATTAGATCTATATTTGTAGCTATTCAGGTAATATCATCCACACCAGCTTCACTAATCTTAGAAGGAAGGAAACTGGCAGTGTTTATGGACCTTATTTCACTGCCTCTGATTAAGTTATAACAATTGTTTCTATTATAGGCACGAGGCTTGAAATTCAGGGGGAAGGGGCTAGTTTATTATGTTGACCCTAGTGCTCGATTGGTACATGTTTTATTGACTCTGAAAGGACAAAAGGGAAAGTCAACCTTGGTGGAATTTGAACTCAGAATGCAAAGACAGGCAAAATGCTGCCCAGCATTTTTGCTCAACATGCTAACAATTCTGCCAGCTCCCCCCCTTTAAATTATATATAATAATGAGAAAGTCTCAATAGGATCAGTTGAATTGCTAGGAAGAGTAGCCAATTCTCCCACAAATTACACCCATCATGTTAAAATTGCTTCAGGATATATATATATATATATATATATATATATATGCACACACACAGACACTACCTCCCACAGTTGTATGTACAGTGTAAATAACAGCAACACTGCTTTATCTTCACTCCCAGCTACAAATACAAACTGTGATATCAATAACATACAGAATACTTAACAGAAATTACAGAACACAGTTAACTTTTCTTTGAAGTTCTAACCTGTTTCTTCACCATCTGCCTAAAACCTGTCCTGCTCTTCAGTAAGGATTTCTGAGGTAAGTGTAAAGCCCATATAATTTAAGGGATGGAGGAAGGGCAGTCACTTTGGGTCAACTTAATATTTCACTGGGACTTCTGCTTTGTTTCCTGTTGACACCTTCAAAGATGAAATGCAAAGCTGGCCTTGGTAAGCTCCTCGCCTCCCGACTGGCTCTTGTGCCAGGAGTACGTAAAAAGCACCATCCGAACTTGGTCGATGCCAGTGCCGCCTGACTGGCTCCCATGCCAATGGCACGTAAAAAGCAACCACTACACTCTCGGAGTGGTTGGCATTAGGAAGGGCATCCAGCTGTAGAAACATTGCCAGATCAGATTGGAGCCTGGTGAAACATTTTGTCTGACCCAGTGACCATCCCCACTCAACCAACACCTTGAAATAGTTGTAATAACAGTTTCAAATGTTGGCACAAGGCCAGCAATTTTCTGCAGGAGGGGAAAGTCGATGACATCAACCTCAGTGCTCACCTGATACTTATTTTATTGGCCCTGCAAGGATGAAAGCAGTGTTAACCTTGTTGGAATTTGAACTTGGAAAGTAAAAAAATCAAGAGAAATGTTGCTAAGCATTTTACCTGATGCACTAATGATTCTGCCAGCTTATTGCCTTTGAAACAGTGGTAGTAATAATAGAACAAAGCTAGTTTATTATCTGCACTCCCCTCCTCTTCTCGTACCACCACACCCCAAAACCACACCATCACTCGAGTTTTTGTTTTGTTTTGTATCATTAAATGATATCTTTGTAGTTTTGTCCCTCTTCATTTAATTATGCTGCCAAACCCTTTTATTAACCTTATAAAAACTGAATTATCAATATGTACTCATCCCTATCAATTTTATTATTTTAGTTTAAAAGTAAGGAGTGCATTTGTAAAAAAATGCATGCATGCACTCACATACGCACGCATGTACGTATGCATGTATATGTGTATTTAGATGTCGGTATACAATTACAAAGCAGAATTCTGTGTGTTTTCACCTAACATGTAATATGTCTGATTAACTAACCGTTCTATATCTAATTCTTTGATGTTCTGGTTTGTGGAGAAATTATTCTGTTATGAATGAAATTTGTTCCGAGTGTTTGAATCCTGGAGAAATGTTCTGCAATAAGTGTGTTTACAGATTCGAGATCTTTTGATTTCAAGAAGCTATTGAATTTCTGAAAGCAATGCTTCTTTGCTAAAGCAGTCTGTAAAATATATAACTATTCACCACTCTATAGTTGTCTATATAACTTGTATTAAGTCCTCTTGGATTTCTGGTCTCTTTGATTCAAGAATTTTCATAGATTTGTCTGTCTGTTTGTCTGTCTCTTCATAAATATATATTAATATTTGGTTT
The DNA here is from genome assembly GCF_006345805.1 of Octopus sinensis. NCBI lineage: Eukaryota > Metazoa > Mollusca > Cephalopoda > Octopoda > Octopodidae > Octopus > Octopus sinensis. The sequence continues at coordinate 10,839,620 of NC_043022.1, forward strand.
ATGCATTGTGAAGCTAATAACCTGGTCTTCAGACTTATATATAGGCGCTGGAGTGGCCGTGTGGTAAGTAGCTTGCTTACCAGACGCGTGGTTCCGGGTTCAGTCCCACTGTGTGGCGCCTTGGGCAAGTGTCTTCTACTATAGCTTCAGGCCGACCAAAGCCTTGTGAGTGGATTTGGCAGGCGGAAACTGAAAGAAACCCGTCGTATATATGTGTGTTTATGTTTGTCCCCCCAACATTGCTTGACAACCGATGCTGGTGTGTTTCCGTCCCTGTAACTTAGCGGTTAGGCAAAAGAGATCGATGGAATAAGTATTGGGCTTACAAATAATAAGACCTGGGGTCGATTTGCTCAACTAAAGCCAGTGCTCCAGCATGGCCACAGTCAAATGACTGAAACAAGTAAAAGAATATATATATATATATATATATATATATGCTTCAGAACATGTTTGAATCTCTGATGAAGCTATAGGTTGATACTCAAGTACTGTTTACAGGGAAGGGTTGGTGCGGGACAAAGAAGTGCCTAGTTGTTCTTCTTGTCTTCGATGTCTGATCTCTGCCTCTCAATGTCTTATTTTTGGTAGAATATGGAAATAAATGATTGGTACTCTGTTGTACTCTGAGTATTATTCCAGTTGTTCAAGCAACTGAAACCACCAGCTCAGTGTCTTAGCATGTCAGTGGTTGAGTATTCCACACTCTTATACTCTTAACATAATCTCCATGCAAAACTGAAGATTGTAGGGTTTATTTTGCAACAAATTTAGCTGCTATTTCTGTGGCCACATAATGGCCCCCGTCTTTGGATTTTAACGATGATGATAATCATCAAGACATTAGCAATGATACAATATTGATGATGATGATGATGATGATTTTGATGACTCCACTTGTTTGTTTAATACAGTTCAGTTTTGTTTACAGCTTTCTCTTTTGTGGTATTGGTAATGGCAGTGGGGTGGGGTGGGGCGTGGCTGATAGTGGCTGCTGATGATGATAGCAGTGATGATGTTGATGATGATGAGAGAACAAGGGGCGGTGTTGCTGGCAGTAAATGACTGACTGTAATTTGGTACAAGCAGGGAACATGATCACTTAATTGCTTTCTGGCAACTGCATTTTCAGTAAATACATACGTGTACGTACATACATACATACATACATGCACGCATTCTTGTATTTGTAACCCCACCCCCCTTAAACCGCCCTCCAACCACATACGCACTCCACTCGCAAACAAAGATAAACAAAAAGAATCTCTTATCTTGACTGCTTCTAATCATATATACACACACACACGATGTATAGAAATGTGTGTGTGTGTGTGTGTGTGCTTATATATATATGTCTTGTCTTTTACTTGTTTCAGCTATGACTGTGGCCATGCTGGGGCACTGTCTTGAGTTTCAGCCAAACAAAATGACCCCAGTAGTTATTTTTTAATGCCTAAGGCTTATTCTGCCAAACCGTTACATCACAAGAATGTAAATAAACCAACACCGGTTGTCCAATTGTAGCGGGGGGCAAACATATGCAACACACACGCATGCTACACATATGCATATGCAGCACATACACATGCAGTACATATGCCCACACGCAGTACATGCACACAACTAACAATACATGCACACGCCACACAAACACACACACCTACACACATGATAGGCTTCTTTCAGTTTCTGTCTATCAAATGCATTGCAAAGGGTTTGTTTGGCCCAGTGCTATAGTAACAGATGTGTTCAAGGTGCCACACAGTTGGACTGAATCTATGTACATATGTGTGTATGTGTGTATATATTAAGATAAATGCGTGTGCATGTGTGCAAACATTAATCCAAACATGTTTGGGTTTTTTTCAGTTACAGATTTTGTCTCCATTGACAAACTTGCATACAGTCGTCTTGGTCTCTCCATTAGTTTCACTCAGAAAACTTTGGCTGATCCATGGCTGTGGTAAGAGACTTATCCAAGATGACATACCTAGGAGGATCAGACTTAGGTCCTTGTGGTTGTGAAACAAGGTTAACCACTTGGCCATACCAGTACCCCACCGCTCCTTTCTATATAGACACAATTACATAGATGCACCCACCCACCCACACACATGTGTAGCATACATGTAGATACCAATGCACACACAGATACATAGACACTAACACTCAGATATACAACACTGACACACACACACACATACACACACACAAAAAGTAAATTACTTTCCAATTGCGACTTCATGTCTTCTGAAACTGTGTGTGTGTGTGTGTGTGTGTGTGGGTGGCTGCATTGTTTTGAGAGGAGATCAGTTTTGTAGGAAGGGCAAATAAAATGCAGTTTGTGCGTGTTATGGTTGTCTCTGTGTTTGGACATGTCTCAGAGCATGTATGTGTATATCTCTGTATGTTGGTGTCCCTTCATGTCTCTTGGCATACATACATACATGCATATATACATGAAACCTATACACATATACATGAAACCTACAAATACATGAAACACACATATACATTCATAAAACGTACATATAAATACTTCAATCACATTATACATACATCCATGTTTTACCCTCCACCCGTCGTCCATCCAACATATTGTGTTTCTATCCGCCTAACTTCTCAGTTTCTGCTTTAAACAGCAGAACAAAAAACAACATCAACACTGGAATCGGCTAAAAGAACGTAAAGACAAAAACCTGGCAATGGTGCTTGTCTCTTAATGTTATTTATGGAAATATAATACAGCAACTATATTGAATGCACATCGTACACACACTGTTGCTGTCGTTGTTTAGCCCTTGGTCAAGTCTTGATTGAGAAGAACTATGATCAAAGTCGTGTGGTCATTCTATTCTCTTTTTTTTTTTTTTCAAGGTACAGTGTGTATACAATAAAAAAAATAAATGCTCCCTTTTTAAAGCCTAGCCAGGCTCATGGGCCCGGTTTCCCGGTCTCAATGGCATATATGTTCCCCAGCTAGATGGGATGCCAGTTCATCACAGCGTTACTCATTTTTGCCAGCTGAGTGGACTGAAGCAACGTGAAATTAAGTGTTTTGCTCAAGAACACAATGCGTCACTCGGTCCAACTGTACAGAAAGCAAGACAAAGAAACAGGTGAGGGAGCAACAAGCAGGTTTATTAGTTTAATGCTCAGGAAAAATGGAAAAATCTTTAAGGGATGAAAGGAAACAAGTGGAGAAAGAAAATGTGATGTGATTAATGGTTCCATGGTTGATAAAGTGTGTGTGTGTGTGTGTGTATAATTATGTATATATGTGTGTTTGTTTCTATGTGTTTGTCTTTGCAATTGCTTGGATACTGAAGTGTTGACATTGGAAAAGTTAGGCAGCCCAGCAAGTTAACATGAAAAGGTATGGAATAAAATACCATAGTTGAACACAAGGGCTGGCATTGAGAAGGGCATCCAGACGTAGGATACTGACTGAAGAAGTCATGTCTAACTTATACTGGTGTGGAAATGCAAAAGGAAGAATGTTATTCGATTGAAAAAATTAGAGGAGAATGGAGGACATCATTAAAACATTTGACATTCATTCATCATCATCATCACTACTAACAACAACATTAACCGTTTCAAGCTAATAAGGGAGCTTTTATGTGGTCGTTTGACTCTTAAATTACAATCTTGAAAATGGGAAGGACATAATGGATAATGTATTCCTAGGTACCCATAGAAAAAAAAACAGCTGAAACACCTTTCATCATAGATCTGCTCAGTCAGGGTTGAGCTGGGTTAAACTACTACTACTACTACTACTACTACTACTACTACTACTGCTACTGTTGCTGCTATCTTTCCCTGCTAACATAGCTTAGATGTGGTGGTATAGATATAGATCACCATCCTTCAGTGGCATTTGTCATACTCTTACCTTCTCTGGTCATCTTCCTTTGTCACAAGTACACACTCTCTCTCTATCTCTCTCTCACACACACAAAACTATTTTATTCTACAGGTGTCATCCCTACTATCCATTACATATCTTTTCCACCACAGACTCTTCTTCTTTCCTTGTTCCTGTGTGTGGATGTAATTTCTGTAAATCCAGTCACCACCACAAACTAATCAAGTGATTAAGTTCTCTGCCAATTACTGGAATTGTAGCCACCACCACCACTACTACGAAGACCATCATTGTTCTGGGCTGTCTGATGATACCTTTATTGTGGTCAGCTGTTTTCTCAGTTTGCTAGTTTTCAACCTTTTAAGTCAAGTTAATACACGGACATCACAGCCATCACTTTTTCTCTTCAGCTTCCACAACCCATGTCCAGCCAACAGGGAAGCCTCTATACAGCCTTTCAACCTTCTAAAAATACCAACCAAGTCTCCCACAAATCACACCTGTTGTCTTGAAAATAGGACACATTTGATAATGGCAAGATTTGATTTAAGGGACATTTGGTTGCTATTTCTAGCATGTCCATCGACCATGTAAAAAGATTTGAGGATCATACAGAGATATTGTTGCTTAGCCTCTTCCCATACCCCCTGATCAACCTTCATTGATTAGACCTATTATCAAAGGCACTCCAGTTCTGACCATCTTGGTCTTTCTGTATACCAGGAACCACATTATCTGTTTCTCTTTTTTACTAAGGGTTTAAGAAAAATCAGTTGTTAATTCTAGCCAGTTGAGTAACAGTTTAGAGTAGTGTTTGTCAACCCCTTTGATATCTGGACCAGATCCCAAATCTGGATTTTTTCTTAGGGGGCTGCTCGAAAAAAAAGTAAAACAAGTCAATTAATGAAAAATCTCTTATTTATAGAGGGAAGATCATGAAGGGCCATATGAGGCTGTGAGAGCCATGGTGGAGCACTTCTGATTCAGAGTCTTCCTGATTTGTTGATAGGGAATGAAGGAGCAGAGTTGATAGGGCTTCATGTTTCATTGGCCCTGCAGTGCAACATCAGTGATTTGGAATACAGCCACAAGGCCTCACAATTCCAGGGGAGCCTTAGTCAGTTAAATCACTCCTGTACTTGATTGGTACTTTGTTTCTATGAACCTAGGAAGTTGATCTTGGTAGGATTTGAACTCTGAACATACAGAGTTGGAATACATATTTACCTCAAGATATTTTGAATCTACCAATCCACCATTATTTATTTTATCTCATCTTTAGTAATTTATTTTATTTTGCAAATACAAGTAGTTGAAATGGGGTTCTTCTGAAAAATCTCTGGAGTAGTGTTACTCAACAGACAGCATAGCTCAGAAGTCAGTAAGACTCTCCAGGTTGAGCCACCACTGCCTTGTTTTAAGAGATCCCATCATCTCTAGTAATATGGACATGTGGTTAGAATGTGACAGGAAAGAATCACATGACAAGATTCTTCAAGTTGAGCCAACCAGCAGGAGACCAAAGAGTAGATAAAAAATTAGATGGTTGGGTAATATTCAACATCTCAGTTGGTTTTGTTTGGAATTCCTGCTGGAAAGTTGAATGCTGGTTGCTTCTGATCCTTTGAAGGAAATACCTGAGGACTTGAATCCCTACAACCCTCCTAGGAAGAGAGGGTGGTAAAGACAGATGGAGGTATAAGAATGTTACAAGGCGGACCTTTTGAAGCCAAGTCAACCGGCAAGTGATCTAGGGAGAGGCCATGTATGGATGAGATGTTTGGGGAATATTGATGGTATCAGTTAAGCTTGGGGGCTTCCTGCTGGAAAGTCTAGTGACAGTTGCTTCTGATATGATCCTTCAGAAGAAATACCTGAGGACTCTATCCCCACAACCCTCTTGGGGATATATTTATAGAGGGAAGATCATGAAGGGCCATATGAGGCCATGAGAGCCATGGTGGAGTACTGTTGATTCAGGGATAGTGGGGGAACTTCTTTCTCCTCCCTTAACTATTGACGTTTCCTTTTGTAAATGATCTAGTCCCTTCCCTCTAACCCCTTCTCTCTACAGTTTCCCAGTTACTGTTTAACCCCAGGACAATTCTCTTCTGACTTGGTGCCTTCAGCCATGACCATCCTGACTTTTTTGTATATCTCTGCTTATCAAAGCTAAGTGTAATTTGAAGGAGATCTGACTGCTGTTTCTAGCAGTTTGAGACACTTCATAGATTTCCTCTTATTAGTTCTGGCAGTTCCCCAGTTTTAACAGTTGAAATGATGATGTGAGGTTTCAATACCAATTAATGTAACCAAGATGTCTGTTAATCACCTCCTCCTCCTCCAACACAACGTATGTTTGGCTGTATGTACGTCTGTCTGTCTGTCTATGTTTCTGGATGTGTGTGTGTGTATATGGATGTTTGTATTAGCAATGAAATAGTTATGTGCTTGTTGTTAGTGCTGTTGATGGTGATGATTGTCTTGGTGGTTGTTGTATTGGTGGTAGTAGTAGTAGAAGTGGTGGTGGTGGTGTAATTGTAGCGATGGTAGTAGTGGTGGTGACGAGTGTGGTGTTGGAGGTGGTGGTTGTATCTATTTTAAAAACATTTAGATTACATCTGTAACAGAAACCTACTTTCAGCCTCCCCATCACCGTCCTCACTATTGTGTGTGTGTGGGTGGGTGTTGGGGGAGGGCCAGAGATTTCAGGAATCCTCAAAAAAACTACCACTTTTCGACATCTGTATTTTATTTCCTGTTTATATGTTTGAATATAATATGTATATTGTATGTATGTATGCATGTATATATGTGTATATATGTTTAAGTGTGTGTGTGTGTATATATGTATATGTGTGTGTGTCTATATATATGTATGTGTGTGTCTATATGTGTGTGTATGTATTGTGTGTATATATATATGTGTGTGTATATATATGTATATATATATGTGTGTGTGTGTGTGTTGTGTATATGTATATATAATGTATATTTTTATATACAAGCCCACGTGTGTGCGCGTGTGTGTTTATCTTACATGTAAGTTTTTGTCTGCCACCATCACTGCTGTTACTACTACAAGCAGAAGTATTGTGAAAGGGTTGTGGGGGAGAGGACAACTTTTTTCCTGCATTCAGCCCCACCCTCCTGATTCTCAACCTACCATATACCCTCCTTCTATTATTATTATTATTATTATTAATATTATTATTATTATTACTTTTGTTGTTCATTATCCGACCTTCCACCTCAAAGATAAAATTAGATTTAACATTTTTTTTTTAATGCTAATCTTTTCTCTTCATTCTGTTTCTATTCTAATCCTACACACACACAATCATAAGTGTGGTGTGGGAGGTATTGAGGGAGGTGGAGGGGGTAGAAGGAATAGATTCCAGAAGAAAATAAACACACACACACATGTTTGTGTGTGTATTTTCTTCTGGAATCTATTCCTTCCCCTTCCCCTCAAAACCATCACCACACCACACCACAATATCTAACCTTCTTCCATCTCCCTGCACTGTCCCCCCCTCTCTCTCTCTCTCTCTCGATTCCTTTTACTTCCTTTTCATAAATTCTACTTTCAGAAAAAGAGAGAGCTAGATAGATAGATAGGTAGAGAGTGGGGGAGAAGCATGTATATAAATTTAGCATTCCCAGGCCATTATATTGTGTGTGTGTGTGTGTGTGTGTGTGTGTGTGTGTGTGTATCCACTTCTGGGAATAACATTATATATTGTTGTCTTTCTTCATACTCGTCCTTCTATCTTTCTTTACTCCACTTTAAATGTCTGTTTACAAATCCTTCACAATATGAAATGTATGGTGCAGCCACCTTTCCTGTTATTCACTCAAGATACTGCTTGTTGGGTTTATTTATCTGATGACTTGGTGGCCACATGGTAAGCTGGCTAGCTTTTTTCTGGCAGTTGAAGAATCCTGCACACATAGTTTTGTGTGTCTCTGTGTGTGTGTGTGTGTGTATATATATATATACTCTCTTTTACTTGTTTCAGTCATTTGACTGGCCATGCTGGAGCACCGCCTTTAATCGAGCAACTCGACCCCGGGACTTATTCTTTTGTAAGCCTAGTACTTATTCTATCGGTCACGTTTGCCGAACTGCTAAGTAACAGGGACATAAACACACCAGCATCGGTTGTCAAGCAATGCTAGGGGACAAACACACACACGCATATATATATATATATATACACATATATACGACAGGCTTCTTTCAGTTTCCGTCTACCAAATCCACTCACAAGGCTTTGGTTGGCCCGAGGCTATAGTAGAAGACACTTGCAACAA
>NC_043022.1:10852807-10880307 GCF_006345805.1 Octopus sinensis
TACTTTCCCAAGGTCCCATTCAGTGGGACTGAACCTGGAACCATGTGGTTAAGTAGCAAGCTTCTTACCACACAGCCACTCCTGCGCCTATTGATACATTTTCCCAATTTTTTCCAACAATTGAAGTAACTTGGGACTTGTATTACTCAGAATGTATGAAGCTAAAAGTCTGAAAACGAGCATGGATGTTCAGGACAAACATATGAGAATGCTTTGCACAAGCAACGAGATAACCTTTCACCTTTGAGATGAATGAAGACAGTCAGATTCTGCTAGTAAGGTTGTATCAGAAGATACTGAGAGAAGGGTGGATAGGTGAGCACCATGTGTTGTATATTGGTTGTTGTTTAGCCCCAGGTCAGCCCAGACCAAGCAGATCTGTGATCAAAAGTATTTCACCTGTGACGCCCTCTGTCACCTATGACCATGTTGTCCAATGTCTCTCTCTTTTAAGATGTTAGTGCAATTTTCGAGAATTTGGCTGCTATTTTTAGCATGTCAAATGACTACATGTAAGCTCTCCCTTTTTAGCTAGCTATGTTTTTGTCAATAAGGGTGTGTGTATGGGTGGGGGTTTATATTTTTCTGTGTCTCTATGTATTTGCTTATGTTTGCCAGGGCATGTTTGTGTGGGTGGGTGGGTGTGCCAGTAGATGAGTGTGAGGTTTGTAGCTTAGAATGTGTAGGTGTCATTACGGGGGTGGTGGGGACAACTGTCTGCTTGTATCTGTATTTGTAAAATAGGTTTATATATGGGTGTTTATTTGAGCATATTCATATGCTATGTGTGTGTGTGTGTATATATATATATATATATATGTGTAATGTGTGTGTGACCACACACGTACTTTTCTGGGATTTTTTTCCCTTCTGTCTGAACCTTTCTAACGAAGAGCCATGTTCGAAACGTTACACCCCCCCCATCTTTTTTCATCTTAAATTGAGCGTCACCCCAACACATTTTACTGTGTACATCCTTTTGATGTTTGTTGATTTTTTTTTTTATTTTCAATTTGCCTTTCTCTCTCTCTTGCTCTCTCATATATATATGTATATGTACACACGTACACACATACACATATATGCATATAGGATGTCACAAACTGTAAACATGAAACACGAAAACAAGAGTTGAATACATAAACGAGAGAAACAAATGGAAAATAGGCCAAGTAACATAAAGAACGACACTTCATCAGTTGTTGGCTGTCCATCTACTCCTCATTTCGAGCATTACACACACACACACATACATGTTGATGTAAACAGAAAGGCAGCGAGCTGGCAGAAACGTTAGCACGCCAGGAGAAATGCTTAACGGTATTTCATCTGCCGTTATGTTCTGAGTTCAAATTCTGCTGAGGTCGACTTTGCCTTTCATCCTTTTGGGGTCGATAAATTAAGTACCAGTTACGCTCTGGGGTCAATGTAATCGACTTAATCCGTTTGTCTGTCCTTGTTTGTCCCCTCTGTGTTTAGCCCCTTGTTGGTAGTTAAGAAATAGGTATTTCATCTGCCATTACGTTCTGAGTTCAAATTTCGCCGAGGTCAACTTTGCCTTTCATCCTTTCAGGGTTGTTAAATTAAGTACCAGTTACGTACTGGGGTCGATGTAATCAACTTAATCCCTTTGTCTGTCCTTGTTTGTTCCCTCTGTGTGTAGCCCCTTGCGGGCAGTGAAGAAATAAGGAAAACATAGCACTGAAAATATGAGTATATATATATTTTTATTACTTAAGTACCAAAGCATGTAACTCTTGGACCTTGAGTTACTCTGTCACTTCTGCTAAATATTAATATCTATCTATTTATCTGTGTGTGTGTCTATTTTAGGGTTCAGTCTTGATGTATGGTACTTTATGCAAATGTATCCTTCCACACACATCCCCAGGCTGACCAAAACCTTATGAAATGACTTTGGTTGATGGAAGCTGAAAGATGTGTGTGTGCAGTTTTTTTTTTTTGCTTTTGTACTTTATGAAAGTTTATGAGCTGTGTTGTTATTTTGTCAATTGCTTGTTTCATGCATCAGAAGATTTGTGAAATGAGATCCCTTACTCGAAAAACAGGTGACAGGTGACAATACCTAGGTAGTAGTATATTTATCTCTCAATTATTTTTGTTACCTATGGACCCCTTTTATTTGAATGGACCCTCATGGTTATAAAGGATCTTTTGTTGGTTCATGCTTGTGGTGTTTTCATACTATGAGCAGTGTGTGGATGTATACACACACATGCACAGAGGTGATCACACAAGTGCAAAACAAGGTGGAAAAAATAGTACTCAAATACCAAAGGTAGAGTAATGTGCTTTTTATTAAAGCAGGAAAAATTATCACCAGTTTCACATTCCCATTTGTTGGAAAGTTTTGATCCCAACTGTCTGATGAAGAGGAATGTGAAACTCAGAGAAACAGTCTTGTGATAATTTTTCAGCTTTAATAAAAGTGTGTGTGTATGCACATACATCTAAAGCCAGTGTTTATTGAACGATATCTCATTGGATGGAAAACATTTCTCTTGTTGATCCTACCAATAACAGAACTATCTATCTATATATTTATATAATGTGTGTGTGTGTGGAGATGGAGATAGAAGGAGGGAGCTAAGAAATTATTTATTCATCTCTCAGGAAATGAGAACCAGGTCCCAGAATCTGCACATGGCATTTGCTGGCTGTTACTACAGCCAGTTAATGTCATATGCAGGTTCTGGGGCCTAGTTCTAATTTCCTGATATTTTCTTTTATTTTGTATTAATCCTGTCATTATTAGCTATTAGTAATTATCGTTATATCCTATAGGTGGGTGTTCAAGATGGCACAGAGATTAAGAAATTAGCCAAGCCTATTTATTTATTTATTTACTTGTGTATTTTTGCTATCGTTTTTTTTTAATCTTTATTTTAAAAATTTCATTTGGTGGTTCATGTTTTTCTTTTCTTTTTTTTCCTCATATTTTCCCTGAGAATCTTTTGCATCATACAAAATAGGTCCTGTATCTGAGAAATAAATTTGTAATTTTATATATATATATATATATATATACATACACACACACATATACACGTGGTGTATGTGTGCATTTAATTGGAGTCCTTTCTTTCTGTTGTTTCGATATTTGGTTGTGTTAATAGAGGTACCAGGCAACAACCAGATGAGATGTCTTCAGTATGGGGATTCTGTTAACCCTGTCTAGCTATTTGACACTTATATGCACGTCTCTTATGTAAAATTTTCTATAAAGGGCAAGGGTATAACATTGTTTCTGAAAAGTATCGTGTTGAATTGAGGGGTGCAATTTGCAGTTTAAAATATCAGCCAACTCCTCCACCCGCTTCAAATTACACCTTTTTTCTTTAAACCCTTTCATTTTCATATTTCTGCCAAAATACACTTACTTTGTTCCAATTAATTTTGAAAATAACCAAAAATTTAGTTCAATAATTTTGTTGCTATTAAGCTGGTATTTGGAACATAAATTAACATGAAGTCTTGGTGGAAGGTTTTAAAGAGGAAGCTTGCACCATAGGACCAAGGGTAGTTAGTCCTGGGTAGGTTGGTATCAACTGGGGCTAAAAAAAAGGGGGGGGGACACTGTGAATAGTATGGTCGTGGAGGTGCTGTGTCTGAAAGTGAGGTGGAATGGTTAAAGGTCTAGCGTTTTCAATTGCAGATCAACTGGATCAGGACTGTCCTAGGGCTAAACAACGACCATATCTCTGATCATCCATTGGTGAATCAATGATTGATCTGTTTCTGTTCATGGCTGGTTGTTCAATGAGAAAAAAAAGAAAAGAAAAGAAAATGCAAAATCATAAAGTTAGATTGTATCTAAGAAATCAATTAGTAATTATATTTTATATGTTGAACGATGGGTTTTTCTATCCCTCTTTTTTTTCTTATTAAAAATAATTAAATTGGAAAGGATATTTGACTGGATTGATTTTGTGTTAGATAATGACCAGCTTGAGCAAACTTGCTATCAAATAGTTGGAGCTTTACACAGAGAGGAACCATGTGAATCTGAGGAGACTTGCAACATGGTTGGCAGACATGCTTGACAATGTCACTCCTTTCACAAGCAAATTCCTTGGTGTTTTTTTAATTTTTACAGAAGGAACTAGGCGTTATATCTCTTTTTTTCTCTTTTTTTTGTTTCAGTCATTTGGCTGTGGCCATACTGGAGCACCCCATTTAGTCGAGCAAATCGACCCCAGGACTTATTCTTTGTAAACCTAGTACTTATTCTATTGGTCTCTTTTGCCAAACCGCTAAGTTACGGGAATGTAAACACACCAGCATCGGTTGTCAAGCGATGTTGAGGGGACAAACACACACCAGCATTGGTTGTCAAGCGATGTTGAGGGAACAAACACACACACACACACACACACACATATATATACATATATACGACGGGCTTCTTTCAGTTTCCGTCTACCAAATCCACTCACAAGGCTTTGGTCGGCCCGAGGCTATAGTAGAGGACACTTGCCCAAGGTGCTATGCAGTGGGACTGAACCTGGAACCATGTGATTGGTAAGCAAGTTACTAACCACATCTACTCTTGCGCCTATATCCAAGATAAGCATATATTTCCACAAACAAAACAAACCAATGAGGGCATCTCGATATCATGGCTTGATCTGCTAGAAATAGCAACCAAATCTATCTTAAATCATTTTCTGGAGTTCTTAAAAATAGGAAGACCTCGTGGATAATGTGATAATGGAGTACTAATTCTAATCTTGTCTGTAAAAAGACAGGATGGTCATAGTTGGAATGTATTTGATAAGTTGGTTGGATCTGGATTGGCTTACGGCAAAACAAAGGCAGTATTGCCATTTTCCTATATTTATGTGTTTGTAAGATGAAGGTTTGACATCTTACAAGTCTTTATATCTCTGGTGGTGTATAATCTTTGCATGACGACCAATATCTTCGTGTCCCTCTCCCTCACTATCTCCGCCTGTTTTATGTGTGTGTGTGCATCTTTCAATATTTTGCTTAGGCATTACAATACTAATAAGCTGTGTATATGCATAAATGTAAATGATTTACCAAATAAATTGCATTTCAATGAAGCTATGAGCTGTTATTATCCAGGTTCTCAACTAGGTCCACAGCATTGTATAGCAGAAACGGCTGTAAGCTTATGCAGTGCATAGCATAATTGCTTATTCCTTTGTTATTTCAATTTCTTTACATATATTCATTTATTTGTTTACATGTGTCAGTCATTCGACCGGCCATGCTGGAGCATCATCTTATAGGGTCTTAGTCGAAGGAATTAACACACAGACACCACACACACACACACAATGGACTTTTTTCGGTTTCCGCCTAGCAAGTGCACTCACATGGCTTCGGTTAGTTAGCCCAAGGCTATAGTAGAAGACACTTGCTGAAGGTGCCACACAGTGGGACTTAACCTGGAACCATGTGGTTGGGGAAGCATACTTCTCAGCACACAACCACGCCTGTCCCTATACACCCACCCACACACACACATCTAATGTACCTTCATGTAGGTTGTATGTTGAATGACTGCTGCAAAACTTCTCACAAAGAGAAGGGAAGACAATTTCAAGAAATTAACAATTAATATCCGCACAAATTTGAATTCTCATATTTGGGATAAAAATATAATTATTTCCTTTAGCTTACTTCATGTAACTTATACTGACCAAAGCTGATTGGAGAAGACTATTATGCTAATGAGGTCTAATAAGACTGAAATGTGCCTACAGATATCACTTTATTTACTAACAAAAATGTTGTCTGTCCATTTGACCTTAGTTGTAGCAACAGCAGCAGCAATACTGGGACGGTGGTGGTGGTGGTAGTACTGTTAGTTCATGTGGTGGTGGTGGTGGTGGTGGTGGCAGTGATTGTGCTGTTACTGCCAAGTCCATTTGGTGGTTTACTTATTGAGAAAAACCATATTTTGTTTTGGTTTTCCAATTCATTTCTTGTACAAATCTAACATAATTAGGGTAGGTTTGTTTGGATATTGAGTAGTAGGAGTGTGTGTGTGTGTGTGTAACGTGAATGATTCTGTAGTGGCAATATGCATGTGCAATGGATTACGTGTGTGGATGTATGAGTGTGTGTGTGTTTATGGTGTTGTATGGTTTGTGTATGTATATAGATATATATATATATATGTATGTGTGTGTGTGTTTATGGTGTTGTATGTATATAGATATATATATATATATGTATGTGTGTGTGTGTTTATGGTGTTGTATGGTTTGTGTATATATATATCGATATATATATGTATGTGTGTGTGTTTATGGTGTTGTATGGTTTGTGTATATATGTATGTGTGTGTGTGTGTGTTTATGGTGTTGTATGGTTTGTGTATACATATATATATATGTGTGTGTGTTGGTTGTGTATTTGTAGTGTTGAGTGTGTGAAAGAGAGCATTGGAGGCTGATGTTTTTAGCAGACAAGCTGAAAGAGAAAACAAAACAACCAATCATCCTTTAGTTGAACTCAATTAGATGTCTTAAGAGTTTTATCACTTAAAGTCCTGGATAAAGATGGAATGTATTTAGTTAGGCTGTTAGATACTCGAAAGTATGTCTTTAATACAACCAGTAATATAAACATAAAGGTTAGTCTATTTTACTACTAAACATGCCAATATTATTTAATTAAACACACTCTTCGAAATAGATCTCTTTTACTCTTTTACTTGTTTCAGTCGTTTGACTGTGGCCATGCTGGAGCACTGCCTTTAGTCGAGCAAATCGACCCCAGGACTTATTTTTTGTAAGCCTAGTACTTATTCTATCGGTCTCTTTTGCTGAACTGCTAAGTTACGAGGACGTAAATACACCAGCATCGGTTGTCAAGTGATGTTGGGGGGAACAAACACAGACATATATATATATATGTATATGTGTGTATGTGCATGTTTGTATGTCTGTGTTTGATATATATGGGCTTCTTTCAGTTTCTGTCTACCAAATCCACTCACAGGGCTTTGGTTGGCCTGAGACTATAGTAGAAGACACTTGCCCAAGGTGCCATGTAGTTAATAAGCAAGCTACTTACCACACAGCCACTTTTACGCCTGAGAATGTTGTTGCAATATATAGGTATATATAAATCTTTGCTGTTCATCCTTTTGGGGTTGATAAAATAAGTACCAGTTGAGCACTGGGGTTGATGTAATTGACTTACCTCATCTCCTGAAATTGCTGGCCTTGTGCTAAAATTTGGAACCAATACACAGGTAACTCTAAGGCACTGAACTGGCAGAACCATTAGCATAGCAGAGATTAAGGACATTAAAGCATTAGCATAGCAGTCATTAAAGACTTTGCAACATTTTATCCATCTTTACATTCCGAGTTCAAATCCTACCTAGGTTGACTTACCCTTTCCTCTTTTTGTTGTTATAAGTGCTTTGGAGTCGATGTAACTGGATCGCTCCCTTCCTAAAATTTCAGGCCTTGTGCCTATATTAGAAGGGAATACATAGGTAACTAACTATCTCTGCATTCTTGTCATAAAAGAATGTTGAATTAGAGATAATATTAAATGGGGAATGTAAACAGTGCCGAGACTGACATCCTGTTGAAGATGAGATTTAGATGTATGGTAGGTAACTAAAGAGTTAAGGGAAGTATCTACTTAGAATAATATAAAGCTCCAGGTTTCAGTGTAATTATAAGAAGACAGCTTGAGGAGATAGCTTAAATGGGTCAGCAGCATGAATTGAGATAATTCAGGTAGGTTATAATGTACACAATGGTGTATACAAAAAGAAAATAATAATAATAATAATTAAAGTCTACCTCTTAGTTGGAGAAAGAAGACAAAAGACTTGGTGAATCTCAAAAATAGAGGAGATAATTTCAAGAGATAAATTTTGCTGGAAATTGTATGTTCATTGTTGGGGGAAGTCATCTGAGCTTCAGACATGTTTCAGTCTTATTAGACCTTGTTAACAAAATATAGTTTACTCAAGCTTGCTTTGATTAATTGGTAGAGATTTTTACAAGTTATGTGGTCCTTTTTTTTAAAGGATATTCTTGGACTGTTTTTTAAGTAAAGACTGTGTGATAACATTTCCAATGAAATATCCTGCATATGTAAATTTTGAAAATAATTAAGAATTTGGTGGGATTTAGTAAATATATTACATTTTTCATTACTAAACTAGTGCTGGCACCAGGTAAAAAGCACCCAGTACACCTTGTAAAGTGGTTGGTGTTAGGAAGGGCTTCCAACCCAAGAAACTATACAGAAACAGATGACTGGAGCCTGGTGCAGCTGTCTTGGCTAGCCAGCTCCTGTCAAATTGTCCAAGCAATTAAAGCATGGAAAATGGATGTTAAATGATGTTTGGAATATAAGAAAAGATTCTTATCTACACTTATAACATTTTTAATTTAGACAGGAGCAATTTGAAATGGACAGTTTTGTATCATAAAACCAATAGCTGATGCAGTTGGGTTTTTAAAGGGTTAATGCTATGATATATTTGAATATCTGTGACCCTTCTATTATTCCAATTGAGGAGCTCTTTCAGTTAAATTTGAGAGAAAACAGAAAAAATTATGTGTAAATCTATCAAAACACCCAAGGGAGTTTTTTTAGCTGTGCAGTGTGAAAGATAAAATTTATTCTCCCTGCTTATTATATCAGACATAAGATTATTACTGGTAACATTGCCAGATAATTTGGTTCTTTATTCCCAGCAGATAAAGCAAACTAAGGTGTATAGAATGAAGGTGCTGGCCAAAAATACACTACAAAATTCCTGCAGTGCATTTGAATTCAAAAAGTATGGCTTGGCAGTTCATTTCCATATCTATTTGGTTTCTTAAGCATCTTACTTATCACCAAAACTTTTTTTTTTTTCACACATACTCTAAAACAAAATTGGCATTTCCCAGACACTTCTTCCATCCACTCCAGTGCCTAGAACCTGTAAAAGAATGGAAGAACTGGTTTTTTTAACATACCATTGTGTATCAGATATTTCTGACTTTCTTTGATGGCGTAGTGGTGGTGGTGGGAGGTGGAGTTAAAGAGAGGTAGAACTTATTGTAAACAATGTTAGCTGTTTTGCCTCCCTCTTTGGTGTTTTGAAATATAAAGAAAGCTGGTCGGTCAGTCAGTTGGAAGATTCCTGGAATGTACAGCATGCTGACTAAATCTTTCTGGTAAATTCTGATCTGTGTTTGGGTTAATTGGGCCCTATTGAGTGACACCTTAGTTGTTTTTCATTAAATACTTAAGCTTATCTCTGTGCACTGAGTAAAAGGGTGGGGTGTATACTACACAAAATATAGGGAATATAACTGAACACAGAGGTTGTAAAATACATGATACTTGGTGTGTGTGTGTGTGTGTGTACATGAGGTGGTGCTGAAAAGTTCCTGGCTTTGGGTAAAAGAAAAATACGTAAAGATCAGTTAATTATGACTTTATTCAACATATTCTTTAAAATAAAGCTGGACCTCTTCCTGTTAAGTGTCCCAGATGAACCAACTCTTCCTGTTAAGTGTCCCAGATGAACCAACTTTGCGGCAGGAAGTGCAGATGAGGGCAGCTGCATCAAACTCTCTCATGCACCAAATGTCAATAACTAAAAAGCATTTGTGAAGTAAAATTATGTAGCAACACCAAATGGCGGTGCCCCAGCATGGCCACAGCTTGTGAGCTGAAACTAGATGAAATAAAATAAATAAATTCTCCTCTCAGATTCACACACTTATTGCAGCAGTCCTTCAGTTTTTCTAAGCCCTTTAAAAGAACTCGAAAGGTTAGGCCTCCAGCCAGGCCTTTCATGACACCCTTAATGCGAGAAACTTTTCAGCACCCCCTTGTATATATACACATATATAAATACACACACACACACACACACACACACATGCATATTACACATATTCAAATATTAAAGGTTAAACTAAACAATTGGTAATTCTCCCTTTTCCTGTGTGTGTTTTATAGGTGCAGGGGTGGCTGTATGGTTAACTTTGCTTCCCAAATACATAGTTGTGGGTTCAGTCCCACTGTGTGACACCTTGGGCCAATCAAAACCTTGTGAGTGGATCTGAAAGAGGCCCACTCTATATGTGTGTGTATATGCATATATATTTTATGTGTGTGTTTCTATATGTATATAAGTCTATGTATATATACATGTATATGCATGCACAGGGTCACTTATACACACTCTTAGTGTAATTTACTAAAACAAAAGCAAGGGTTGAACAATTGCATTGTTTTTTGATGAAGTCATCTTGCTTTTCCATGCACTTCTTCCTGCTGTCCACAAGCTTTCTTATTCCATTGGAGAAGGTGGCTTGTGAATGGTCATGCAGCCATTTTTCTTTTTTGCTGTTTCCTGTGCTACTTTTATCAGTTTCAAATTGATGACTCATAAAAGATATTTGAGCTGTCCAAACAAGTGATAGTCAGAAGGGACAAGATCTGGACTGCATGCAGGCTGTGTCCCGGCAACTTGAAACCCAGTTTTTCAATGATTACAATGGTGTCGGCACAGCTGTATGTGGGCACACATTGTTGTGCTATGATATTGCTTGATTTGCCATTAGATCTCGGCATTTGGCATGAATTGCTTGTTTCGGTTTGTTGACCAGTATTTCACTGTGGTCTACACTGCTAAATATAAAACCCCTTTTCCAGATAATGTTTCAGTACAGGTCTCTTTTGTGTGCCCGAAAATTGCTGGTATCACTTTTTCTGCAAAATACTGAGTCTCAAGTTTCTTTTTTTATTGACAATCACTGATATTTCCTCTCCATACTCTGCCTTTTGGAATCTAGCTCACCTCCTGTGGCTATTCTCCCCAGAAAAACTTCACCTTCATCATTTTAGGGGTTGGGTAACTGTTGATAGATCTGCACATGGTTGTGCTTATGCATTTTGTAAGCTCTCTTGGCACTCACCTTACACAGACTTTATGATGTAAGTGAAGCTTGTCATGGATGATATTTCATACACAAGGACCCTGATTAATTTGCAGAGAACATGCCACTTCATTGACCGTCACTCATTGGTTTGCTAGGACCCTCTCTCAAGCTTGCCCAGTGGTGGAGGTTGATGAGCACCCTATCCCCTCTTCATGCATCATATTTGTCCGACCATTTTTACACTTGTCTATCTGCACTTGTGCATGGTTGAGCATTGTTCCCTTATTGTACTGAAAGCTTGTGATGTATTTCAGCCCCTGACACATCTTCAGACCTGAGAAATCAGATCACTTATCTTTTCCTCCTTGGTGCACATGGCCATGTTTACTCTGTGACACAAGAAAGAAAACTGGAGCAATCAAGGTCAAATGCTGGTTACACAACCACAAAAGTACTATCTTTTTAGAACACATGTACTGAAATGTGTGTGTGTGTGTGTGTGTGTATATGTGGTATGTGTATGGTTACATATGTATATATGCACACACACATGTAATGTATGTATATAATTGTGTGTGTGTGTGTGTATACGTACATGCACACGTGTGTGTATATATATTGATATATATATATATATATATATACACACACACACACATACACACTCATACACGTATATTTGTATGTTTGCATATGTATAAATGTATACTTGTTTGTGTGTGTGTCATATGTGTGTGTGTGTATATATATATATATATATATATATATATACATATATATGTGTGTGTGTGTATATATATATATATATATATATATATATATATATATCTAAATAGGATTACACGAGTAAGGGTGGAGGGAGTGCCATATGTACATATATGTGTGTGTGTACAATATAAATATGTGTGTGTGTGTGTGTGTATATATATATATATATGTGTGTGTGTACAATATAAGTATGTGTGTGTGTGTATATATATACATATATATATGTGTGTGTGTGTGTGTGTGTGTGTTTATACATATAGATAAACCTCTATGTGTGTGCATGCGCATATTTTATCCCCCACCCCACATATCTACAATATTCTATAATAATGCCATTATTGTATGCATTGTATAGTCTATAAGTCTTCTGTAATCCTCGGTGGTTGTTATGGCAGGATTGTTTTTTCCTTTTTCTCTGTCTTTTCCCAACAACAGTGTGTGTGCCCTTATAAATCTCTACTCTCTCCTTTTCACCATTTTCATATTTCATTTCATATTGTTATGTATTCGTTTAAATATCTCTCTCTGCACTTAAGAAAATTTCTGTCCCAGTTCTCCAACCAGGAATATTGTTGTCTACTGAGATTTGAGACTGTTTCACTGACACTGAACTAAATAAGACTTTGAAATTTCCATTTTTCATAATCTTATTTATTATAAATGATTTTGTTTGCTATGCCATATGTACTTCAGCAGACTTCATACAATCAAAAACTTCTATGTCCTCCACCATCCTTCTGTCTGATATTTCATATTGCTGGTTGTGATGATGATGATTATGATCTTCATAATCAAATGTTGTGGTTATTGGGTTGGAAGAATTGTTAGAATGTCTAACAAAACAATGCCTTGTGATATTTTGTTGGTTTGTTTTTGATTCCGAGTTTCAAATCTTGTTATCCCACTCAGCTTTGCTACTTTATCAACCTCAAAACAATGAAAATTAGTTAAGTTTTGGGGTTGATTTAATCAGACCCTTTCATCCCAAGAATCTGTCATTGTGCCTTTATTAGAAATTATTGCCCTCATTTTTTATTTCCCCATTATCAATTCTGTATAAAACCACACCATTTTTGTAATTTCTCCGAGTAATGTATCTTTGTCCATTGCTCCTTTGCCAAATAGAATAAGCCATTTATCATCATCCATTTAATGTCTACTTTTCCATGCTGGCATGGGTTGGACAGGATTTGTAGAGGCAGATTTTTCTGTAGCTGGATACTCTTCCTATCACCAACCTTTGCCTGATTCCAAATAAGGTAATATTCCTCCATTTCTGACAGGTTTTCACAGGAGAACAAAGGACACCGTTTGCATAACGGTGACACTCCTTTACAATTATCACACAATATCAAGACAAAGAGACTATAACATGCACACACACACACATGTATGCAACAGGTTTCTTTCAGTTTCTCTCTACCAAATCCATTCATAAGGCTTTAAACAACCCAGGGTTATAGTGGAAGACCCACAGTACCAAGCAGTAGGTGTGAACCTGGAATGATGTTGGTGGGAAGCCAGCTTCTTACCATACAGGTAAATGCCTGCACCTGTCATTATTAATTAATTAAAGGTAGTGGATTGGCAGACTCATTAAAAACATCAGACCAAATTCCCTATGGTATTTAGAGCCCCCTTTCATTGGCACGAGCTCAACTCCTGTGAAGTCAACTTAGCCTTTCATCCTGTCAGGGTCCATAAAACATCATACTCCTTTGCACAAATTTGTGGCCCTGTCTTTATGTTAGAAATGATTATCAGCATTTTTTGTTATTACAGTTGGGGCAATTATTGCTTTTAGCTCCATTCCCCAACCCTCCGATCAGCTGATATCAGCAGTATGATCAAGACTGTCCAAGCCATGAACATACCATCTTTTATTTATTTTGCAGCAGTACTATAACTAACCCCCCCACCTCCAACCTTGTTATGTCATGTACCTTTCTTTTTTTCTAATTAAGGTTTTAGAGTGGCATTTGGAGATTTTGGTGCTATTTTTTTTTCCGACAGATTGAATAGAGACTACCTCGTTTCTGTTCTTGTGGTTCTTGTTATTGTTTAACCCCTTGAGCAGTCAACCCTGATTGAGAAGTTCCTTCATCAAAAGCATTCCTGACACAATTATTTCTATTTTTCTTTGGCACAATCTGTCTAGAACCTCGTTAAGCTGATTGGGTCCTCTTTTCAAGACATTTTCACCTTCTCTTCTCCTGGAAATTCTTTTCCAGTGTGCCCTTTCTATTTTTAAGTTGATTGGTGTGATTTAAGGGAGATTTGGTTGTTGTTTCAAGTAAGTTGAGCAGCCATGTAGTAGTAGTCAGTCATATGGAGTCATTCTTATTGTTTGTGGTTGGCAGAAATGGAAGGGTTCAAAATTAAGTTGCCTTAACTGTGACATTATTTTTCAAAGATTGAAGCTGATAAACCCTGCAGAAACTTAAAACATTGGAATCTATTTTTCTTTCACCCCCTCCCCCCTCTCTTATGCCCCCTCCCCCCTCTCTTATGCCCCCTCTCCCTCCTCCCCCTCCCTCCTCCCCCTCTCCCTCCTCTGCCCCACACCTCCCTCCTCTTCCTCCTCTTCCCCCTCCCCCTTCCCTTGTCTTTCCACCTCTCTCTTATCCTCCATATTTTTGATACTCAGTTTACATCCACAGCTAAATTTTGTTTTCATTTTCTCAAATAATAATACGGATCAACATTAAACTGCCAGCTCAATAAATCCTTGTGAGTGGATTTGGTTGATGGCAACTGAAAGAAAGCCTCTCTCTCTCTCTCTCTGTATATATATATATATCTTGTAGCTTGTTTTAGTCTTTTGACTGTGGTCATGCTGGAGCACTTCCTTCAAGGGTTTTAGTTGAATGAATGGACACCAGGACTTGTTTTTGTTGGTCTCTTTTCCCAAACCTCTAAGTTATGGGTATGTAAACACACTAACACTGGTTGTCAAGCTGTAGGGGTGGACACACACACACACACACATGTGTATATCACAGAACAGTACATTTTATGTATATATATGTATGCATATGTATATATATATGTATATATTTGTGTATGTATGTGTGTGTGTGTGTGTGTGTGTGTATATATATATATATATATATATACACACACACACACATGTTTGTGTGTGTGCATATATGTGTATATTTATATGTGTATATATTTGAAGACCTGCACAGAATGCGCTTCCATAGAGTTTCTGCTTATCAGATTTCATCCAAGGCATCAGTGAAAGGTAATTGTCCACAATGTGGGTGTAGGTTTGAACCCAAAACTACAGGGTCATGAAGCAAACAACTTAATGCTACACTCATTCATACAATACAACCGTACCTACCCCCAGTTTGTCAATTCGATCAACTTTACCCCTCATCCCTACAATTTACAAACATGTGTACCATGCAAACGAACCATTTTTGTTGCATTGTTTTTGCATAATAAAGGCTATATAGAGATGGACGGTGTAGGTGAAGTTGTGATGTTGATGCCTTTACAGTAATGTATTAACCGATGTCTTTCTCTCTCTATTGCAGAGCCTAACAGAATCATCACCATGAGAGTGTCTGTCAAGTTTATTATTTGTGGCTCCCTGATATTCTGTGTGATCTTCTTCAGCTGGTTTCGGTGTCCCAACATACAAAATGATGACAACTTAATTATGTAAGTACATGACGACACTTTAATTATTTCATATAACAGGTTGTTCCTGGGATCAATCCCATTGTTTGGAACTTTGGACAAGTGTAATTTCTCATGGCATCAGGTCAACCTGAACAAAGCCTTGAGAGTGAAATTGGGTTGATATTGAAACTGTGGCAGCCTGGTTGAAAGGATTGTACATCAAAGATCTAACCTTATTGCTTTCTGTGTTATGCTGAGTTCTGCTTGACAAATATTTTATAAGTACATATGTCTAGGGCGGCGAGCTGGCAGAATCTTTAGCACACTGGACGAAATGCTTAGTGGTATTTCACCCGTCACTACGTTCTGAGTTCAAATTCTGCCGAGGTCGACTTTGCCTTTCATCCTTTTGGGGTCAATAAAACACTGGGATCAATGTAATCAACTCATCCCACCTCCCCCAAGCTGCCCTTTTGGCAAAAAATTTGAAATAATAAGTACATATGCATGAAGAACACTCAGCCATGTGTATGCTAATTTAACAAGTAGTTCAGTTGATTGAACAAGTCAATGTTTTTTTTTTGTCAACAGCAGCAGAGCCATCATATGTGTGTGTGTGTGTGTGTGTGTGTGTGTGCACATGCACAAAAAATAAAAAGGGATTAAAAATCTAGACAGATACTCTTGAAGCATTCTGTTGGAGTCAAACTTTACTAACCAAATTGACCAGAGGAAGTCCTTGCAATCCACGTAGTTAATCCACTGTCGACTGCCTGGCTAATCTGTAAATCCAAAGTTGATATACAGAAGAATTTGGCATACGGTCACAGAGTTTAGTAGAAAACAAAAGAACGGGGATTTCTTCATTTGTAATTTTGTGTGCATTTTAGATTGATTGGTATTACACAGATTTGAAACTTATTAATGTTGCATATTGATCAATCCGTATTTGATTGACTACAGAAATCAAGAAATTAACACCAACATGTCCTTCTCTAAGTCTCTCTACACAAGTCTTATTCTCATGAGTCTCTTTTTTCTTCTCTCTCCTCTCTCTTATTTTCTCTCTGAACACATCTCTCTTTCTCTCTCCACTCGTCTCTTTTTTTAATATTTCAATTTTTACCATATAATTGTCAAGTTATTATTCAGATCTTGGCAGTAGATTTGTAGAATCATTAGAGCATCACACAAATTGCTTTCTGTTGTTTAGCTTTGACCTTTTCGAGGCCATAACTAAATGGTTGCTCTCCTCACATGCAACGACAACCAAATCTCCTGCAAAAAGGCATTAACTAAACGACACAAATCCCACCAAGGAGCAATTTACCTTTCATAACTTCTGGCAGGTAGATAAAAATCAAATACTGTGATCGATTTAACCAACTTTACTCCCCCACCTCTAAAAAAACTGTGGCTTTGTGCAATTTTTAGAATTCATTATTTGGTGCCAGGTTATTCCTCATCCAGCAGATCTATGATCAAAGATATTTTCTTGCTGACCATCCTGATCTTGTTTTGTCTCTCCAGATATATCTAGATTTATATTTATTATTTATTATTCAATGTGTTGTTCCTAAGATGTTAAGGAGGTGATTTCATGAGAAATTTGGCTGCTATTTCTAGCAAGTTGCATTGAGGCACCCTCGATGGCTTGAATGTTTCTTGTTGAGCTTGAAGTCAGCTCCAATCAAGCTGTGACCATTTTTGTCTTTTTCTCTAGAACCGCATTTAATGCAATGTGTCCTTTTTTAAAGTTGCTGGAGTGTGATTTGAGAAATATTTGGTTGCTATTTCTAGCAGTTCAAGCAATCATGTAGAGGCTCTTTTGTTGACATTGAAGGGGATTTTAAGGTCTCACTGCTTAGCACCTCTTGCATTACAGGGCTTAGTGAATGATAAATCTGTTGTATAGGACACCAATTAAAATTCCAAGGAGATTTGGCACAACAACAACAATAATAATAATAATAATAATACATGACAACTTGACAAATTGAAGCAAGAGGAAAGGAGATCAAACTCTCCATTCTGGATATGATATTGGCCTAACAAATACAACAACGTTTCTACAATGTTTGGTAATTATTTTTGACAACTGAGGCTTGTAATAATCTAAGAGAACCTCACTCTACTACCTTGCCCGGAGTTAGTACAGCTTGAGCCGACTTGGGTGATACTGTATGGCTGTATGAACCTGCTAGAAGCAGTAGAAATAGCAGTCAAATTCCCTTCAAAATCACACCATCATCATTTAATGTCCGTTGTCCATGCCGGCATGGGTTGGACGGTTTGACCAGAGCTGGCAAGCTGGAAGGCTGCACCAGACTCCAGTCTGATTTGGCATGGTTTTCTATGGCTGGATGCCCTTCCTAAACACTAACCCTTTCAAGAGTGCTTTAACATTCCACTGGCACAGGTGCCATTTTGCATGACACCAGTATCTGCCACAGCTATAACATCTCAAAAAATAAGAAAGGCTATAAAATTTTTTTTTAAATGGATGAATTGTCATGGTTGGAATGTCTGCTTGATCAGAGCTAATTAACAATAGTTATTAAAACCTTTCCACATTTGGCTCCTGTGTGCCTAGATGTTAGTAATTATGGATTAGAAACCCCTGTGTGAAGAGTGGCAAGCTGCCAGCTATCATTACAACTTGCAATGAGAATAGGGCTGCAGGCTTAGTAGGGTGGTTAAGGAGTCCACTCCATGTTGAAGTTGAGGGTTCAATCCTACTGTGCAGCACCTTGGGCAGATGTTTTCTTCTGTTGATTCAATTTGACCAAATCATTGTAAAAGGAATTTCGAGAACAAAAATTTTGTGTGTGTGTGTGTGTGTGTGTGTGAAGACAGGGAAAAACGTTATCATGGGTGAAATTTGAATGTTGCATCTGGAATGGAAAAAAAACTTAGAATTAAAATAATAAATTGATGAGAAAAGCTATATTTATTTATTAAATGTTTGTGTGTGTTGGTGTATGGGAATATGTATGTGGCTGTGGATGTGCAGATACACCAGTGTGTGAGTGTGTAGGTGTGCTTGTATGTTGGATGCATGGAAGTTAGGGATGGAGTGGATGCAGTTATGTTGAGGGCACTGTGGGGGTACTTGCAGGTGTTTTGGTTATGTGATCCAAGTGTAGACACCTGATCATTCTACCCTATCTGTACCTGGTGGCTTGTTTGTAAGTCAGGATTTAAAGCATTAAAATAACGTTAGATACGCTAACTTGATAGGGGTTTATGTATTTTTGAGTGTTTATTTATACCAGTGTGGGTATGTATGTATGTGTATGAGTATTTGAATACATGTGAATTCATGTGTGTGGTGTATGTCAGTTGAATGTACATGCTATTGTGGGTGTGTGCAACAGGATGTGTGTTTTTTTGGTATATGTATTTGAAGCATATTGACATCGTAGTGTGCAGTTGAGGTGCACACACACACACACTGAAGCTGTTGTGGGGAAAAAGAAAGAGCGAAGGAAATTGGTGTAAGATAAGTACAGATAATGTTGAGTATGAATGGCTTGATGTTAATGATTGCCAGGTGTGTGTAATTAGGTTAATATTTGTGTTTACAAACTAGAGGAATAAATATTCAATACATGATACACAGTTGATAGTATTTACTGTTGGGGTTTGGAAATCTAAAGTTGGTCGTAATTTATATAGTTGTTTTCCACTTCAGTATGTGTGTGTGTGTGTGTATGTGTGTGTATGTATGTGTGTATATATATATGTGTGTGTGTGTATGTATGTGTGTATATATGTGTGTGTGTGTATGTGTGTATATATATATATATAAATAATGTATATAAAAATTAGTTATAAGGATTCAATAGAACCTAGGCATATCAACATGTAGGATGCCAGAAATGGCTAGGTACAATAATGTAGAGTTCACAGGGAGGCAAACTGCAATGATGGTGTCATGTTGGTAGGATGTTGTGAATATTTAAATTGTAGATTCAACTCTGGGGTTGGTTCCAGGTGTGGCTTAGGTGAAGATGGTGGATTACATGTTAATGTAATCTATGAATACCTCAAAATTCTACTGAAACTGCTGTTGTAAAGTTTAAACGCCATTTGTGTTCTCTTTATACATACACACGTGTATATATAATCTGTGATGACTAAGTTTGCTTCACTCTGACATGGTTGCAGGCTTCATCTTGCTTCTTCCACCTCATGCAAAGGCTTCTGTTGGCTTTCAGTTAACTAATGCTTTCTCAATGGGTTTTGGTAGATGCAAATATCAAAGGGTGTGTGTGTGCGCGTGTGTGTGTGTGTGAATGTGTGTCTTGTTTATGTTCATGTTTGTTCATCTGTATAACTTAGTAATTTCATAAATAGGTATTGATAGAATAAGCCTCAGACTGGAATAAACTTTGGGGCCAGTATGAATAGAACCTTTTAAAAAAGACAAATTCGTCAGGTCTTTTTCTTCATCATAAGGATTAAAACTTGTGGCTTGACCATAGCATTCATCATCTACAGTGAGGCTAAAAATATTTGTTTACTAAATGCATAAACCTGTAAATTTTTCTTATATTTTGAGTTGCCGTTGGGTAGTGTTTCTGTCAATGTCGATCTGTGTCAGTACAAATGTGTCTGCTGTTCTGTTCTCTGGTGCAGGCATGGCTGTGTGGCTGAGATGTTTACTTCAAAACCACATGGTTTTAAGGACCAGTCCTGCTGTGTGCCATCATGAGCAAGTGTCTTCTTTCTACCAGAGGATCAGGAAGATCCTATGGTATGATCTTTCTGACAAAAACTGTAGAGTAACCTGCTGTTTGTGTGTGTGTGTATGTGGATATATATGTTTGAGCATGTTTGTTGTATGTATGTGTATCATTAGCATCATCGTTTATCTGCATTCCTTGCTGGTATGGGTAAGACATATATACACACACACACATATAATATATGTATATATATGTGTGCGTATACACATGTATGTGTGTGTATACATATATATATGTGGATATGTATATATATATATATATGTGCATGTATATATATATATATATATATATATGTGCATGTATATATATATATATATATATGTGCATGTATATATATATATATATATGTGCATGTATATATATATATATATATATGTGCATGTATATATATATATATATGTGCATGTATATATATATGTATATGTACATGCATGTATATATATGTATATGTACATGTATGTATATATATGTATATGTACATGTATGTATATATATGTATATGTACATGTATGTATATATATGTATATGTACATGTATGTATATATATGTATATGTACATGTATGTATATATATCTATATGTACATGTATGTATATATATATATATGTACATGTATGTATATATATATATATGTACATGTATGTATATATATATATATGTACATGTATGTATATATATATATATGTACATGTATGTATATATATATATATGTACATGTATGTATATATATATATATATATATGTGCATGTATATATATATATATATATATATATGTATGTGTGCATGTATGTATGTATGTGTGCATGTATGTATGTATGTGTGCATATATGTATGTGTGCATGTATTTATGTATGTGTGCATGTATGTATATATATATATATGTGTATGTATATGTGTGTGTATACATATATGTGTATGTATATATGTGTGTGTGTGTGTATATGTGTATACATATGTGTGTATACATGCATATATATATATATATAATATGTATGTCTGTGTGTATACATACGTATGTATGTATATACATATATGTATGTGCATGCAGTGTTATAAAGCTATTAGTACATATGATCTATAGGTTCAACTAAACAATTCCTGTTTTGTTGTTTAAAATTACAATCTTATGGTGTCATCAGTATTAGTTTTTGAGACATTTTTCTTCTTTCTCTTCATTGATGCTATATACACCCTCCTATGCATAACTCCTTTCTGCATCCCTATTATATACACACACACAACATATCTGTTGGATGTACACCACACATTGCTATGTTAAGTTCACTGGCATCAATGGTTTTAGGTTGAATTCTGTTGCAGGGCATTTTAAGTGTCTTCCAAAATATGGTGATTGGTCAACAGCTGATGAAGGGAGGGTCCTGTAATGCAATCTGCGTATATAACATATAACACATGTATGCACACACACACAAAATATAGATTATAAACTATGGTTTTGTGCATGTGTGGTTATTGTATAGTCCCATATTGACCCCGTTTATTCAAACCTATGAAGACATTCTTGCCATGGCCATCCTGTCATTTAAGGGATATCTAGGGCTACATTTGCTGATGAGTTCTTCCATTTAAAAAAAAAAAAAATTTGTAGATGGAAGTATGGTATTTGACGAAGATTTGGTCTCTATTTGTAAAAATTCATGTTGACTAAAAGGGTGCCTACATAAAAATACTAAACTATACAACCTTGTAAGACACAAGAAATTTAATATAAAACATGATCGTCAAAATGGTTTGGATGAATATTAAATTTGTGTGTAAAAAGAGAAAGAAAAATAAGATGATAAAACATGTAACTCATATTTTTTAAGCTAAAATTGTGGGAGGTCCACATATTTCGGATCACATTGTACTCAAGTAAATATAGTATGTATGTGTATGTCTGGACCCCCTCCTGCCAGAATTTATATATATATACATATGCACACACATCACACATACAGGAGATATACTTGCTTGGCAAGTGATTTGATTTGAGACCATATGTTTGAACTAAAATAATTATAGCGTGAAAGACATATTAGCTGTTCAAAAATCGCACAAAAACTGTTAACCTCACTTAAACATTTATATTTGGTGTCAAAATTTTCATTGCACCAACTGCAACCTGGTCAATGGCACAGCTTTGCCAGGTTATTAGTTGTTGCGGCAGAAATTTTGACACCAAATAATGATTTAGTGAAGAGAATAGCTCTAGTGTGACTTTAAATGAATAATATGCTGCTGTTGTTGTTGTTGTTCTTAAGGTGGTGTGCTGGCAGAATCATTAGCACACTGGGTGAAATGCTTACTGATATTTGATCTGTCTTCAGGTTCTGAGTTCAAATTCCACTAAGGTTGACTTTGCCTTTCATCCTTTCAGGGTCGATAAAATAAGTACCAGTTTAACACTAAGCTGGCCTTGTGCCAAAATTTGAAATCATGATTATTATATACATATATATATTTCATAAGGATATATATATATATATGCATATCCCAACCATGTGGTTCCCTGTTCAGTTCCCTCTGCGTGACACCATGTTTTCAACTATAGCCTTGGCCCAACCAAAGCCTTGTGAGTGGATTTGGTAGATGGAAACTGAAAGAAGCCTGTCATGTATATGTTTATGTGTCTGTGTTTGTCCCCCCCCACCATCACTTGACAACCAATGTTGGTGTGTTTACATCCCTGTAACTTAGCAGTTCAGCAAGAGAGACTGATAGAATAAATACTAGGCTTACAAAGAATAAGTCCTGGAGGTTGATCTGCTCAACAAAAAGGTGGTGCTCCAGCATGGCCGCAGTCAAATGTTTGAAATAAGTAAGAGAATAAAATATACATATTTTTATTCCTTTCAGTCTTTTGACTGAGGCCATGCTAGAGCACTGCCTTTAGTCAAAGAAATTGACCCCATGACTTATTCTTTGTAAGCCTAGTACTTTTTCTATCAGTCTCTTTTGCCAAACTGCTAAGTTACGGGGATGTAAACACACTAGCATCAGTTGTCAAGTGATGGTGGGGACCAAAGACACACCGACACACAAACATTATAAATATATATGACGGGCTTCTTTTAGTTTCCGTCTACTAAATCCACTCACAAGGCTTTGGTTGGCCCGAAGCTATATAGTAGACACTTGCCCAAGGTGCCACACAGTGGGACTGAGCCGGGAACCATGTGGTTGGTAAGCAAGCTACTTATCACACAGCCACTCCTGCACCTCTCTCTCTCTCTCTCTCTCTCTCTCTATATATATATATTATATATATATATATATATATATATATATGCTATTATGGGTTAGGGGAAAATCCAGTGCTTCCCATTGACTGGTAGTTTTATCTTGAAGTCAATATCTGCTGCCATTCCAAATACTCTCCACCCTCAGATGAAACTTAGAGCTATTGTAAGGCATTGAATGTTTCCAATACTAACCATAAAATCTTCAGCTAAAAGTACAACCAGAATTATATGGAAGGATTTTATGTTCTTGTTGTCGTATCTAATATGCCATGCTCACACTCTGTTTGTGTGTGTATCAGTGAATATACACAATTTGAGGTTTTTTTATGAATGAACATATATTGCTTAGTGTGTGTGTGTGTGTGTGTAAGAAAAAATATATTTAGTCATGTGATTTGCATATAATCACTGAGTACATTTGTGTATCTGTTGGTAAATATAGATGGAGGATGCCACGCTGTACAATGCCCAGACATCACCACATGTACACACACACGTACATGCATCCACCCCCGTCCCCACACACAGACATTGCAGAGGGCTTCACAGCTTGACAGAATCAATCATGGGGTATCTGGTAGGTCCCTGTTTTTAAAGGGGCCTGGTCTGCTGGTGCACATCTGTACAACCGCAACATCCTGGGGACAGGGCAGTGAGTTTGCTTGATGAGTGGGGGGTGGGGGTGGAGGACCATCTGTTTTGTAGCTGGGTTAGTTGTGGCGGTGGAGGCAGTAGTGGCGTTGGTAGTGTTGAGTGCTATGTCTGTGTGTGTGTGTGTGTGTGTCTCTCTCTCTCTGGGTAGTGCAGTGGTGGGAGTATCATTACTAGTGGTGATTGTTGTTGCTTATCCCCCACTCTTAGCACCATCTATCTTTTTCTGTTGAAGTAATATCCTAGACTGGCTTCATTATCCAAGAATGTCATTTTCTTTTTTTTTATTTTGTAAGCTAGGCGTAGGAGTGGCTGTGTGGTAAGTAACTTGCTTACCAACCACATGGTTCTGGGTTCAGTCCCACTGCGTGGCACCTTGTGCAAGTGTCTTCTACTATAGCCTACTATAGCCTCAGGCCGACCAAAAGCTTTGTGTGTAGATTTGGTAGATGGAAACTGAAAGAAGCCTGTTGTATATATGTATATTTATATATGATGTTTGTGTATCTGTGTTTGTCCCCCCAACATCGCTTGAATGCTGGTGTGTTTATATTCCTGTAACTTAGTGGTTCGGCAAACTAGATGATAGAATAAGTACTAAAGGTGGTGCTCCACCATGGCCACAGTCAAATGACTGAAACGAGTAAAAGAGTAAAAGTGTAGTATGTTGCATTGTTGAAAAAGCTTTAGCTGTTATTTCTAGCAGTCAAGCGACTGTGAAGAGACTCCCTCATTGATTATGAGTGTGGTGGAAACAGTTGGTTGAAAATATTGTTGGGGTGGAGGCAGGGGACAGAGTGAAATTATAAGCTATACAATATTCCATCCTCCCATTGGAGTATCTGGTTGTACTTTAAGTAGGGCAATCAGAAACCCAACTTGTTGACAATGTATACATCTGAATGAGTTGATAAATGGGGCTTGTGTAGTCATTTGATCTACTAGAAACAGCAGCCTAATCTTTCTCAAATCACACCATACCATTTTAAAAAGGGGACATTGGGTAATTTAGATCTAGTCTCATTGATCATTAAGCCTGCTTATTGAAGGTTTCTGCAGGAACATTAAGTTTCATTACTGCGAGCTGGCAGAATCGTTAGCATGCTGGATGAAATACTTAGTGATATTTCGCCCGTCGCTATGTTCTGAGTTCAAATTCCACCAAGGTCAACTTTACCTTTCATCCTTTTGGGGTCAATAAAGTAAGTACCTGTTGAACACTGGGGTCAGTGTAATTGACTCATCCCCTCCCCCAGGATTGCTGCCCTTGTGGCAAAATTTGAAACCATTATTACTGATGTAACATGTAGAGCTGGCAAAATTGTTAGCACCCCCCAAAAAAGGGACAGAATGCTTTGCCTTAGTTCAAATGCTACTGAGCTTGACTTTGTCTTTCATCCTTTCAGCATTGATAGTATAAATACCAGTTGAGCACTGGGGCTGATGTAATCGACTAGCCCCTGTCCCCCAAATTTCAGGCTTTTTTATATGTGCAGTAGAAAAGATAATTACTGATGTATGCACATCATTTTTTATAATTTTTCTCATATTTGAACCGGTCTTAAGTGTCTGCCTCCCTTGTTGCAGGCCTTCATCATCTGATACTCCCAACATCATACCCCCACTTGTTTGTCCTATTCATTTGGCATAGCTGCAACATCTGTATATTCTTCCTAGCACCAACTACTTCAGAGTATGGAATGAGTATATTTTATTGTGCAACCAGCACTAAAATGGCTGTACCTGTGTGAAGGACTAAAGAGCCCCCTTCAACCTTGTATCAGTTTAAACTCGAGTCATTGCTCTCTTAGACAAGTTTCTCATACTGTGGCTTTCCTCATCTTCCTTTCATTCATTTCCTTTTTTTCTTGTTTTGAGATCATGTTAAATACCTTTATCAATTTCAGCATTGTCTCATTACTTTGGGTTCAATTCCTACTGAGGTCAGTGTCATTCAATTGGAACAAGTCATTCATTCTGCAAATCATCAAGTACCGTCCCCAAAAGCTGCTCCCCTTTTGACCCTTTTACAAAGCAGATAGCTCCTGTCTGTCAGCAGGTTGTTGTTTAATCCCAAAGCAAGCTTCATTTGAGTAAATCAAAGTTATTCCAGTCATGACTATCCCTTTTTTATTGTATATTGAGTAAATTATCCTTTGTCTGCCACCCCACCCCCACTCATATTATTTTTTGAGGGAGATCTGGCTACCATTTCTAGTAGGTTGAATG
Source organism: Octopus sinensis (assembly GCF_006345805.1). Lineage (NCBI taxonomy): Eukaryota > Metazoa > Mollusca > Cephalopoda > Octopoda > Octopodidae > Octopus > Octopus sinensis. The sequence continues at coordinate 10,878,995 of NC_043022.1, forward strand.
ACCATGGAAAGTCTTCTTTGCTCATCAGGTAGTAATGTTGCCATACCTGTTTGGTTACCCAGCTATGCAAGCCACTGTTCTACATTATAAGATGTTCAGATATTTTAGAGACAGTTTTATTAGGCACGAAGTTAACAGGAGCTTATCTTTACATCAGTGAAGTGCTGTTGTATTATCTGATTTCACTATGTATTTCTTATTAAGAAACACTGAATCCCTCCCCACAAAGGAATGGTTTTAAGGTTTGTGAAGAAGGTAGACAAAACAAAAAACTTGGTTGAGCCTCATTAATGGAGTGGATACGCTGCAACTGTGTATCCCTCTTAGTGCCAGGCTGAAGATAGGGAACAATTGTGACCTTCCTTGGATTTTTGGGCTTAATGAAAATGTCTCCAGAAGGTGTGAGGACAGAGGGACATTTTAGGGGTCTCAGTACCTTCACTCTTTTTATATTATGTGGATGAAAGATAAGTGCTTCCTTGCAAAAGATACCAGTCTGTCTTGATGCAACCTTCCCTCAGGAGCTGGGACCTATTACTAACCAGTAGTTTTAATTGAAACAACATAGAGTAAAGTGGGCACAAGCATGGCTGTGTGGTTAAGAAATATACTTTATAATAATGTGGTTTTAACCTTTATCCCACTTTTTAGCAAGCGTCTTTTTTTTTGCCCTTGTTTTGAGTTGACCCATGCCTTGCGAGTGGATCTTGGTAGATGGAAACTTTGCAGAAACTCTGTGTGTGTGTGTATTTTCACTGATGTATATCAATGAAAGATGTAGACATTAGCCAGAAAACAGCCAGTGCTTTTGAATTAAAAAAAACAAACTTATGTAGTATTTGCTCTGCAAAGATTTGCACAGACAATCTTTATTAGTGTCTCCCTGGTAAATGTGGACCAGTGATTGGGTTGCTGGAAATCTATCCCCAACAATGATGCTAATGTGTTCTCTCAAATGTATGGATATTAGAAAATGAAACCAATCTGTTAATGGAATATTAATTATTAGAATGAAGTGTATAATGCCAGAAGTAGTTTTGAACTTAAGACTGCTTTAATGTCTTATAAAGAGCATTATTTAATGAACAGATTGCCACATTGTGGGATTGGGAGATACTAGGACAGGGATAAGTAACAGGACTAAAGATATATTACCCTCCTTAGTCAAATGTCATTTAGCTTTGACCACTGAGCAGATTATGATCCCAAACAATCCAGCTATGTCTATCTTGTCCTCTCAAGCATTGTGTAGTAACAAGAACAACATATGCCAATGTTTTCAAGATCAGGTGGCTTGCCTTTCAGAGGTGCCA
>NC_043022.1:10885307-10899393 GCF_006345805.1 Octopus sinensis
ATATGTAGGGCAGGTAGGGGAGAGTAGGTGACAACTGTTGAAATTGCAGAGGGTTAAGGGATAAAATGAAGTTAGTGAATGGTGGATAAGGGGTGGCAGTGGAAAGCAGCAGAATAGTAATGATATAGTAGAGAGAGTGAGAGAGAGAGAGAGAGATAGATAAGTGGTTGGTCTGGTCGGTTATGAGAGAGAAATGGCAGGTAGGTTGTGAGAGAGAGAGAAGTAGAGAAGCTGGCATGGGAGAAGAGTGAGAGATTCATGGTAGGTGAGATGATGTGATGGAGGAGAATGTAAAATGTGGGTGGAGGACAGTATTTAATGCATTAATTGCCACATGCACCACAGGTAGTTCCTTGCAAACTTCACACAAGTGTCTTATGCACCACTGGTGGTACATTTTCATAATTTGAGAAAATATTTAATTCTCTGTCTTTGAAATGGTTCCAAGGATATTTAATTTACATGGGGTACTATATATGAAAGTCTAATTATGAAATATTGTAGAAATGCAAAAAAAAAATGAAGAGATTTCCTTGTAATTAAAGTGTGCAGTGTGACTGCATGAAATATGTGACATCATTGGTAAGTTTCAGCTACAGCTGATGGTGGTTAATGTGTTAAGGACGAGGGATGGCTATCAAGTGAAATGGTTTCAAGTAGTGAGAAAGATTAGTGGTATGAAAGAAAATCTACAGTTAAAGATGGAGGGTGATGGGGGTGTCTTGCGGGAGATAAATGGGCAAAGGGCCCAGGGCCCAGGGCCCAGTTGTGCAACCCTATCAGAACTTAGTTTCTCTGAGTTGGACAAGTCTTTTCAAGAACTGCAAATCACCCGTCCTCCTGGTCCCTTGTCATCTCCTCTGAGGCTCAAGGATGTGAGGTCAATCTTCACCATTTCACCCCATGTCTTTCTGGGTTTCTTTTTCCTGCAAGTTCCCATCCACATTGATTGGTAACTTTATTGTTATACAGCTGTCCTCATCATCCACTTGCACATGTTCATACCAGTGCAGTCTTTCTTGCACACAACATCTAATTCCTCTCTCATGCCTAGTTTTTCTCTCAGCACATTTGCACTGTTGTTCATGCACACTTGCATTGTGCATCCACATGACTTTACACATCACATCACATATGATGTGCCATACTAATACACACACCAACTAATACATACTAATACGTACTAATACATACTAGTACATACTAATACATACACCAACCCTATACATACACACGTCCTGACCCCGCATACGCACTTATACTCTCTCATACACACACACACACACTTATACATACCAATACGTACTAATACATACACCAACCCCATACATACGCACGTCCAGACCAATCCTACGCACTAATACTCTCTCATACACACACACACACACCCTTATACATACTAATACATACACCAACCCTATACATACACACATCCAGACCCCTCCTACGCACTATTAGCTGGTCCCTCAACCCTATTATCTCCCCTTATTTCGCTCTCGCGTCTCATGTTTGATCTTTGACCTCTGGCCGAAATCAGATCGCCATGTTGATTCGTTAGCTACTGCACGCATTTTTTTTCTCTCCTTCTTTCTGTGTTTTTCTCTCTCTGTGTATCTTTCTGTTGAAGAGCGTAGGCTCGAAACGTTAAAGACTTGTTTTATTTATATTTCCTGAGCGCCATACTAATACAATTGTTCGTTTGTTTTCCACCTGCCTTCGTCTTTTGTTTATTTTCATAAAGCTTCCCGTTATATACACATATATATATATATACATATATTTATATACATATATTTATATACATATATATATATATATATATACATATATATATAAACATATATATATACACACACACACACACATATATATATATATATATATATATATATACACACAGTTAATCCAAACAAGAAAACACAACACCGTGAGGACGGACGTAGAACAAATATACCGTGAATGGTACACATGAGGTTACATTTTGAAAGATCAGAAGGAAAACAGGTGAAGAAAGATGTTTTTAAAGACAGAAGAGTAGTATAGTCAAAGACAGTGGAATATTAGGAGGGGGAATGTGTGTGTAAGTGTGGATGTGTGCGTGTGTATGTGTGCAATGATGACACGTGTGTGTGTGTATGTGTGTGGTTGTAGCTGTAAACAATTGGCTAGTAGTAAGCTGGCTAGTTTGTAAGAATAAGGAGTGGTGTTTTTGTCCCTGCCACAGGTCAGAACTTTGAAGAATGTGTGTGCTTGTATGTATATGTATCATGTGTGTGTTTTGTTTGTAGTGTGTGTGTATGTGTGTGTTCCTGTATGTATGCTTAGAGTTTGGATGTGGCGAATAACTGTGCTTTACTTAGTGTATGTGTGCTTGTACGTGCGTATGTGTGTATATATGTATGTATAATTGTGTGCCGTGTGTATGGGATGTATGTGTGGGTTCATTTGTGTGTGCGTGCGTGTCGTATGTGCGTGTAATGTGTGCGTGTATGTGTGCGTTTGTATGTGTGTGTGTAAGCATATATGGATGTATATGCGTGTATCCGTGGGGTTGTGAGTTTTGGGTGTGTGCATTGGTGTGTGTCTGTGCCTATATGTGTATACGTATGTGTGTGCGCGTGTAGGCATATATTGTGTGTATGTATATGTATCGGTGTGTATTTGAATTTGTATGTGTGTTTGCATGCGTGTGTATGTGTGTATGCATGTATGCTGTATGTGTGTATGCTGTATGTATGTGTGTGTATGTATGAATGTGTGTGTGTGTGTGTATGTATGTGTGTGTGTCTGGGTGGGAATTGGAGTTGTGTGGACGTAATGTACATGCGTGTGCTTGTGTGCGCTTACGTGCGTGTATGTGTATATATATATATATATATATATATATATATGTATACATATATACATATATGTATACACATGTATATATGTATATGTGTATACATATATGTATACATATATATATGTATACATATATATATGTGTACATATACATATATATATATGTACATATATATACATATATACACATCATCATCATCATCATTTAGCGTCTGCTTTCCATGCTAGCATGGGTTGGACGGGTCAACTGGGGTCTGTGAAGCTGGAAGGCTTCGTCAGGCCCAGTCAGATCTGGCAGTGTTTCTATGGCTGGATGCCCTTCCTAACGCCAACCACTCCGCGAGTGTAGTGGGTGTTTTTTACGTGCCACCTGCACAGGTGCCAGACAGAGCTGGCAAACGGCCACGAACGGATGGTGCTTTTATGTGTCACCGGCACGGGGCCAGGCGATGCTGGCAACGGACACGAACAGATGGTGCTTTTACGGGGCCAGACAGAGCTGGCAAACGGCCACGAGCGGACGGTGTTTTTACGTATCACCGGCATGGGGGCCAGCCGCGGCTGGCAACGAACACGAACGGATGGTGCTTTTACGTGCCACCGACACGGGGCCAGACAGAGCTGGCAAACGGCCATGAACGGACGGTGCTTTTACGTGTCACCGGCACGGGGGCCAGCCGAGGCTGGCAACAGACACGAATGGATGGTGCTTTTTAGCAACTGCCATTTGGTGCATGAGAGAGTTTGATGCAGCTGCCCTCATCTGCACCTCCTGCCGTGAAGTTGGTTCATCCGGGACACCTGACAGGAAGAGATCCAGTCCTACTTTAAAGACATCCGCATCTACACCATGCAGGTCCCTCAGGTTCTTCGCGAGGATATTGAAGAGCTGTGGGCCTCTGAAGCCCAGGCTATCACAGTATCTTGTCCTACATCTTGATGGCAAATTTGGAGTCCTTGGTACCACGCAGCGGTGCCCGGTTCTGGCATTTGTGTGACTCTCGATGCCAAAGTTTGGGACAAGTCCTTCCAGGATCTTCCAGATATATATTATGGCATATCACTCTCGCCTACGCTCCAAGGAATAGAGTTTTAATCTCTTGAGTCTTTCCTAGTAGCTTATATGCTGCACAGAGGCTATCTTCTTCGTGTAGCTTCGTTGGATCGCCTCAAGTTCTGTGATCGACTTGACACTGGATGGTGACCATAGCTGAGAGCAATAGTCAAAGTGGCTTAGGACAAGTGTCCTCCAGAGGACCATCATGGTTTCTTGTTCTCTTGTTCTAAAGGTTCTAAGAATCCATCCGGCCAGCCGTCTACATTTCATTGCCAGTTTAGCAACATGTACATGAATGGTTGCGTCATCACTCATGTGAATACCCAGGTCACGCACTGATTGTGCCTCTGGGATTGCAATCCCTCCGGGTCCAGTGTATTCATTGGGTATTGTATTCAGTTTTGCATGCTGATAGCATAAAGCTTGAAACTTTTCAGCATTGAACTGCATGCTATTCTTTTCAGCCCACTTGTATATTTCGTCCAGCTCACATTGCAGGTGCTTAGTGTCTTCAGGGTTCTATATTGCCTGTGAAACTTTTGTATCATCTGCATAACTTGTGATCGTGGCTCTCTACATGGCTGAGGGCATGTCTGAGAGGGCCATTATGAACAGTAGTGGTCCCAAAACAGTGCCCCTGGAACACCGCTCACTATTTGCGTGTTAATGGAAGTGGCCCCATTGGCTACTACCACCTGACTTCTATCCTTCAGAAAGTCATGAAGTCATTCTCCCAATTTTCCAACTATGCCAAGATCACGCAGTTTGTGACATATGATTCCATGATCGACTTTATCAAAGGCCTTTGCAAAGTCGAGATATATGACTTCCACATTTGAGTGGTTGAGCAGTCATTTCAGCACCCAGTCATAGTGTTGTAGGAGCTGAGTTAAGCAGCTTCTTCCTGGTTGGAAACCATGTTGGGTGTTAGGCAGCAAGTCATTTTCTTCAAGGAAGGTGATTAGTTTCCTTCTGACTATTCGTTCCATGACCTTGCTGATGTGTGAGGTCAGAGAGATAGGTCTGTAGTTCTTGGCCTCTGCTCTGCTACCTCCTTTATGAATAGGGCATATTTTACCTTCCTTCAGTTTTCTTGGAAGTTTGCCAGTTGCAAGGAAGCTCTGAAAGAGAGACTGCAGTGGTTTTGCTAGGACTCTCTTACATACTTTTAGGAGGATTGCTCGGAATCCATCGGGGCCAGTAGCTGAGTTTGTTTTAATCTCATCTATAGCCTTTATTACATCGTCTTCCTTTATATTGATGTAATCAATCATCGCCGCCTCTGACCCCATATCTGCAGTGGTGAAGAAGTTAGTTGGATTGCTGATTTGGAAATGCCCAAGGGGTGGGGTGAAAACACTCTTGAATTGCTCATTTAGTATTTCACTTACCCTCATTGGATTTTCTGTGAGTGTGCCATCCCTTTCAAGGAGTGGCCCTATCCTACAGTGTACCGTAGCTGTTTCTTTGGCATACCTGTAGAAAGCTCTGCAGTTAAGATTTTATGTTGTCTATAGCCCAGGCTTCTTTGTCTGCTCTTTCCTTTTCATGGGAGAGTTGCAGACAATTTTCAATTTCCAACAGTTTCATTTTCAGGCGGGACTTTTCACTGCTTTCAATTTGTTTGTTTAGGTGATTTGAGATTTTTGTACACCGTCTCATTAAAATTTTCTTCTCTCTGGGGATTTTGTTCTTGTGTGCAGTGGCCTTTCTCTCTGGGACACATTTGTAGCATATGGCTTGCATTACAGACATGAATTGTTGAAGTTTCATGTCGATGTCTGGCGAGGAGAGACATTCAGGCCAGTTTTGTTTGAGGATCTCTTTCTCAATTTGTTTCCAGTTTGCCTTATTGAAGTTCAAGCTGGAAAGATTCTGAGAGTTTCTTGTAGGCTGCATGTCCATGCTTTCCTTTGGCCCGTACATGGTCAGCTCTACCATGTTGTGATCCGAGAGTAGTGTCGGTGTCACTTTCACATTATGGATGAGATCCATATTATTTGTGAAGCAGAGATCCAGTGTGTTACCTGCCCTGGTTGGTTGGAGTATTACTTGCTCCATGTACAGGGTGTCGATGAGGTTTAGGAGGGACCTCGCCTGTCCTCGTTCACATCGTGTCATTCCTGGGAGAGAAAGGCCCTCGGGCCATCTGACATTGGGTAGGTTGAAGTCTCCCATGAGAAGTACACTTATGTGCTGTTCTAGTGTGACTAGAACTTCTATTTTTATAAGGCAGTCTTCAAACTTGCCCACATGGCTTGGGGCATCTGGAGGGCGATATGTAGCACACACAACTACACCAAGTTGCCTTACATGTAAAATTAGTGTGTCACACACCGAGTTTGAGTATGACAAAAGGACCTGGGGTGTGAGGTCCTCACGGATGTACATAGCAACTCCTCCATGACTCCTTTCTTTTCTGTCGGTCCATAGTACAACATACTGTGTATGTGTAATTCTATTCTGCTCTGCATGTCCGGTTTTAGGTGTGTTCCGTAAGTGCTATGCATAAGGCTTGATTGCATGCAACAAAGTTTCTCAAGAACGGGATTTTTGTCCTGTTACTGTGTGTTAGTAGTCCTCTGATGTTCAGAAGGAGCATCAAGATGAGGTGTATGCTGTTGCCGGTGGTGTCCACCTTGGGTCTATTTGCTGTGGTGGTCTTGTGAACTGTGGGTAGTCCCATCTGCGAGCTTGAGTTTGATGGAGCCAGATTAGCTGCTGTACAATCTTTTGTGCCATGCACAAAAAAGATTCTTGCTCAGCAGCTGCCCTTTCAACAACATCATGTTGGCGGTTTGTGGCACGCACCACATCTGTGTACCTCCGTTTTGGGGCAGGTGGTGCGTGGTCCATCCCTTTTCCTTTTGTTGATGGTTTGTTTCTTATCTGTTTAGTGTCTCTGCGGCAGGGTCCCTGATGTGCAAAGCGGCAGCCTGCACCTTCCTCTCCATGCCAGCAGGTACCTCTCAGGTAGATCCTACACACCCGTGTGCGCTGTTTGTTTCCATCCTTTTTGGTATATGGATAGTCAGTTCCACTTCTATTCCTGGCTGTTTCACCCTTTGGTCCTGCTTGAGCTTTTCTTTTAGTTCTTTTAGTTCTTCCTCCCTCCATTTTTTCCTTGGGTTCTTCATCTCCAGGGCCTTTGGTGCTGGTAGGAGCACTTGCACTTGGGTTCACTTCCCGGGCAGGTTTCTCACTCGAAACCTCTTCCCGGGTGTCCACCAGGTGGGGGTGACTTCTTTCATCACCACCCGCGTCTCCATCCTTGCCATCTTTGCCCTGTTCGTTCTCAAAGATGGCATCAAGCGTGCCAATGTGAGATCGTACAAGCGCATAGGAGCGTATATATCTCTTATTATAAAAGGCAGATTTTATCTCTTATTATAAAAGGCAGATTTTATCTGCCTCCCTTTGGGAGTTATACAAATCTACAATATAGGATTTCTTCAATTACAATTTACCTTGCATTTTTAAGAGTACAATGCATCGCGTCATGCCAGGTCCAGTTTTTAAAATTTAAACTCCAATTAAGCAAAATTTACAGAAAACTCACATTCTGGTGTGTGTGTCAAATGCTTTTCTTAGTCTGGTTTACAGCACACGCAAACGCACACACACAGTGGGCAACGAATAAAATGAAAGTAATTGACTTACTGTAGTGAGTGATTCTTTCACTCTGCCTCCTACTTCCTCTTTCAACACATAGACACGCAAATATATAAATAAAATTGTCAGCTAACGTGCGTGTGTGCGCGTGTGTGTGTGTGTGAGGGTGCGTGTGTGTGTGTGTGCGTGAGTGTGACAGGAAAGTTTTTTACAACGAATATAACACCTATATCCAAGTAGCAGAAAGATAAGACAGTAAGGTGTGATTTGAGGGAGATTTGGCTGCTATTTCTACCATGTCTAGCTGCCATGTAGGGGTCTCCCTCATAGGCTCATACATACATATATACATAGATAAGACAGTAAGGTGTGATTTGGGGGAAATTTGGCTGCTATTTCTACCATGTCTAGCTGCCATGTAGGGGTCCCCTCATAGGCTCATACATACATATATACATAGATAAGACAGTAAGGTGTGATTTGGGGGAAATTTGGCTGCTATTTCTACCATGTCTAGCTGCCATGTAGGGGTCCCCTCATAGGCTCATACATACATATATACATAGATAAGACAGTAAGGTGTGATTTGGGGGAAATTTGGCTGCTATTTCTACCAGGTCTAGCTGCCATGTAGGGGTCTCCCTCATAGGCTCATACATACATATATACATAGATAAGACAGTAAGGTGTGATTGGGGGAAATTTGCTGCTATTTCTACTAGGTCTAGCTGCCATGTAGGGGTCTCCCTCATAGGCTCATACATACATTATACATAGACAAGACAGTAAGGTGTGATTTGGGGGAATTTGGCTGCTATTTCTACCAGGTCTAGCTGCCATGTAGGGGTCTCCCTCATAGGCTCATACATACATATATACATAGATAAGACAGTAAGGTGTGATTTGGGGGAAATTTGGCTGCTATTTCTACCAGGTCTAGCTACCATGTAGAGGTCCCCCTCATTGGCTCATATATATATACATACATAAGACAGTAAGGTGTGATTTGAGGGAGATTTGGCTGCTGTTTCTACCAGGTCTGTTAGGCCTTCTCATGTAAACTCAAGCTTTCTCATGCCTTGAACATAAGATCCAAAGCAGAGAATGTATTCTTTTATTCTTCTGCTTTTTCCAGCCATTGGTCTGTGGCCATGCTGGGGCAATGCCTTGAAGAATTGTAGTTTAATGAATCAACTCCAGTTTTATTTTTGTAAGCATTGTACTTATTCTATCTTGTTTCCTTTGTCAAACCACTAGGTGACAGGGATGTAAACAAACCACCATTCGTTGTCAAGCAGTGGTGGAGGACAATCACAAGCACAGACACTCACACACACACACATACATGCATACACATTATACACACATACATACATACATACATATATATATATGTGTGTATATATATATTGCAGCGTGGAAGGTGTTTGTAAGCCATTTAAGAAACACACAAAAACCGTTACATTCACTTCAACATTTAAATTTATTTGCCAAATATTTTCGTCGCTTGGACCGCGACCTGTTCACTGACAAAAATATCGTGCTAACAGGTCGCGGTCTCAAAGCGACGAGAATATTTTGACAAATTAAATTTAAATGTTGAAGTGATCTACTAACGGTTTTTGTGTGTTTCTTAAATGGCTTAAACACCTTCAACGCTGCAACTGTTTTTGTTCCAGCACACGATCTCAGATCAAGTCACTTGCTATGCAAGTACATCTCTGTAACTATATATATATTATATATATATATGTGTATTGGTAAAAACAGTAAGATAACAAAAGAAAGAAAGAGACCTCAGTATTATGTAAATAGAGGAAATCTTTATATATAAAAGTGAGGTTGTGTCTGTGTCCTACGATTTAGATTCCTAACTACTCCCACATTTTGCGGTGCAGTTTAACAAAACGGGTATCTTATAGTCGTGATTCATATCGAGACCGTCTGGGTATTAGCGCGCGTCTACGATGAGTCTACGATTTAAAAAAAAATTTACCATCAATTTTTCCCATTTTTAATCCATTTTTGACATATATAAGGGAAGTAACTCTCTAAAATTTATTATTAAATCTCAGAACGTAAAAAGCTACAGTAACACCCCTCCCCCTTTGTGGTTAGCCATATTGAGATGGCTATTATACTTTACATCTCTAACAATGCTTATATAATTATTTCCCTTACAAACCCGAGCAACGCCGGGCGATACTGCTAGTATATATATATATGTATATATATATACGTATATGTATATGAATATATATATATATATATACGTATATATATATATACGTATATGTATATGAATATATATATCATCATCATCATCATCGTCGTTTAACGTCCGTTCTCCATGCTAGCATGGGTTGGACGGTTCGACCGGGGTTCTGGGAAGCCAGAAGGCTGCACCAGGCTCCAGTCTAATTTGGCAATGTTTCTACAGCTGGATGCCCTTCTAACGCCAACCACTCCGTGAGTGTAGGGGTGCTTTTTACGTGCCACCTGCACAGTGCCAGGCGGGGCTGGCAACGGCCACGGTCAGATTGGTGTATTTTATGTGCCACCGGCACGGAAGCCAGTCGAGGCGGTGCTGGCATCGCCACGAGTCGGATAGTGCTTTTTACGTACCACCAGACCAGGGATCCTGGCTGGTTCAATTCGATTTCGATTTCGCTTGCCCCAACATGTCTTCACAAGCAAAGGGGGTTGGCAAGGGTGCCTGTATAATATATATATATATATATATATATATATATATACGTATATGTATATGAATATATATATATATATACGTATATATATATATATATACGTATATATATATATGTGTGTATACATATATGTATATATATATATGTGTGTATACATATATGTATATATATATATGTGTGTATATGTATATATATGTTTGTATATATATATGTATATGTATATATATATATATATATATGTATATATGTGTATATGTATATATATGTATATGTATGATTGATTGATTGATTGATTGATTGATTCTAGTTTCAGCTTATGAGCTGTGGCCATGCTGGGGCACCGCCATTTGGTGTTGCTACTTGGTTTCACTTCATGGAGGCTTTCTAGCAACTGCTATTTGGTGCATGAGAGAGTTCGATGCAGCTGCCCTCATCTGCCCCTCCTGCCGTGAAGTTGGTTCATCTGGGACACCTGACAGGAAGAGATCCAGCTCCATTTTAAAGACATCTGTATCCACCCCATGCAGGTCTCTCAGGTTCTTCGGGAGGATATTGACGAGCTGTGGGCCTCGGAAGCCCAGGCTATCACAGAATCTTGTCCTACATCTTGATGGCAAGTTTGGAGTCCTAGGCACCACGCAGTGGCGCCCAGTTCTGGCATTTGCGTAACTCTCGATGCCAAAGTTCAGAACACTTCCCTCCAGGATCTTCCAGATGTATATTATGGCATATCTTTCCCACCTAGCTCCAGGGAATATAATTTTAATCTCTTGAGTCTTTCCCAGTAGCTTACATTCTGCATAGAGGCTATCTTCTTCGTGTAGCTTCGTTGGATCGCCTCAAGTTCTGTGATCAACTTGACACTGGATGGTGACCATAGCTGAGAGCAATAGTCAAAGTGGCTTAGGACAAGTGTCTTCCAGAGGACCATCATGGTTTCTTGTTCTCTTGTTCTAAAGGTTCTAAGAATCCATCCAGCCAGCCGTCTGCATTTCATTGTCAGTTTAGCAACATGTACATGAAAGGTCGCGTCATCACTCATGTGAATACCCAGGTCACGCACTGATTGTGCCTCTGGGATTGCAATCCCTCCGGGTCCAGTGTATTCATTGGGTATTGCATTCAGTTTTGCATGCTGATAGTATAAAGCTTGAAACTTTTCAGCATTGAACTGCATGCTATTCTTTTCAGCCCACTTGTATATTTCGCCAGCTCATATTGCAGGTGCCTAGTGTCTTCAGGGTTCTGTATTGCCTGTGAAACTTTTGTATCATCTGCATAACTTGTGATCGTGGCTCTCTCCGCGTGGCTGAGGGCATGTCTGAGAGGGCCATTATGAACAGTAGTGGTCCCAAAACAGTGCCCTGTGGAACACCGCTCACTATTTGCGTGCTAATGGAAGTGGCCCCATTGGCTACTACCACCTGACTTCTATTCTTCAGAAAGTCGTGAAGCCATTCTCCTAGTTTTCCAACTATGCCAAGATCACGCAGTTTGTGACATATGATTCCATGATCGACTTTATCAAAGGCCTTTGCGAAGTCGAGATATATGACTTCCACATTTGAGTGGTTGAGCAGTTGTTTCAGCACCCAGTCATAGTGCTGCAGGAGCTGAGTTAAGCAGCTTCTTCCTGGTCGGAAACCATGTTGGGTGTCAGGCAGCAAGTCATTTTCTTCAAGGAAGGTGATTAGTTTCCTTCTGACTATTCGTTCCATGACCTTGCTGATGTGTGAGGTCAGAGAGATAGGTCTGTAGTTCTTGGCCTCTGCTCTGCTACCTCCTTTATGAATAGGGCATATTTTACCTTCCTTCAGTTTTCTTGGAGGTTTGCCAGCTGCAAGGAAGCTCTGAAAGAGGAACTGCAGTGGTTTTGCTAAGACTCTCTTACATACTTTTAGGAGGATTGCCGGGAATCCATCGGGGCCAATAGCTGAGTCTGTTTTCATTTCATCTATAGCCTTTATTACATCGTCTTCCTTTATATCAATGTAATTTATCGTCGCCGCCTCTGATTCTATATCTGCAGTGGTAAAGAAGTCAGTTGGATTGCTGATTTGGAAATGCCCAAGGGGTGGAGTGAAAACACTCTTGAATTGTTCATTCAGTATTTCACTTACCCTCATTGGTTTTCCTGTGAGTGTGCCATCCTTTTCAAGGAGTGGCCCTATCCTACAGTGCACCGTAGCTGTTTCTTTGGCATACCTGTAGAAAGCTCTGGGGTTAGTTTTTATGTTGTCTATAGCCCAGGCTTCTTTGTCTGCTCTTTCCTTTTCATGGGAGAGTTGCAGACAATTTTCAATTTCCAACAGTTTTATTTTCAGGCGGGACTTTTCACTGCTTTCAATTTGTTTGTTTAGGTGATTTGAAATTTTTGTACGCCGTCTCATTAAATTTTTCTCTCTCTGGGGATTTTGTTCTTGTGTACAGTGGCCTTTCTCTCTGGGACACATTTGTAGCATATGGCTTGCATTACAGACATGAATTGTTGAAGTATCATGTCGATGTCCGGCGAGGAGAGACATTCAGGCCAGTTTTGTTTGAGGATCTCTTTCTCAATTTGTTTCCAGTTTGCCTTATTGAAGTTCAAGCTGGAAAGATTCTGAGGGTTTCTTGTAGGCTGCATGTCCGTGCTCTCTTTTGGCCCGTACATGGTCAGCTCTACCATGTTGTGATCCGAGAGTAGTGTCGGTGTCACTTTCACATTATGGATGAGATCCATATTATTTGTGAAGCAGAGATCCAGTGTGTTACCCGCTGCTGTTGGTTGGAGTATTACTTGCTCCATGTACAGGGTGTTGGTGAGGTTAAGGACCTCGCCTGTCTCGTTCACATCTTGTCATTCTGGGAGAGAAAGGCCCTCGGGCATCTGACATTGGGTATGTTGAAGTCTCCCATGAGAAGTACACTTATGTGTTGTTGTCTAATGTGGCTAGAACTTCTTCTATTTTTAAAAGGCAGTCCTCAACTTGCCCATATGACTTGGGGCATCTGGAGGGCGATATGTAGCACACACAACTACATCAAGTTGCCTTATGTTACAATTAGTGTGTCACACACCGAGTTGAGTATGACAAAAGGACCTGGGGTGTGAGTCCCCACGGATGTACATACTAAACTCCTCCATGACTTCTTTCTTTCCTGTCGGTCCGTAGTACAAACATACTGTGGTATGTGTAATTCCGCATCTGCTATGTCCGGTTTTAGATGCGTTTCTGTGAGTGCTATGCATAAGGCTTGATTGCATGCGACAAAGTCTCTCAGGAACGGGACTTTTGTCCTGTTACTGTGTGTTAGTAGTCCTCTGATGTTCAGTAGGAGCATCGAGGTGAGGTGTATGCTGTTGCCGGCGGTGTCCCCCTGGGTCCATCTGCTGTGGCGGTCTTGTGAACCATGGGCAGTTCCATCTGCGAGCCTGAGCCTGATGGAGCCAGGTTAGCTGCTGTACAATCTTTTGTGCCATGCACAAAAAAGATTCCTGCTCAGCAGCTGCCCTTTCAACAACAACGTTGGTGGTTTGTGGTACGCAACCACATCTGCGTACCTCCGTTTTGGGGCCGGTGATGCGTGGTCCATCCCATTTCCTTTTGGTGGTTGGTTTCTGTGGCAGGGTCCCGGATGTGCAAAGCGGCAGCCTGCACCTTCCTCTCCATGCCGGCAGGCACCTTTCAGGTAGAACCTACATACCCGTGTGCGCTGCTTGTTTCCATCCTTTTTGGCATATGGATAGTTAGGTTTGCCTCTATCCCTGGCTGCCTTGCCCCTTGGCTTTGTCTGAGTTTTAGCTTCAGTTTTTCCTCTTTTTTTGGCCTCTTCATATCCATGTCCATGGCTTTTGGTGCCGGTAGGAGCATCCGTACCTAGGTTC
>NC_043022.1:10899493-10966993 GCF_006345805.1 Octopus sinensis
TACATACACATACATACATACATACATATACATACATATACATATACATACATATACAATACACATACATAATATACATATACACTACATATATACATACATATATATACACACACATACATATATACACCCACATATATATATACATATATACACACATACATATACATACATACACACACACACACACACATATATATAAGTGTGTGTGTGTACACTCATACAAGGAGCCCCCATAAAAAAAAATCAAAAGACTCTTAAAGAGATGGTAATTCAATTTTCATTTCTTTTTAGATTTAACCTACTGGAAGTAATCAGACAACATATTGAACAGGGGAAATTTTTTTCTAAATTGCTACAGGACATTAGAAAATTTTGTCTAAGTACAAAGACAGCTGACCCATGCAAAAGCGCATTGTAACTAGCAATGTGCTGGTCACATGATCACGTATTCATATTAGTCGGTATAAACATACATACACTACATATGTGTATACATGCATGCATGTATACATATGCCAACACACGTATTCACATTTAATCATGTCTATGCATATGTTTACATTCATGTAGGTTTTTGTGTATATACACATGATCATGTATGTGCATGTGTGCACTCATATACACACTTCTACATGTGTGTATGCATACTTATATGTAGACATATATACATATGTAAGCTATAGTAAAAGAAATTTGCTCAAGGTGCAGTAGGAACTGTGTTATTGCAGACCTCTTTAATATGCTTCCAAACTTACATTCACTTGATGTCTTGGATGTTTTGTAGCACTCACAGCAGCAACCCTTTCAGAATCGTGTTTGATATTTACTTATAAATGTTATCTGACCAGAATATTAAATAGCAAACTTACATTCAGTCTTGTGCCTTTAGGGTTTTATTTTGGGCATGCATTAAGGGTACATCAGCACTGAGGCAGTTGTATAAGTTAAAGATGAGATGTTGACTAAATTAGCCGTAATATTTAAAATATACAACATCAAAATGCAACATTGTAATTGTAAGGAGAATACGTTTGGACATGGTTTGATTTAAGGATACTGAGGAGCTGTTTCATGGATACCCATCAAAATTATATTACTGGGTGGGAGACGACATCAGTTGAACAATGGCTGGTATTAAAGGAGTAAAATGCAGTCTAAACTATCTAGATATCAGAATGGGGAGTATGGAATTAAGGATGAAATAGAATATAAAGTGTTGTAGCTAAACATAAGTTACAACTTCAAAAAGTTACAAAGTTTAGTTGAAGAAGGAAGACGGTTTCATGGTAGGTTAAAAGGTGAGTATAAATAAAAGATTTTCATACCTTTGTGGATACAAGAATGGTATCTGATTGCATCGTTTTCATCGTTTTTATGTTGCTTTTCACATTCCAGTAGAGATTGGATCAGACTTCTATGGCTAGATGTTTTTCCTGACACCAAGCTTTGTGTTTTCAAGCAAGTTACTTTTATTACATTTGGTCACAACACATGATAAAACAACCGAGCTGTGGGGTTTACAGGAGAATATTGTTGCTCGAACAGTTAGGTAAATCTTGCAGAAACAGTTTCTGTCTACCATTTTTGACTCTTGATGAATTAGTCACTCAAAGGCCATTGTAGAAGACACCCAAATAGTCATGCAGTAGGATGGAACCAGAAACGATGTGGTTGGGAAACGAACTTCTTAATCACACAGCCATTCCTATTATGATCTAAATTAAGCAAGAAATAATTAAGGGTGTTAATCTAGCAGGTTAAACAACTGTTCTGAGACTCCCTGGTATAGATATGAAATCGATACAATTCTGTATGGTATGACTGAAGAATGCCAGAGTTGTCTCCCGTACTTGCTGTAAATATTTAAGTAACGAATTAATATGATCTTTTCTTCATATTTCTAAATGGCTTTTTCACTACACTGAATATACTAAGACCGACCTAACAATTGTTTTTCATGCAGAGGACGTCTCTGAGTAATTATCTCGAGTGTTTTATTTTGCTAAGCTTATTTAAGTTAAGTCTGGTTTAAGTAAAAGCAACAACTTTAAAACCTAACAAAATAAATGCTGACCTTATTTCTCACCACTCGGTGAAACGTGTATTGTGAACATATTCCAGGGTTTCTAAAATGAGCATCTTGATACAAAATTTATGTCTTTCTAGTGCTTATCTAAGGGTTAAAAAAAAGGGACTTTCATTTGAGGCATTTAGTTACAACACTTTATATTCTAAATTCAAATGTTCTGGATTGACAATATCACCCAGAATAAAACAAGACTTCTATGTTGGTACAATAAAATAAGAGGTGTGAGCCAATTAAACTGACTACACCCTCTACTCCACAGGATTTGAATCCTGGTGTGCTTAAAGTTCTCATTAATTGTCTAGTGATCCTCTAACTTACTGTAGTGATGTGTACTTGTAAATAAATGGCACTTGAAGAAATAAGATTGACACATCTTAGCAACGACATAGCTTTTTGAACCAAGTTTCCAACATGTTAACAACATAACCATTTTCTGGGTATAAAAATGATTGTTCACAGCACAAAGCCACAAATTACTACTAAAAGAGTCAAGTAGTCAACTGAGTCAAGTTCAGTCAATTTCTGGACTTCATCAACCTTGAAGGTAATGTTGACTCTAGTTAGATTTGAACTCAAAATGTAAAGCAATAAAACTAAATAATGTTAGGGTATTTAGTCTATCAGTTCACCACTTGAGTAACATTTATTTCTAATTTTGACATAGAAATATTTGGAGAAAGTGTACAGTTGATTGATTCTGACTCCTCCCCTAATCAGTCTCAGAAAGTTGAAATGTCAAGTTTAGGTCTTATCATTATTGCCACTCTGACCCCGGCCTAAATCAGAAATGGAACCCCTTGCCCATTGGCAAAATTTCATCCACATTCAAATTTGAAGCTATCTGCTGACAAATTCTCTGAAAACCTATAGGGGAATAAAAATCACTTTAAGCCTTAATAGTAAAAAATAATTTAATATAAATTACATACTTATTAAATCTGTAAAATTAAACATTCATTACTTCCTCAGCACTGAAAGGGTCCTGCAGTTTCTGAGGTATTTGGATTCTGCCTCGGGCATTAAAAAGGTTTCCCTTTATTTCACTGTAAATAAACGCTGCAGATGAAGAAATATTTCTTGTTTTGTATTTCAGAGAGAAATATACAAATGAATAGAAATTCATGGAGAACCTGCATGCTTTGCTATGGTGTACAGTTCAGAAGTATAACTGCGCATAAATATATTTTTATTGGGTAGACGGTGGTGTCGGAGCCTTTCAGATTACATGGAAGAATTGTTTTTATGGAATATCCAGGCTGAAAAAAATAAAATAGACATTGAGATTTGATTAGCAATGACAGAGTTTGTTCTTCCTAACTAGTGACCTATTCATCCCCAGACTTGCTTCAAA
Source organism: Octopus sinensis (assembly GCF_006345805.1). Classification (NCBI taxonomy): domain Eukaryota; kingdom Metazoa; phylum Mollusca; class Cephalopoda; order Octopoda; family Octopodidae; genus Octopus; species Octopus sinensis. Next base: position 10,902,937 of record NC_043022.1, read on the forward strand.
TTTCAGTAAATTTCAATTCCTAAGGTCTCAATTCATAAGTGTTAGTCATCTATTATGATTCCATTCACACCCAAGATGCATTGTGCAAAGAATTCATTGACCTGAATACATAATTATGTTGAACCATAAAAGGATGAAAGGTGGACTAAGTTGGCCTTAATGGGCATTTATACTCAGAGTATAAAGGACTATAAACAAATATCGCAGGTATTTTGTCCAACATGCAAATCATTGTGCTGATGGACTGCTAAGATGCTTTACTCAGACCACCTAACAACAACAAGTTGTATAGTTCCATTCAATTTAACTTTTTATTGTTAAATTGTATTACTCTCACTGATATCTCGAAAGGCCTGGGTACAAACTCCCTTCTTCAATCCAGACCAGTGCCCCCACAGAATAAAACAAAACTCCCCAAACGTTTGTGTGATGCTCTGATGAGTTATAACTGTTGTTTAATGATCTCACATTACTTGCATATGAAAAGAAAGCTGGCTGACATACTCAATACTGCTTCTTTTCCATCAGCCTCATAAAGGGATTTGAACCCAGAGCACAATCAGAGAGAAACAGATGTTAATCATATATTGCTTTTGGTAATAATATATCCCAACACATGATTATCTATTTATGGCTAGACAGACTGATCTTGGTGATGATGCACTTGATGGGATTCATTCAATATAGTTTATTGTAAGTGTTCAATATCTAAATTGTTATAATATATGTTGGAAGTACTCAGTTGTTAAATTATACATACTGAGTACACATTAACTAAACTCTCTGTGATGCTTTTAAACAAAGAATAAAACTGAAGATATGTGATATATCATACACACATTAATATTTTTCATATGACAATTGACTGGTAAAATGTAAAAGATCAAGCTATATATCTTTAAGTTTATAGTATTCATTAGACATTGACTTGTATAAGTCTTGCCAGCATGGAAGGCTGGCATTAAATGATAATGATGATATGTATACACAGGCCCAGTGGTTAGGGCAGCGGACTCGCGGTCGTAAGATAGCAGTTTCGATTCCTTGACCGGGCGTTGTAAGTGTTTATTGAGCGAAAACACTTAAAAAACTCCACGCGGCTCCGGCACAGGGTTGTGGGGATCCCTGCTGTACTCTTTCGCCACAACTTTCTCTCACTCTTTTTTCTGTTGGCCTGCTCGCTTAGCCAGCAGGGTGGCGTCATTTGAAGGCTAAAACAATGCGAAACGCAACAACATCTGACAGCCTGGTCGGTCATGTGATATATATATATATATATAGAGAGAGAGAGAGAGAAAGAAAGAAAGAGAGAGAGAGAAAGAAAGAGAGAGAGAGAGAAGAAAGAAAGAAAGAAAGAGAGAGAGAGAGAGAAAGAAAGAAAGAGAGAGAGAGAAAGAAGAGAGAAAGAAAGAAAGAGAGAGAGAAAGAAAGAAAGAGAGAGAGAGAAAGAGAGAGAGAAGAAAGAGAGAGAAAGAAAGAGAGAGAGAAAGAAAGAGAGAGAGAGAGAGAAAGAGAGAGAGAGAGACCAGTTCCAGTCAAATCATTTCACTTATGCCAACATGGAAATTGGACACTAAATGATGATGAGAGTTCAAGTCTAGCCTTTTGTATTTTTTTTAAATATGGCAGAATTATATTGGAGATAGATTCTTTGATGCCATTCTCTACTTTTTAGAATAAGGATAATAAGCATATAGAAAAATATTACAAATGTATATCAAAGAATATAGTTTTCAAAGATGTTCTCTCCTAAAATTTCATTGTCAGTACAACCTATTGAACTTCACACCATTATAAAGATCAAAGCTTTAGGAAAAAAAATGCAATTTCAAACAAAAATATATATTGCATGGTTCTAAGCAAAACTTCCTATAATCTTAAAGTTTTCAAAACTGTTGTGGAATTTTTAATGAGTACTGTTAATATACAGTAATACTATGTAATATAAGTATTCAATAGTTAAAATGCATATAGCAATACTATACACAATGGGTACTCAGTAGTTAAACTAAACATAGTGATTACTTAATAGCTAAACTATATATAAGTAATTACATAATAATCTCCTAATATAATAACGAGTGTAGTGTTTTTATATATTTGTAGATATATATATTTGTCCAAAATCATGCAAGATGGAGGGGGAGAAAGAGTAGTATAAGTGAAGGGAGAGGAGAGAAAATAGTAATTCAGTGAAGAAGTAGTGAGAGTAATATCCATGATTGAGATGGGGTGAGAGAAAACAATAGCAATTGGGGAGAGAAAGTGGCAAAGAGAGCATTGTGTATCTTCTACAATAATAATACTCTTGTGTATTTCTCCGCCACAACATATGAATGAGAAAGGAAAGGGTGATAGATGAATAAGGAAGGAAGGGGTGGTAGCAAACTTGCATTCCAACTCTGCATGAATATATGTGTGTGTATGTAAAAGGGAGTCATGGGAATGTTTGTGTGTGTGTAATCGAAGTGGGATGGTGAACATTTAACACTGAAAAGAAAAATCAAACAAGGGAAGTATGTGAATGTATGTATCTGATTATTATGTACCTTATTTATATATATAAAATACTACAATTAGCTGTCATTTGTGACAGCACGGGGCCAGCTAGTTAAATTATAAATAGCTATGCCTTACAGACATAATTGTATGGTTAAAAAGTTCACTTTGCAACTACATAGTTTTTGGTTCAATCCTGTTGTATGACACCATGGGTAAGTGTCTTCTACATTAGCTTCAAATCAGCCAAAACTGTGTTAGTAAAATTTGGTAGATGAAAACTATGTGGAAGCCCATCACAAGAGACATTTCTGTTCTTGCCACCTGGTTTGAAACCATCAGCTGGAAGAAGGCTATTCTCAGACTTAAAACTCTGCTGAAGATACCAAGTGTCTGAGGTCCTGACACTAGGTGTTTGTCCTTCTTCCTATGACTGATCAATACATAAAAAGGAGAGATCATTCATTAGTTAAAGTATAAATTTTTCTGCAAATGCAATATAGACAAAGCGTTCTGTTTCAAATGAACCCTGTTAAGTCTTTCAAGGATCAGATAATGATGCTGTTGTTAAATAGGGTGGTGTGCTTGGCCTAAGAAATAAAAGTGTAGGTATAAATATTGTAAAAATATATTCTAAACATTTAGTTTATAATCTGAAATATGTGAAATACTAAGAACAATAACGATTGGATATAAAGAGAAATATCTGTAAATACAATGACTTTGTGATGGACTTTGTTGGTAACAATAAATTCATAGGGTAGCTTGTGGCTGAGCTGGGTAAGAGTAGAGTGGCTGTGAGGAATAATGGATCTAACATTTGCTCAGATCATTTAGTTGTAGATAGTTAACTACTCACTACCAAGTGGAAACACCACTATTCCTTTCTCTTCCTCTCCCTCAGATGAAGGGCAAGGAAACATTTAGATTTTCTACTCATAATGTTAAATAAACTTATTTGTGAGTAAAAGCAGAACTGTTAGCACACGTAAGAAATAAGGAACTTTAAAACAGTGACTGAATCACCACTCACAAAACTAGTATCACTACCACTACCATTATTACTTCCAGTATTCATATTTCTCTTATGAATATGTTTATCTACAATAAAAATAATCTGAAAATTTCTATTATTTACCTTAGAGCCATGTGGTGGGTTCCAGGTTAATATCACTGTTTTCTTTGAACCAGAATCTAAAGATGCCTGGAAATAGAGCAAAAGATTTCATCATTATTCCCACTACCACAATTACAAACAGTGGTATCAACACCCTTTACCACCACTTCTCTCTCATGCACATACACTCTCTCCTCAAGCACATATTCTCTCCCTTACATGTACACATGCATGCACACACACACACACACACACACTCTCTCTCTCTCTCTCTTTGATACCAATATATTTCCACGTGTAAAAGATTATTACTTTGATATTTGTTGCAGAAACTGGGTTTTGGTTTTTCAAGAATTACTATATCTGCACCTATTTGAAAACCACACTGCATACTCCAACATGCAACAAGTATGGTAGTGTAGGGAAACAGTTTAATGGACTATCTAGAGGGAGTTTTTCTACTCTCTTCTGCTTAGTACCAGCCCTTGAAAACATTTATTTAGGCTGGCCACAATAAGTCAGTGAATGACTGTTATAATATCAGTCAGTGAAATTGTGTCAGCTGTCCAAATATATTTTGAGTAAATGACTTTTAAACATGACAATCACTGCTTCTTGAGTTGATGGAGTCTTGTGGCACCAATAAAAAATATTCAAAGTTTGTATCACCTCACTGTGATTTTGTCATGTCAGCTTACATAGCTGTAAATAAGAACCTCAGTGGTGGGTACAGATCGCTGCAGACATGACAGAGCAGTGGATGATAATCAGTGTCAAGTTGAAATATTCCTTTATTGCTGGGCTACTACGGAAGTGTTTCTAACATGGTCCTGATTTAAGTATTTCTCTTTTCAGCAAGAGAAGATAACAGAAAGTTGCTCTAGTAGCTAGCATCAAACCAATGTCCTATTGTCAATAGAAAGAACTCTGTAAAATACGTAGCTGTTTTCTATAGCGTGTGGTTCTGAATTTAGTCCTATTTGTGAGTAAAAGCAGAACTGTTAGCACACCAAACAAAATGCTTCACAGCATTTCTTTAGGCTTTCAGTTAGATACTGCCGAGTCCAACTTTACTGTTCATCCTTTCAAGGTTAATAAATTATGTAGCAGTTCAGCAAAGGGGTCAATGTAATCGACTTCCCCTCCCCTCAAAATTGCTGACCTTGTTCCAAAATTAGAAGGAACTGCACTACATGAAGGCAGAGTCCTTAGCGTTGTTCTCCAATAATTCAACAGGTAATAGAATAACTCCCTCCCTCCATCAAATCATAACTCAAGACCAAGGTCAAGCAAGATGTAAATTAATTGGTTGATATCAGATTGAAACAAAATATGGGTCTTTATAAGCAGATGAGACTGATAAAGCTGATACCCAGCATGAACAGCTGAAAATCATTGTCTGCAGAGTTCAACATCAGCTAAGAAGGAACTAAGTGGGGGAGTATTATTTGAAGGTTTGCAATAGAATGAACTCTCCTAAAGATATCCAAGGACCCTATACATATTACTTAACATGTAACCTCTTTTTACCTTGTATGGATCTATGCTGAATCCTTTCGATGTAAAATCACTGGTGACTTCAAAGGAAAGCTCTCCTCCCTGTAGGATATATTCATTAATGATAGTTAAAAAAAAAGAAGTAAAATTGCAGAAAATATATACTTAGGTGGCAACATATTCTTTTAAACAAATGAATATTACAAACAATAGCTATTTATTAAATTCTACCATGATGAACATTTTGATTTTTTCTTGATTTTCCTATATAACTGAGTGGTTTTGTACTTTCTATCACTTCTGTTTGGTTATGTAACTCAATTTTCTGAGTTGGATCCTGTGTCTCAGATTCTCTTCTATGAGAATCTGGTTGGGGTGACAGTTCATAGTGGCTAGCCACATGGTCACAGTGGACGAGGAAGTATCTCGCAGAAATGGAAACTGACTGAGGTATAGCTTGTAAGGTTCCCTGAGATGACCTGAGCAAATACTAACAAATGGTGGATGAAGCAACACACTGTAATTGCACATGTTCCTTTACCTGACCTATCACTATGGGAAAATGATGTTGTTATGGAAAATAAATTTTGACTGCCTTAAATTTCATTTCAATACTTTATTTAAAGAAATTTTACAGCCATACCACATCTGTCTGTTTTAAACATCATCTGCAATGTCACATTCCGAGTAAAACTGACATATGACACAGATATTAGGTTTCTACACATTTTCTGTCTACTAAGTTTCCTTTACAAAGCTTAGGTCAAGCCAAAGCTAAAGTAAAATGTCACTTTGTGGGATTAAATCCAGAACCATGTGGTTTCAAAGACAACTAGCTATGCACACACACACATTTCATTTCACATTGTGTTGTATTGTGTGTGTTACATTTCACATTGCTCTAGCCTACTCAGTTGAAAATGAGAGAGAGCTCCACCAGTCCAGTTTTGGCGGAGCTCTCTCTGCCTCCATCTGTCATATCCAGGATATTTTATTGGGTCAAAGGGTGGTAGGGCCAAGAAGATTTTTGTGTCAGCTCACGACTAGACAGGCATCTAAAACAGTTAAGCTAAAACATGGTACATACTACATACTTATGAGTGGTGGCAAAGGGGCATATAAATATATATATGATTTTAAGCTACGATAATGATAGCAATAAATGGATCTACCTTTTTTTGGCTTGAAGATATGGTATTTATGATGCTTCCAAATGTAAGCTCTTTCTTTACAATGCTACATTTATCTTGTTCAAATATACTCTGTAGATTTACAACAATTGTGTCATCTGAAAAAAAAATAACAAATCAATAAAACAGTTGCGGAAAAGATACGTTTTATATAACTACAACTGAAGTGATATACTGGGCAGCTTACCTTGCATTTGTGATAGTGCTGAAAGGCCGAGAGATTCAATGACAGGAACTGGTTTATCATGTTCATCAAAGAAAATTGAAGTCCCCTTTCCTTGACCAACAACTTGGAAAGAATGGACACAGTTCTGAAAGAGAGAAGTTTAAAACTGAAAAACACAGGTAGTGCTGTTCGTTTTGTCTCGATTAAGATAAATATATGGACTCTTATTTTCATATGTACATGGGGAATTGGGAGGAGAGAGAATAAAAGTTACCTTTTCAAAAGTGTTTATTTTCACAATATCCGAGAAGGATTTACTTGTGTGGTCAGGTGCAAATGTTATAGTGATCTCTTTGGTGCTACCTACGGGAAAAAGATGTCAGAGAAATAATACTTTTTTCTTCCTCTAAAAAGTAGTAACAGATTGGTCAGGTGTTATCAACAGTGAATGGGACTTTAGCTAGTTTCTGCAACAAACTGATGGTCCTTATTCCAACAGACTCTGTTCATGGCCAAAGTTCACTATTCTGTTTATAAGTCCCATAAATATACATCACTCAAGTGATAAATAACAACATTACTGTTATATTGATATCTAACAGAACCATAAAACCTTAATTTTTTGGTGATTGGGAGTTTATAGTCAAATTCACTACAAACTCCCAATCACCAAAAAATTAAGGTTTTATGGTTCTGTTAGATATCAATATTACAGAAATGTTGCTATTTATCACTTGAGTTTGACATTAATTTTATCAAGCTCAAAGATGGAACACAAAACTGGCCAGGATTGGATTTCAGTTCAGAACATCAAGCAAAATAACTCAATACTGCTAAGCATTATGTTAGATGCTTGTGTTGTGTGTGTGTGTGTGAGAGTGATATAGTGTGTGTGTATGTATGTGGTGTGTGCACATACACTTGTGTATGTGTGTGTGAGACAGAGTGTGTGTGTTTAAAGATATTAAAGTTTCATGTATTCTGTTTATGTTACATATGGTTAAATGAAAACTACATCTGCATCTGTCATTATTGATATCACTTTTCATCTTAAAGCTAAATAACAGAGGTGTTACATCTTAAACTGACAACTAAAAAACCTTTCAAATAACGAGAAGGCCTCTATGTTGTTACTTGATCTGCAAGAAATAACACCCAAACTTTCCTCAGATCACACCCTTTCTTTCTTATTTTCTGTTTTAAATGACACATTGAATAATGTAGTCTGGAGTACTTTGAATAAGAATACTTTTGATCATGGGTCAGCTCAACCAGAGCTGGTTTACTGACTTAGACAAAGAGAATAAGAAATACACAATCTTAATAAAAGACAGTAATATAGTAATGGTTTCTCCTTACCAGCTGCAATCTGTCCAGAACTAGGGACCAAGTCAAACACATTCAAGCCATTATAATTCTGTATGCCTACAATAAAGAAAATTATATTTACAGAAATGAGTTCCCAGAGTGAATTAATGCTTAGTGTGGCAAACATGCTACACTTTTGCTAAGATAAGATGTAATTGGTACTTATTATTTTGACTACAGATAAACAAAAAAACAAAAATATTGGACTGGAAGTTTTATAATATTTGAAAAATAAGTCTGCAATTATTTAATCATTATTTTCACGAGTTTCTGACTAATGTTGGGTCGCCGTGAGGAAAATGTTTCTTTCTTAAAAGTTAATGTTGTTCTGTGCAATCACTTTTCTGACAGATTAGCTTTCCTCTGAATGGTTCAACTCTGGCTGAGACAATCAGAAACATGCCAAAGTATTGATAAGCAGAGATACATTTTTAAATATTGTATAGCTTTAGACAAATCCCAGCACAGTAAGTTCTTATAACAGCAAACAGAGGATGGACCTTTCAAAAGTGGTTGGTATTCTTACAGGGGTTTGTTTATAATGATGAAATGCCATCACTTCCACAGTTCCCACAGTAATGAGGGTAGACAAGAAGTGTAGTATAGGCAGGGGCAGGGTCACTGATCCTGAGTCACCCAGGCAATAATGTTGTTCATTGATGTTGCACTTTGAGAAGTGATGGCTGTGTCTAAGAAGTCATACTCAGACACGAGCTGACTTTCATTACATTGGCAAGTATGGTGAAATCTATGTTCTGCTGAAGACAGAAACATAGCTGGAGTTGTTTCTCAAACTTGTTGAAACAATAAAAGTAATATTACCATATTTTAACGTATATAAGGAACCCTCTAACTTTCTGGTGTTAAAAGTTGGGAAAAAATAGTTTTGTAAGGGATTATAATACTATCCATGTATAAAAAAACTTACATATTTTTTTAACCTAATTTTTGACTAAAAATGGTTCCTTATACACGTTAAAATACGGTTATGTCATTAAGAACTGCAGAATATTTACTAATTAATTTTGATGTTTACATGCAGAGTTGTCTCCCATACTTGCAAAATAATTAAAATAATATTAGCCATTGAGTTAATGTCTTGCCGCCATGCAGATATTTCTAATTAGATCTATAATACACACAACATTAAGTAGATTAATAATAACTTTACAATATGCAGTTTAATCTTGTGCATGCTCTGTGTCTACCTTCAGAGGTAAGAACTTTGCAGGCATTTTTGGACAGTTTATATTCCCTAACTTTCAAAGAAGACCAGCGTTAGTTTCCTTATATCTTCCTGTTTACTTTATTAAAAAGAGAGAACAACAACAACTGATAAAAATAAAACACAAAAAAAAATTTTTTTTTAATTGAAAGTTGTTACCAATGAAAGGTTTTAAAGGTTGGTGTGGAAAATTCTGTCGAAGGGGTCTGTATATGGTATTAAGCGGTTGAATGTTCCATTCAGCATCTTTGGAATATTGATCAGATATACTTGCCAGTTCAATGGTGAAGTCAATACTAATTGGTGAGAGATTCTGGATCTACAAAATATAAACACAATGTCACATTCTTCATATCTGAACACATATAATTCTAGTCTACTCTCATCTTTGTCAACATAGCAAGCCATTGATTTTAACTTAGGATCTGTCTTTCATCTGATATAGCCAGCATTGATGTATCTAATATTAATTCCCAAGTTTATTATTTATTACATCAAACAGGAGGATTTGAAATATAGAAGACACTTCTCCAAGGCACCATGCAGAGGCACTGAACCCAGAACCATGTGGTTGGGAAGCAAGCTTCTTACCACACAGTCATGCCTGTGCATACATGGGCACCATTCAAGCGTGATCATTACCAGCATTGCCTTACTGGCACTTGTGCCCGTGCTAGTAGGGTGCCAAGAGCACCATCCGAGTGTGATCGTTGCCAGAGCAGCCAACTGGCTTCCATGCCAGTGGCACGTAAAAGGGCACCATTCGAGTGTGATCATTACCAAAGTCGCCTTACTGGCACCTGTGCTGGTGGCATGTGTAAAAGGATTCGAGCGAGGTTGTTGCCAGTACCGCCTGACTGGCCCCCATGCCGGTGGCATGTAAAAAGCACCCACTACACTCTCGGAGTGGTTGGTGTTAGGAAGGGCATCCAGCTGTAGAAACTCTGCCAAATCAAGATTGGAGCCTGGTGCAGCCATCTGGTTCGCCAGCCCTCAGTCAAACTCGTCCAACCCATGCTAGCATGGAAAGCGGACGTTAAACGATGATGATGATGATATATAATTCTTTCAACATATTTTCAGTAATTTTAATAATAGCCTCAATGGAGAAGCAAGCCAGTATTTTCTCATAGACAGTTGTGTGTAGCCCTAGTGTGTTCACTTCTTGTTGTAAAGATATAAATAACAGATAAACATTAGATAAAAACTCTCAAGATAGAAGAGGTAACAAATATATTACTCATTTTCAAAGATGTTCTCCCTTAAGACTGCACATTCATCACCATCTCTATGGAATTACACCACCTCAAGAATTAAATATATCAGTAAATATACAATTTCAAAAAGAAATGACATATTTCAAAGTTGTCTATAAATTACAACAATATACTTTTTAAAATAATCCCGGAATTTCCATGGGTATTTGCTAGTAATAATTAGAGTTTTCTATTATAATTTCATTTGTATCTAAGATATATTATAAGAATATTATGTCAACTCTGGAATTTAACTGGCACTTTATTTCATTAATCCCAGAACAATGAAAAGTAAAGCTAACTTTGCAGAATTTGAACTCTAAATGCAAAGGACTATAAACTAAATATTACCTGACATATTGATGCTGTAATAATTTGGCTACACATTTACCAAGTCCGAATTCCAGTTTTATGATATATATAGTCAATCTTGGTAAAATATGAGCCTGCAGCCAAGCTTTACAAAATTATATTTTCATACTCTATTCACTCTAACTGTTGTGATCATATTTACTACCTTTGAGACAAGAGAAATAGCAACAACATTGATAACAATAATAATGATTTCTAATATCAGCTTAAGGCCAGAAGACTTTGGGAGAGAGTAAAGTGACCCCAGTACGGTACTGGTACTTTTTTTTTATTGACTGCAAGTTAAGCCCCACCAGGATTTGAAGTAAGAATGTAAAGGAACATAACTAAATACTGCAATGTATTTAATCTTGTGCCTTACCAGTGACAATGATAGTGACAAGATAATGAATATGATAATGGCGATGAAGATAATGACAATGATAGTGACATCATCATCATCGTTTAATGTCTGCTTTCTATGCTGGTATGGGTTGGATGGTTTGACAGGGGCTGGCCAGGCAGAAGACTGCACCAGGCTATTGTGTCTGTTTTGGCAGGGTTTTTACAACTGGATGCCCTTCCTAACACCAACCACTCTGCAGAGTGGACAGTGCTTTGGATGTGGCATCAGCACAGGGGAGGTCAGTTTTGGCATGCACATCCAATGGAGCATACTGCCTTCATTTCTCTCCAGTCTATGCAAGTCTTTTGCATTCAGAGCCCATGTCTCACTACCATGAAGTATAGCCATTCAGCATTCATACACAAGCATCATACAATCTACCTTTCACTCTGAGAGACAGTTCTTTTGTTGCCAACAGAGGTAATAACTCTCTGAACTTCCTCCATCCTATTCTTATTCTAGAAACAATACTTTCAAAGCATCCTCCACCATTGCTAATTTGGTCACCTAGGTAACAGAAACTATCTACAACCTCAAGAGTCTCCTGGGCATTTGAGAGAGTCTAATTCTTGTGTGCCCTTAATGCTTATTGTTCCTGCACATCTGCCACATACAAAGATAATTTTATCTGTTAATCTATCTGTGATTCCATTGCACCTCTTATGCGTTCAGAGCTTACACTGGGTGCAGTGAATGGAATTACTTCCAACTCCTTTCCTACATACTGAACAGAGCCATTTACCTGACGGAAAGAGAGTCTTATCTACTTCCTGGCTAACAACAGCTTTGGTCTTTGCTAAGTTAACTTTAAGGCCCTTTGATTCTAGGTTTTGCTTCCATGCCTGGAATTGCTTCTCCAATTCTACTACAGATTCTGCAATAAGAGCCAGGTCATCAGCATATAGTAGTTCCCACAGACATCCAGTTTTGAATTCCTCTCTTATGGCCTGGAGGACAATGATGAATAAGAGTGGACTGAGAACTTAACCCTGGTGAACCCCAACTTGTATGCTAAATTCTGTATTCACATATTCATGACACTGATAATGATAAAGATGATGAGGCTAATTTATCTGGCATCACAGAAACATCTTCAAGGTTTTCACAGTAGAGAAAATAAATTACCGTAAATGTTTTGTTGTAGAATTCTCCAGGAGTAATGCAACCCATATCAAAGATGCTGCCCTCAAACGAGAACTTCAGATTTGGAACAATTCCAACTCCAGTTACCTTGACATACACACATGATACTGCTGACTTGATTTGGAGGACTTCATAAAACTGAAAAAGATAAAGATAGTATGGTAGATATTGTCAGTGTGAGAAAAAGAAAAGGCTTAACATTTTGGGCTTAGACTTTATCAGAAAAAAAAAATTCTCTTCATGTCATTGATAAAAAAGATGAACCTTAAATGTCAAACTTATTCATTTTCTCATGGTAACTACATTTATTTTAATTATCACATTTTCTCTTGGATTATTTGTTGACAATATAAACTCTTCTCAGTTTTCTCATTGTCTGGATTTTATATATTTTCACTATGTAAAATAGGGTCATTAGAGAATCATGGATGCAGTGCAATGCAAGTGATGAGATATTAACCCAGTAATCATAGTCTGTCATCTTAATGAACCAACTAGCTTAAAGTTGGAATGCCATTAGTTAGTGTTTTGAAACATTTACCTTTATTTTTTGTAGTGTACCAAATAATAAGTTTATTTACGCTGAGTTCATCTCTCTTTAAGCTATTGAGAATTTCAGGGAATTGCATTCAAATAGTTTGACTGGGCCTCACACTTGTGTTGCAAATTCAGCTTGCCAGAGGTACTACCACTACTCCATGGTACTCACCATAAATTTAATGTAATCTGCTAACATGTTTGATCAAACTTCAGCAAAGTGGGTGTAGGCATGGTTGTATGGTTAAGAAGTTTGCTTTGCAACTACATAAGTTTAGGTTCAGTTCCATTATGAGTCACTTTGGCAAACATCTACCATAGCCTTAGACTAACAAACATCTTTTACCAAAGCCTTATGAGTGGACTTTGATCAGCAGAAAATATGTAAGCCCAACAGAAGGACCATCCTTGTTCATGATGAGTGCTAGATTTAATCTGTAACTTGGTTAAACACTACAGCTTAACCTCTGTGTGCGTTTAATAGAGCCCAGTCTGTTGCAAGCATTGGAGTGAGGTTTCTGGTCTGCCAATACCTTCCTTCCTTTGACCAGTCTTGGAATCCCAGCCCTTTCTCCTCTCACAAAGCCATATAGTGAAAAGAAAAAAAACAAAAAACGCTAAGCAGTAATATTAATATTATCTGATGTGCAGCATAGAAAGACAAGTTAAATTCATTCTAACTTTATTGTTACTTCAACAACTAACTTGCCATAATGAAACATATATCATACCTCTTCACCAATGGAAGGAGAAAAGGAAACAACTAATGAATGTATATCATTTGGTTGTAGAGTTGGGAAGGAATTTTTGATTAGAAAGGGTCCATTTGTGTTGAAAACTGATGTGGAGAGCTATCAAACAGATTAAGGACAATAAGATAATTAATACTGAGTCACTGAAAGCAAAATAAAATTAAAGTGTTCCACACATTTTTAACACAACCATGTTAAATGATTTGGCCAACTGAAATAGAAGTTGATATCTTTTATTTAAAAGGACTTCTTCATGGTCCCTGACTGGAAAGAAATTTCTACCCTAAAATGTTTAACTAAAATTAATGAAAGGCTTGTGAAGAACAATCAAATAATATTGACAAGTATAATGCATAACGGAATCCAAAGACCTCATGCTAATAATAATAATAACGTCATCAATGACAACTAATTATTTCTTCTACAGGCACAAGGCCTGAAACTTTTGTGGGAAGTGGTCAGTCAATTTCATTGACCCCATTGCTTGACTAGTACTTATTTCATCAACCCGAAAAGGAGGAAAGACAAAGGCAATCCTAGCATAATTTGAAACCAAAGGAAAATGGATAAATGCTGCTAAGCATTTTGTCCAGTGTGCTAACAATTCTGCCAGCTAGCTGCCTTCCTTTATAATAATAATAACAATAATAATAATTGTTATTTGCCAGAGGGCAACGGATGAGGACATTACAAGGATGGGTTATAAAAGATGCGTAAAGATAGCATAGACTCGTAACACTTCTCTTTGCTATGACAGCAGATAGTGCAGGGTGTTCAGGCTAAATTTGGCAGTCTGCATAAAAGGAAAAGAAAACAATATCCCAACCAAAAATAGAAGTATTTAAAAATATTTTTTAAAATATCAACTAGATTATGAACAGGAGGTAACAGTTCATTCCAAATAGCCACCCTCAGCTTCCACCACAGCCTCAAGACGGCTCCAGAACTTGGCACATACATTCCTCATTGTGTCCCTAAGAAGATCTTCAAACATCTTGATATTGACCACCAGCTTGACCTTGATGTTTTAGGCAGAAAGGTTGGTGTCTGTTCGCCACACATAATGAACCATTCAGGGGAATTAGGTGGCCAGAAAATGGGGCTGGTGAAGTCATTGAACTACTTCTGGGTCTTTCTGGAGCTATGGCAAGGTGCTGGATCCTGCTGCCACAAATATGGCTTTCAAGAAGCAACCCTCTCCAGTAACTGCAGATAGCCATCTGAATTAAGCCAAAGGCCATTTTCATCAGTTGTTGGGTGCAGAATCCCTGCTGTGTCCCTTACTGCTAACCATGGTTTCATGGTCTCTGCTGCAGCTGCCCAGGTCACATCTTGCAGCTTTTACAGAATTCACAGAGCACTGGCCAGCAGTCAGGATGTTGGTGTGAATCATCATGATACAAGCAAACCTTTTCCAAATCTTATATGGCTTCCAGTTCTCCATGTCAGCTAACTTTTTCAACAACTTCAATCTTTATCCTCTCCAATGCCAATAACTGTTCAGCAATACATCAAGCTGTTCCTGAAAAAAAGACACATGAAAAATCATCAAATTTAGCCCGAGTACCCTGTATGCATTCCCAACACACTACTCTACCATAGCACACAGCATGGATGCACAATACACTACTGAAATCACCAATATACATTATGGACTCCATCACCAGCTTAGTGATGTAGAAGGAGAATTACTGCCTTAAAGGATACTTTGATGGTGTCATCTGATATGTTCTGAATGGTCAGAGATTTCATTCTGGAATGTCCAACACAGATGTTCCCAAAGTTCATTTCACTTTTCCCATTATCTGACAATACAATGATGGATGGACCGATCGTTGTACAGTACACCTCTAGGTAGAGTGTCTCTGATACACTGCAAATAGAGAAACCATGCAATAAGAGTTTGTGCTTCAATACACATTTGAGAATCTTGTGGCTGTTTATAAATATTTCAGCATTAATTACTTTTGAGAATAGCTGATAAAAAAATACACACACACACAACACATACATACATACATACATACATATATATATATATATATATATATATATATATATAAATATATATATATATACTGGATCATCCCATAAATAATGCAGTATTTTTATACTTCTTTTATTTTTCAAAATTAAGATCGACAAAGTTCTTTTTTAATCTAAAATATACTCTCCCTCATTTTCTACAATGCTCTTCCATCTATCTGGTAGACTTGCAAGGCCCCTCTTTCAAAATTCACTTGTCTGTGATGAAAAATACTCCTTCAGAACTGTTCTGACGTCATCTACAGAATTCATATTTTTTCCATCCAAATGATTTTGAAGATTGCGGAATAACTGATAATCATATGGGGCAATTCCTGGCAAATATGGTGGGTGGGACATTGTTTCCCATTCAAACTGCTCCAGCCTTTGGGATGTCATCCTCACTGTATGTGGCCAAGCATTATCCTGATGGAAGGACACCTTTCATCTTGAAACCAAAGATGGTTGTTTTTCTTCTAGCACAGGCATCAATGAATGGTTGAATGACCAAATCCAAGCTTCTCTGCTAGTTCCTTAACAGTCACGATGGGATTTTGTTCCACCAGGGTTTGTAGGACGTCCTCATCGAGCTCTACAGATCTTCCAGGATGAGGCTCGTCTTCTTGGTTGTAGTTTCCATCTCAAAATTTCTGGAACCATTGTTGACCCTGGCTTACACTTGTTGTCCGATCCCCATATACTGCATTAATATTCTTTGCACTTTCCATTGCGTTGTTACCTTTATTGAACTCATAAAGCAAAATATACTGAATATGCTCTTTTGTCACTTCCATTATAGCTTTGAAAAAATAACTGTTAAAATCGAACTGCACTCTTCAAAACTTGCACTAAGAATAAGGATAAGGTATATTACCTGGTTTATCCCATCTCCCTCCAACTGCATTATCTATGGGATGGCCCAATACATACACATATGTTCATTCAAAGCTGAGATTTCACACTATTGCAACTCAGAGGCCTTTCCTATATATGTTCTTCAAAATATTGGCATATACCTTTATGTGTGTGTGCGAGTAAAAATACATGGAAACACACTCACACAGAGGGATATTCTTCCATTGATGAAGGTCTAACAAGAGTAGAAACTAGTCAGATTGAATCCTATTTCAGCCCATTGAAACATAAAAAACTGACTGATAGCCACTTTTTATACTCTTCAGACTATGGCTAAATTGTGTGCTTATTAAAAATCCATAACATTTCAAAGAATCTAAAAAAAATGTCTGTGTAGAACACTATATTCTAATTAATCCACAATATCACTGTGTGCAGTCTTATGCAAATTAGACAGACTAGTTTAGCTTTGTTTGAGATTGTATACGCTATAAATAGCTATATAATTACTTGGTGCACAGATGGGTATTTTTACCCCAGTGAAGGTTGAACAAGATTGAGTCATTTTATTGCCTGGGGTAAAATAAAATATGCAGCCTAACCCACTTGTCTATTTTTCACAGTGAGACAATATATATACATATATCATCATCATTGTTTAACTTGATGATGATGATGATATATAATTTATATATATATACATGTGTGTGTATATATATATATATGTGTGTGTGTGTGTGTGTGTGTGCGCGCACACACACATGCATACATGATTATATGTGTGTGTGTCACATTAAACACCCACCCACTCATGATGTGAAGTTGTCAGTATGTTCCATAACAGTGTCCTCAGAATTCCTCAGCAGACATCATCTCTGTGACAGACACTCACCCATCAGTGTGGTGTTGACTTACAGATGCTACTCAAATATAAAACCTACCACCCACTGAAAACAACAACAACAACGACATCACCATCTTCATGAAACAACAATTCCATTGGCCTACTTCACCAATAACAGCCATTAAAGCTATAAACTATGCATAATTTGTCCATATGTTAGATAGTTAGTTGTTCTGCTTTCAGATTCCTATATAAATATGTGTGTGTGTAATATATACATATCCATACATGTATTTACAAGTAGGACCGTACATTTACACATACACACACACACATATATATATTACAGGCACACACAAAGGTTGTGTGCCCCAAATTTCATTTCCTTTAGATTTAACACATTATAAACAATGAAGGGAGCCAGACCAAGCTTTGAGCAAAGGAAATTCGTCTTAAAAGTACTGCTGGGACTTTGGAAAAACAGTCAAAATGCAAAGACAGTTCAGGAGGGAGTTTCAAACAGATCTAACAATGTACTTCCCATCACTCAAATTAGAGAATAAGTTTGAAGCGGATGAAACTGTTCAGAATGTCCACAAGAACATTTTCAAAAGGCTATGGTGGACATGGATGAGCCCACAAAGCAAAAAAGGGCACTAGGAAGATATTGTGAGAGTTCAAGAAAATATGTGTGGCAAACAAGTTGTGAGAAAGCAGTTTCAAAATCAAGTGTCCATTGCATTTTGAAGAGCTGTTATTGGAAAAGTCACCTTCCAAAAATAGTCCATGCTTTCAATGAAGATGATTTGAGGTTTTGGATGCATAATGTGTATGCACACAATTGGGTCTCTTGCCCAGTTTGTCCCTGCTAAGCCTTTCCTACCCACTCATCTTCCTATCACTCATCCTCATTATTACTCTCCCTACTATTACAATATTCTTCTACAGCTGTAATTAATCTGTATTGCTCATCATCACCTCCTCCCCACTTCTATTAACATCCATCCCTCATGTTTATCGCTCTAATCCTTACCACCAATCATCCCTCCACCCTTGTCTTTTACTGGTTTCATTCATTTGACTAAAATCATGCTGGGCACCACCTTGAAGTGTTTTTGTCAAATGAATCAATCCCATTATTTTATTTTAAAGCCTGATATTTATTCTGTCAGTTTATTTTGTCAAACTGCTAAGTTATGAGGATGGAAGCAAACCAACACTGGTTACACAAATGCAATATATATGTGACAGGCTTCATTTCAGTTTCTGCCAACCAAATCCACTCACAAGGCTTTGGTAAGCCTGGAGCTATAGTAGAAGACACTTGCCCAAGGTACCATGCAGTGGGACCGAACCAGAAACCATGTGGTTGGCAAGCAAGCTCTTGCCACACAGTCAGACTTATGTTGGAATCAACATGAGACAGTATATAACAATGCTGGCCTTCACTTACAAGCATAGTTCTTCTGAGAGAGAGAGAGAGACTCCTACAATTTCTGTTTATTAAGACTTGAATGGAACTAAGTCTATAGTCAAAGACATTTCCTCGTGATACCATGCTGTGGGATTGAATCCAAAACCTCATGACTGCAAAGCTTCTCAACCACTTGGCCACACAATCACACACAAAGGAATGACACATAAATATCATGCTATCTAAGTAAGGTGGTGTGAAAATTGTTTTGTTGCTTCTGAAATGGTTTCCCTCCATGCTGACTTCAACACCATGATGCCCCACCCTAATTAAATATTTAGATAACAGTATTTCACCACACAATGTTTTGTTAGTTATCTCAACTTCAAAGCTCTTCCAGAAGTTCAGTGAGATGTGGTGAAAGAAGAAATGGAGAATAAACAAAGAAAAGTAAACAAAAATATTGAGGCCGAAAAAGATTGAACTTTCTGCTACACACACAACCCAAATCTCTCTTTCTCTCTCTCATATATATATGTGTGTATGTATGTATGTATGAATAAATTCCTGGCTCTAAGCATTTTGATATGTATAACTAATGTCCTATTTTAGTTTGCTAAACAAATTTAAGTATCAGATGTTTAATATACTGAAAGTCAGGCTGAAATAATATTATTCATCTCAATAATTTCTTACACAATGCTTATTTCTTGCAATGACATTGATTTTTATCACTGAACATTAATTGTATCATTTTCATCTTATAAATTGATTTTCTATTGTTTTGCTGTCTATTTTCATGATTTGAGGTTTTTACGCAAAATTATTTACAGTGAATGGAGAAGTTTCTTGATTCTTTCTAAAACTCTCTGGTTCTACTCAATATTGTATACATTTTAAACTATACTGAGCCTGACTGCCAGTCTGTGGTTAGTCACTGATAATAGCAGATGCATAATTTAGGTTTTTTGGCAAAATTCACAGGCTTTAACTGTGATAACTTAATGCCTTGCTATAACCATTTCATTATGTACATATGCAAAATGGTCTATTTTTGTATACAAAATATTTAATATATATATATATATATATAAATGAATACAAACAGCTAGGCACAATATAATACCGATTTCTTTACCACCCACAAAGGGCTAAACACAGAGAGGACAAACAAGGACAGATAGAGGGATTAAGTCGATTAGATCGACCCCAGTGTGTAACTGGTACTTAATTTATCGACCCCAAAAGGATGAAAGGCAAAGTCAACTCGGCGGAATTTGAACTCACAACATAACGGTAGCCGAAATACTGCTAAGCATTTCGCCTGATGTGTTAACGATTCTGCCAGCTCACCGCCAATATAATACCATAATGGAAAAATTTAATCATTACTAATTGTAACTGAGGGTACTGAAGCATCTATATTGTAAGAAATAAGACTTAAAAACTTTTAATGCCATAAGAAGTGCACAATATAAATACACTAACAGGGGAGATAACTGCCCCATTAGTGTCTGGGATCACTTGACTAGACTAATTGTGCCTATCAGTTGTAGGCTCATTAGTGACTGCTCAAATACTCTATGATTTGGCTAAATCCAGCTGTCGGCATATGTATTTTAACCATAATAATTTATGGCTGATTTAGCAAATTGCTAATGCATATATTAAAAATTAATATAAACAGTTAGGTGCAACATAATACCTATGACTTATAGGCAAAACTAATCTAGTGAACCTGGAGACACTCATGGGGTGGTTATTTCCCCAGTCAGTGTATATTGTATTGCACGCTTCTTACAGTATTAAGAGTTTTTAACTCTTATTTCTTACAGTATAGGTGCTTCATAACCCTCAGTCACAATTAGTGATGATAAAAGTTTAATATATGCATTAACATTTTGCTGAATCAGCCATAAGTTATTATGGTAAAAATATATATGCTGATGGCCAGATTTGGCCAAACCATTGAGCAGTCACTACTGATGAGCCTATGACTGATAGGTGAAAATAGTCTAGTCTAGTTTAGTGATCCTAGAGATGCTCATGGGGTGGTTACCTTACTTGTCAGTGAATATATATAGATTGCACGATTCTTACAACATTAGGAGTTTTTAACTCTTATTTATTGCAATATAGGCGTTCTGGCATCCTTAGTTACAATTAGTGACAATAAAAATTTTCCTATATATATATATAAATTTTTGGCCTAAAATTAAGTAAACTACAATTCAATAAAGGGCTCAATCTCCCTGAGTAACCATGTACTTCCTCTATAGCAAGACACCTACTTCCACCTCTCTGTCACACACTAACTTTTCATCATCTGACACAAGATCACCTCCTCCAAATCTCCCTCCTGTACAGCAAGACACCTGTTTATGCCTCTCTGCCATACTCTAACCTTCCATTATCAGACACAAAATACCCTCCTTGTCAAAATTCCTTGTGTTGCAAGTTACTTGGTGACCCTGCCGGTGCTGGTGCCACATAAAAAGCATGTCAAAACTGATCTTGTCTGTGCTTGTGCCATGTAAAAATCACTCAGTCCACTCTGCAGAGTGGTTGGTGTTAGGAAGGGCATCCAACTGTAAAAACCCTGTCAAAACAGACACAATAGCCTGGTGCAGTCTTCTGCCTGGCCAGCTCCTGTCAAACTGTTAAAGCTATGCCTGCATGGAAAGCATAGGTTAAACAATGATGATGATACCTTACAAATGTCCAGTTATTTTACTATATCTTTGTATCTTGTCAAAAAGTGAATATGTATCAAAGATGGTCTTTTTTCGTAGAGGATCAAGCATAACAAAATCAGCATTATAAGAGTGTCCTATGGAGTCATTCACATATTGATACAAACTAATATAAGAATAAATGAGGAAAGAATTGAAAGAGACATGAAAAGAAGGAAAGAGAAGAGTGTGAAAAGAAAGGAAGAAAATACAAAGACTGCTTAGTTTCACTTTTAGCTACTTTGTAAAGCTCTCTGTAGTCTCATTCCTTCCAGTTTCCCCAAGCATGTCTCTTAAATCCTATTGACTTTGCTTACGGCTGTGCTTTTTACCACCACATATTATACTTGTCTGGGTACCTTGCACCAATCACAGGTCTGATCTGTAGCTATCAGCTAGTTATCTTGCAGAAATCATCAGTCATCTTCTATTATTAGTCCTGATCTCCTTTTTCTTGAAGATCAACCAAGGCACATTCAGCTTCTGTGGTTTCTTTCTACACATTCTCTTTTGTTTTTGAGTTCATCTAGCTTCCACTCTGAAGTTGCTAATGACTATTTGATAATCTGTAGTGAGTAGTAAATTCTCCATCATGAAAGGGATCAGCATTTAAAGCAATCTGCCTCAGCTATCTATTTACAGCTGTATATGGTTATGGTGCGGCCACACTTGCAATTTGTCTCACCAGTCTGGAACCCCTATCTTGCTCAGAATATTGACCTTCTGAAAACTGTTTAGAGATGTGCAACCAAGCGAGTACCCTCCATCAGGCATCTACCATACTCTGAATGCCTTGCTTCCCTGGGCATGGATACACTGAAGCTCTGACATCTTGCAACTTATTTCGTAAACACTCACAAAATTATTAACCATCTTGCCTACAACAACCCTGAGCACCTTTTTGAATTCCATGTGTCTAACAGATGTGGGCATCCATACAAAGACAGAGAACAGCACAGCTCCCATGACTTTCAGAAACATTTTTTCACACTCAGAGTTGCTGAAGCATGGAACAAACTACCCGCATCAGTTGTTAGCTGCCGAGACATTGCATCCTTTAAAACCTCCATGCTTCCTGAAATTCACCAACGCTACACCTGATATCCTCCCCTCCATACGTAGTTTATCATGACTCATACACTGTTCACTTACCTGACTTTCGTACATAATTCTATGTACTCTGCATGCACCTTTGATGAGTTGTAGTGCAACTGAGCACTATACACAATAATTTCATTTATTATTATTATTACATCATTTTATCTCATTCTGAGTGAAAATAAAGCTTATATGACATAAGTGATGAAACACACTTGCACATGCTCACTCATTTATTCATCCACCCATCTCTCTCTCTCTCTCTCTCTCTCTCTCTCACACACACAAAAATATGAAATTAAAGAATGTTACTGACAAAGCTTGTGATGATCATTAACATTGCATTATGGACAACGTATACTGTTAATACACTTACTCATATGCAAGTGGATTCATTGGGCTGCAAATACCACGAGCAACATAGCAAGGGATTCTGTACATCTTTTCAAATGGTTTGAAATTTCGGACCAAAGAAATAACAGCTGATGAGAATTCCTTTGAACTAAAACAAAGAAAAAAAGTACAAAACACAATACATGGAAAAGTACATAATACAATACATGGTTAATTCCATTTGTGTATTTCAGTTTGAAATTGTTCTTTACAAATATATAATATTTAATAATGCTTATATTGAATTAATTAAATGTTAAATTTACAATATATACACATGCATATAGATTATATATTGTATTACAATTGTCCTTTTCAAGTTGTCACTTTGTGCTCACTGCCTTCTTAATAATATGTATACACAGACACACACACATGATGTTCAGCTAAATTTGGCTACCTTTTATGTCTCCTTTTTTCTCAGAAATTGCTTGATGTTTCGGTGAACAGATAATGGCATCGGAAAGCATAATGATTAGAGATGTAGTCAAGAAAATTTTAGCTGACACGGAGGACTGGAAGCCATATGAATATAGGAAAAGTGCTATTATGTGTATCATGATGATTTGTGATATCGAAATGCCTGCATCATGACTGCTGCTCAATGCTCTGTGAACACTGAAAAGGCTGAATGACAAGACATGGGCCACTGCAACTGAGACTACAAAACTGTGGATAGCAGAAAAGGACACAAACAAGCACTATGACTCTGGCTGCATACTGGAATTCATTCCCACACTTCTGAACAGGGCATTAGGCTCAGTTCAGAAGCTGCTAGAGCCTATGGTCAGATCCTGGCTGGAAGGCCATATGTCTGGTAGCAGGATCTGACTTGTTGCCATACCTTTGGAAAGAGTTAGAAGTGGTTGTCAGAAAATTTCTATGACTTCATCAGTCCTGATGTCTGGCCGCTTAATCCCACTGCTCATAATCTGAAGGATTACTGTGTGTGGAGACAGCTGAGAAAGACATCAATCACTTTGCCTGCAGCATCAAAGCCAAGATCTTTCAGGGACACACTGAAGAACACATACACCAAGTTCTGGAGATGTCTTAAGGTTATGATAGAAGATGAGTATGGTTACTTTGAGTAAACATATTTCACATCATCATCATCATCATTGCTTAGTGTCCGCCTTCCATGCTAGCATGGGTTGGACAGTTCAACTGGGGTCTGGGAAGCCAGAAAGCTGTGCCAGTCTGATCTGGCAGTGTTTCTACGGCTGGATGCCCTTCCTAACGCTAACCACTCCGTGAGTGTAGTGGGTGCTTTTTATGTGCCAGACAAGGCTGGCAAACGGCCACGATTGGATGGTGCTTTTTATGTGCCTCCGGCACGGAGGCCAGGCAAGGCTGGCAACGGCCACGATCAAATGGTGCTTTTTACATGCCACCGGTCATAATCCCAGTCATAATCGAGTTGATATATTTTCATTTTTTAAAATACAGCTATTTTTACCTGAAATATTTTATTTTGTTTTCCTTTTTGCAAGCTGTCAAATTTAATCTGAATACCCTGTATGTACATATCTCATATAATGCTTAAGAAAAACAAAATAATTTTAAAATTCATAGCACTTGATAGAGATGTAGAGTAATGTATTTGTAATTATAAAGCAATACAAGTGAGCCATCACTGGTTTCATGGTCCTCAAGATCTGTTCATATCGCATGATATAAGAAAATTAGAAATATTTAAATGTCATATCAGAGATATTCTGGAAATGCAAACACTTTGAAAACCATCAATTATGCAAATCAGAAACTGCACTGTCACTGAACTGGAACTACATAAACACACACACACACTTGATATTGTGTTACCACAGATTTTCTTTGATTTTTCTTTATACAAGTTTTTTCCCTTCTTACATTTACCAGTTTTATTTTTATAGTTACATCTCTTTCTTATAGATATCTTCTCTTTGCCCTCTCTCCATTATTTCCTCTAACAACGGTAGAAGTTACTCTTCGTCAATCATATTTAACTTTTTGTCTTTGTTCCTCCATCAACTTGAAACTATTTGCAAGTTTTTTTTCTCAGTGACTTTAACAATTAAAGGGAAATAACTCAGATAGTGGGGACGAATTACTACGAGTGAAGAGGAAGTTTGAAATATCTTTTCAAAGTATTTCCCATTTTCTGATGTATATCGAGATAAACAGAGCTTGAAAACAGAAACCAATGTTATTCTACAAATTTAGGATCAACTATAGATAATGCTAGACTGAGATTCCAGACATAGCATTGAAAGACATATTTTATTATCTTCATGCACATATATGCATATCTTCATAAACATAAACACATAAAATACAAATACAATAGGAAGCAGGGAAACCAAGAGGTGTGATTCAAAAAGCTTTAGTTTCTAATTATGTATATGTATGTGTGTGTGTATGTTTATTTTTGGTGTTACAAATGAAAGATAAGTTATATATTCAAAATTGAATATTTTGCATTTTCACTTGTGTTACTCTATATTCTTCACAGCATGTTCTGTATGTGTGTGTGTATATATATATATATATATCATTGCTTTTATGCCTGCTTTTACTATACTGGCATGGTTTGGATGTGACTTGGTGAAGTAATAAAATAATAATAATAGTAATAATGAAATTATTGTGTATAGTGCTCAGGTGCACTACAACTCGTCAAATTACTGCTCTATGGTTAGATACCTTCAATGATTCTTATCCTTACTAGTTCTCAAGTAAGATTCTTCATTCCTTGACTTAAAATAAAATGCTAAGCAGCCAGACATCTTGGTTTTGTGTGATATGAACATCATCATCATCAGTAGCTGAACTGTATCAAAGCAGATATATATTATAGAGACACACACACATATATGTATGCATACGATGGTCGTCTCTTATAGTCTGAGGAAAATGGTTCTGTGATTTGTTGCTGAACAATCTGCACAAATAATGATTTTTTTGTAGTGATCAAGTGTTCATGCTGTGCATTAGTTCACTTCCTCCATCAAATCAATGTTTCCTGAACAGCTGCCTGATATACCACATGTCAGGTGTTGAAGTGATTGCAGACAATGAGATGAAGAGTGTTGCCTAAGAACACAACACATCAAATGGCCTAGGAATTCAAACCATGATTTTGTGATTATGAATGCATCACTCTAACATGAGCCCTCAAATATATGCATATATATATATATATATATATATATATATATATGAGAAGTATTGATATCCAGAAGACCCAAGATGGCAGGTAAGGCTATGTAAGTGCTATGGGAGGACCATAGTTAGACTCTTGGTTCGATAATAATACAAGTGAGGAGTCTAATGCAGGTCTTGTGTGAGCATGTATATGTTGAAAAAAGTGAGACAATAAAACGAAGGCTGTGTGGAATTTACAGGATATTTATAAAGAGATAGGTAGTTTTATAGCTATTTCTGGGATATTGGGGATATCCCTTCATCAGAAATGATAAGAGAAAGTTAACTAGAGAGAAATAGTAGAGTTCAATATAAGGAGTGATTTGGGAAAAGGATGGATATAGGAAGTATAAAGAGAAATAAGAGAATAAAAATAAAAGTAAAAATATATGCATGCAAGCAAGCAATCACAGAGTTTTAGTAGTATATAGATAAATGCTCTTTCAATGTTCTACCATCCATTCAGTGTACAATTCCATTTTCATTCAAAGTCAACTGCAAGTAAAATCTTCAGGAGTAAAAAGTAAAAACAACCTGTCCTTATTAAATATCATTATTTGAATTAACCTAATCAATAAATTTAGGTAGTGGGTAGTGATTTTCTTTACTACTTCAGGGAGTGACGACTCTTCCTGACACGAGTCCCGGGCTCAGCTGGCTCTGGCTGACAGTACCCGGTAGGAGCCCCTATCCAGGGTTATGGAAAGGAGACAACCTTCAAAGAAATTTGGAGTGGAGCCCTGTAGGCAGTTTAGTGTCTGACTTGACACTTTCCGGCAGCTCCTGCAACCAAGCTGGTGCCAAACGTAATGCTCTGCACTCCTTTGGACTATGTCAGCAAGGTCGAGAGAGGAAACCTGATTATTGGGCTACCCAGGATTTTCTTACATCTAGCCCAGGCCTTCACAAACCTGGAGAGGACATGAAGTGTAAAAACCAGACTACATTAGTTTATGCGCAACCCCATTGTCTCCCAAGACAAAAGGATGCCAACAACATTTAGTAAATTATTTTTTCCCCTAATACTGTATTTAATGACTTGGTAACTTTGAGTTTTCTATGCTTCACAGAATAGAATGTCTAACAAAAATAATATGTATCTGTCGTAGTAGTTACTATTGCTATAAAAAATCAGACATACTTCCCTTGCATACTGCCGTCTAAGTTTTGGCCAATAAAAAATTTCTGAGTTCTCACTTTTGTTGCTTTTCAGAGTAATTTTTATTAACAACTAATGATTTTCTTCTCATTATAATTTGAATTGATTAAAAATTATATTTAGCTCACTCTGTTAAATGAGGTACATGCACATAAATATATGTGCATATTAAAATCAAAAAGAAGATTAAGAATATCATTTAGACACAATAATTAAATTAATCATTATTTCCGATTTTTGAGAAACACAGCATAGGATAAAACTTGTGTTTGTCTAAGAGTATATACAAAGAGGTTCCATAAATGTAAATCATATCTAAGTTGTTTGAGGTTTGTATTATTACGTAAAGCACCGTACATGCTGCTGGTAAGGAATACAGATAAGTTCATAAAGCAGGTAGATTACTCACTCATTTTTAATGGACTCCATACAAGGCTGCAGAGTTGACCTTGGCTTTAGTCCTGAAGGGGATGATATACAGTCGATAGATTTCATTTTTTTTGAAGTTTTGCTTCTGCTACTTTTCTGGGAAAAAAACAAAACAAAAAGATAATGCCATAAAGTCAAATTCTATAACATCTCATAAAAATTAATTTTCAAATGATATGCAAAATTATAATAGAGACAAATAGTGAAGAAGATAAAATATTGGAGTGTTACCTTAAAAATATTGGTTTCAAAAATAGTTGTATGCATTTAATAACGTCTTTAAATGTGTTGGGTAAAGCCAGTAACAGTTAATGTCTTCTTAGCTAATAACTTGGCATAGCACTCCCTTATTACAAAAATACAAAATGTTGATATTTCAACAGGTAATTTGAAACACTCTATTTACCTGGTTGTCTGCAATATGATCAAATAGGAAAATAAGATGATCAAAACGGAAAACATAAAGTTCAGTTTCAACCTACCAAAGTGTGCTCTTTATCTGCCTCGGCCTTCTTCAGATGCATTTGGTATTTCATTTGGAGTTCTTTCTGAAGCATAGCGGTGACCAGTGCAATAGCTTCTTCTTTAATTTCTTTCTCGTTAAGAACTGGAGAAAACTGGACTTGTACTCGCAACTAACATATTTTGAAAGAAAAAAAAAGAAAAATTGTTAAGAATGGAGGATGCTAAAATCAAATGTTGTGTGTGTGTGTATACATATATATGTATATACATGTATATATGTGTACATATATATACATATGTATAAATATATATATATATATATATATATATAAATATATATATACACACACACACATATATATATGTATATATATATATATATATATATATATATACATGCACATATACATATATATATATACATACACACATATATGCATACATACACACACACACACACATATATATATACATACAGACATGTATATAGATATGCATACACAGACACACACACACATATACATGTCTTTGCATATGTGCATGCAAGGCATGAGTATATGTATGTGTATATGCATATGTACATATATATATATGAACATGTATGTGTATATGTTTATACGTGTGTGTACATGTGTATATCTGTGTGTGTATGCATATATATGTGCATATGTGTGTGTGTGTGTGCATACAAGGGAGATGTATTTGTAAGTATGTGTATATGCATATATATGTAAAATATATATGTGTATATCCCTCTCTCTCTCTTTCGGAGAGGCACAAGCACCTACACGCACCTATACACACACGGCAGTAACTTCCGCCTGCCGAATTCAATCACAAAGCTTCGGTCGGCTCGGGGCTATAGTGAAGACACCTACCGAAAGTGCCACGCAGTGGGACTGAACCTGAAACCATGTAGCTAGGAAGCAAGCTCCCTAACCACACAGCCATACGTATGTATATATATATATATATGTATATATATATACGTATATATATATATATATATATATATATATATGTGTGTGTGTGTGTGTGGATGTGTCTATGTGCATGTGTGCAAGGAATGAAGCCAGTATGCTTCGCTGGATGTGTAATGTCAGTGTGCACCCTGGAAAGTCTGGAAGAATGGGGGTAGCAGGAAACTGTACTAGATAGCCAGAAGGCAGGCTGGGCAACAGGTACATATAGCCAAGGGAGAAGCAGAAAAGAAGTTTGCTAATGTTCTGCGACATGAGGACCAAAGAACTGAAGTATTTTGGATTGCAAGACAGTGTGCAAGAGAAAATTATGATGTCACAGGAGAGAAATGTGTCCAAATGGATGATGGTTCACTTGCTTTTAATGATTCTGAAGAGAAAGAGGCTTGGAGAAGCCATAATGAAAGACTGCTGAATGTGGAAGATGAATGGGAGGAGGAGAGCCTGCCAAATGTTGACCCAGTTGAGGGACCAGCTCAAATAGACAGCTCCCTAGTAGATAAAGCAATTAAGGATATGAAGCCAGGAAAAGCCTCCGGCCTTTGAGGAATCACTGCTGAGATGCTTAAAATATCTGGTGGTGTGGGTTATGGTCTAGTCACCCATATTGTAAACCAGGTAGTTCACGAAGGAGTCATACCCAATGACTGGCGTAATAGCACCATAGTCAGCTGCTACAAGTGTAAAGGAAATGCTTTAGATAGAAATAACTACAGGAGTATAAAACTGCTGGATCAGGGGATGAAGGTCATGGAGAGGGTCAAAGCAATTAGGGAGAGAGTCTGCTTAGTACAAAATCGAACTACAGACGTCTGTAGGTGACTAAGTTTGTAGTGGGGGTTGATGCTCAGAGAGAGTTACCACTAGAATAAGAATAGCCTGGGCAAAGTTCGATCAGAGTGAAAGGTAGATTGTATGATGCATGTGTGCAAACTGCCATTCTTCATGACAGTGAAACATAGGCTGTGACTGCTGAAGACATGTGTAAACTCGAAAGAAATGAAGCTAGCATGATTCCCTAGATGTGTAATGTCAGTGTGCACACAACAGAGTGTAAGCACCCTGAGAGAAATGTTGGACATAAGAAGCATCAGATGTGGCATGCAAGAGAGATGACTGTACTGGTATGGTCATGTACTATGGATGGATGAGGAGAGCTGTGTGAAGAAGTGTCACTCCCAGACAGTGGAAGGAACCTGTAGTAGAGGGATACCCAGGAAGACATGGGATGAGGTGGTGAGGCAATGACAAAAGACAGAGACCTCTGAAGATATGCTGTGACTGAGAAGACCTGGCAAGTAAAGTGATATCACAGCTGTAGCCTACACCAGTGTCGCATAACCAGCCCACTAAAAAAAAAGTACAGTTCTATATTTAAGAGATGAGGAATTATGTACATTATTTACATTCAACGGATATTTGTCCTCATCTTGTTTGTTGCTAACACAATGTTTCGGCTGATATACCCTCCAGCCTTCTTCAGGTGTCTTGGGGAAATTTCGAACCTGGGTTCTCATTCCTAAGGTACTATTCAATGCTATTATTATTATTATTATTGTTGTTGTTGTTGTTGTTCAGGTCACTGCTTGGAATCAAACTCAGAATATTGGGGTTAGTAGCCCATGCTCTTAACCACTATGCCATATGCCTTGAATATAAATAATGTAAATAATGTTAAAAAACAAGTACCTTTGGATTGTCAGTACATCAACATCAAAATTAAAATCAAATCAAACCACAATCAAATGGAAATTGTAGTTGTGGTTGATGCAAGTGCAGCCTGACTGGCTCCCATGCTGGTGGCACATAATAAGCACCATTCATGGGTCAGTCGTTGCCAGTGCCAC
This sequence comes from Octopus sinensis, assembly GCF_006345805.1. Lineage (NCBI taxonomy): Eukaryota > Metazoa > Mollusca > Cephalopoda > Octopoda > Octopodidae > Octopus > Octopus sinensis. The sequence goes on from NC_043022.1 coordinate 10,933,871, forward strand.
CTGACTGATTCTCTGTGCCTGTGGAATGTAAAAAGCACCATCCGAAAGTGGTTGATGCCAGCTCCCTCGCTCCGTCTGGGTCCTGTGTCAGTGATACGTAGAAAGCACCCACTCTACTCTTGGAGTGGTTAGTGTTAGGAAGGGCATCAAGCTGTAGAAACATTGCCAGATCAGATTGGAGCCTGGCGTGGCCTCCTGGCTTGCCAGACCTCAGTCCAACCCATGCCAGCATGGAAAACAGACGTTAAACGATGATGATGATGATGATGAAGACATATATACATATACACACACACATATACATATATACATATACACATATGTATATATCTACATATATATATATATACATGCATATATATATATATATATATATATATAATATATATATATATACATGCATATATATATATATATATGCAAACATGCATACATATATATATATATATATATATATATATATATATATATATACATTCATATATATATACATGCATATATATATATACACACATGCATATATATATATGCAAACATGCATACATATATGCAAACATGCATACATATATATATATATATACATACATGCATACATATACATACATATATATACATACATGCATACATATACATACATGCATACATATACATACATGCATACATATACATACATGCATACATATACATACATGCATACATACATGCATACATATATATATATATATGATGATGATGATATATATATATATATATATATATATACACACACACACACAATTTTCTCAAGGTGCCATGCAGTGAGACTGAACCTAGGTCTATGTGGTTGAGAAGCAAGCTTCTTACCACACAGCTACACTTGCATGGGCGAATAAGACTGACTAGGGCAAATAAATTTGGGAGACATTACTGTCTTTCTCACATGTATTAATAGTGATATTACTGAAAGTGAATTTTAACTAACAAGCATTTGCTTTTTAACTAATGCAAGAAATTAAAGTGAGTTGTGTCCCCTGTAAGCAAGGCCCGTTACTCTATTTCGCTACACCTAGTTAAAGAAATAAATACAGTGTTCGAGCTAAACTCGACACTGCTCGAAAGGAAAGGAAAACACAATATTCCATAAAAAAATAAAAGTATTTAAAAACAAAAATCAAAGGCTATCAAACTAGAATGGCCTTCGAACACCTCTTTGATCTAGGCCACCATCTCAGCCTTGGTGTTGCACACAGAGCGGCTGGCGTCTTTCTCAACTTCGCCCCACACATAATGATCCATGCGGTTACAGTTGGTGGAATTAGGAGGTAAAAAATTGGAGTTGGTGAATTCATAAGATATTCTCTGACAACCATTTATTGCTCTTTCAGGAGGTATGGCAAGGAGTCAAATCCTGCAGTCACACATATGGCCTTCTTGCAGCAACCATCTCCTATCTAGGTTTAACCAGCCTCTAGTAGCTTCACTTAGCCATCTGAATTCAGCTTAAGGCCCTGTTCAAAGGCATGGGAGACAGTTCAATCTCCTTTCTTTGTGCAGGACAACAAACCCTGTCACACTGCGAAGAGAGTCAAAGATGTTTTGAGTGATGAAGGGGTTGATCTCATGGACTGTCCACCTCAAAGTCTCAGTCTCAAACCTACAGAAAATGTTTAGGAGATTATTGGAGGTGGGACACGAAGGAGAGATCCAAAGAACCAAGATGGACTCTGGGAATTATTGAAAAATGAATGGAACAATATTACTCCATCATTTTGCAAGAAATTAATTCAGTCCTGTGGTAACAGATGTCAGGAGGTCATTGATAGTAAAGAGATGTTCACAAAATATTAATAGTAAGGGGGTTTTTTTTGTTCTTGTTTGATTTTTCATTGTTTTTCTAAGTGACCCTCAACTTTTGGCCGTTGCAGTTTGGAAGACTATTTGTTTATTTCCTCATAACTTATGAAATATTTATTCCATTCATTTAAAATTTTCATGAAAGATAGATATTAGACATATCTAAATATGTGTAAAATATCTAGTCTCAACGTTTTGTTAATCTTCTATAATAAATATTTCAACACACTTGTTCTCATTGATCCTTATATTATGACCGCTGCTGTACAGTAAACAGAAAACCATAATAATAATAATGATATAGCATTCATTGACATAAGGAATTATCAAGCCTCATGAGCACCATTTCGACATGTAACTTCAAAAACCCTGTTAGTGATAGAATCTGGTCATTTCTTAATAGTACAAAATAGGACTGCCTCTGCTGAAGCTTTGATGGTAGCTCATAAGCAGGGGTGTAGCTAGGGTGGGACAAGTGGGGCACATGCCCTGGGCACCACTTTGAAGGGGGCACAATTTTGGCCAAGATCATTTTCTAATTAAGTCATTTCTATGCGAGTTTCCACTTTTTGGTTAGGTGTCGGAGGCAATTTTGATGCTTGCCCTGGACATCATTTACTCTAGCTACGCCCCTACCCATAAAACATCTTTTGACGTAAATTGGCGTCTGTTGGCATAAACATCTTGTTTAATGATGGGCCAGATTTTCGATAGGGTTGAGATCCAGAGATGCCAGTGGCCACACCATCAACTTTTCACCTTGTATGCTGTAAGACCCTGGAAATGTTTGGGTGGTCCTAGCAGAGTGTGAGGGAGCATTGTTATGCATGAATATGAGATTCCTTAGAAGTGACAGCAGTATGTCATCTAGTCAGGGATCCAAGACCTCCTTCAGGAGATTGCAGTAGGCAGCTGTGGTCACTTTAACCTCTTCAGGCACCCTGACTGAGCCAACAAGTCTGTCCCCAATGACACCAACCCACAACATGACCCCTCCACCCTGTTGTTGATGTTGGTGATGCTCATCTCCAAAATAAAACCAACCATTTTGCCCAACTGTCAGGTTCATCAAGGGTTGCCCTGGTTTCATCAGTAAACAGAACACAAGTCATGTCTAATGTCATGTACTTTTGGGCCCAATGAAGCCTCAAACTCCTGTGAGAAGGCAGTTTCAGGGGTCCTTACATGGAAACTATGGTCCTAAGGATGTGATTTCTGGTAGTTTGCAGTACATGAAGAAGTCCAGTTGCAGTGAAAATGGCTTTGCTTGTTTTTCCAGGTTTCCCATGTAACTTGCAGCCAATATTCCTTAAATCCCTAGTTGTCACAATCTTGGAGGTCCCACAATTGGATCATTTCTTCCTTGGCACTCATGTGACTAAATAATTCATCACGTCAATAAACACAATACTATTATAGTTTTCCGCTAAATATATATTCCATGTATGTTTAATATGTATCATTACCCTTCATTTTCAGAAAAAAAGTCTAGATGGGCTATTTTCATTCAAAAGCTATTGGAATAAAAAAAGGATGTTACACAGAATAATGAAAACATCACAACTGTGTTGCCATAGTGTGCAAACCAGCTGGGAAAAGTTTTATCAAAATTGATTCACAGAAAACCTGAGAAATCCTAAATTCATTCCTAAGCTACTAGTGTGGTTCTGGGTAAAGATGTAAATAAGTAAAACCTCTGCTTTTTTAAAAAATAAATGCTTCCTGGAGACCCTCACCATTAGACATGCAGTGAACCAGTGATTGATCTGTTGGAAACCTGAAACTAATGAGGCCATTGTTCACCAATTATAATATAGATAATAAATAAAATAAGTCCCTTTCATGGATAAAGAAGAAACTGCACAAAGAAAACTTCTATAAAACATATTTCTATGATTTGTCATCTTACCTCATTGCCATAGACACTGCCAACACAAGGGAAAATGGCAATAGGTACATCTTCAGGAATTACAAACTCAAATGAAACAATTTCTGTATTTGAGTGATGCTTGCCTGCAAATAAATAACACAATACAAATATCATGTATGACTTTGCCTGTTGTTACAATGGAGTCATTTAACAGAAATGTAGTAATTTTAAATGACTACAATGCAGTCATTTTAATATTGAAGTTCTCTATTTTATCTCGTATAAAATTTAAGGTTCGTAACCTTTTTGGTAGCTGCCTCCTTTCAGTTTGGAGAATGGGTCAAGAAGTCGGTTGTTCAAATCATACCAATATCACAATGTTGTGCCTGTGACCAATTCTCCTTCCTCTTATTCTTTATATAATAATAATGAAATTATTGTATACAGTGCTCAGGTGCACCACAACTTGTCAAAAGTGCATATAAAGCATATGCAGTAAAGTACAAATGTCTGGAAAGTGAACAGTGTATGAGTCAGATACATGTTTGCGTGTGTATGGAGGGGAGAAAATCAGGTGCAGTGTTGGCGAATCTCAGGAAGCATGGAAATTTTGAAGGATGCAGTGCTCCCACAACTAACAACTGATGCCGGCAGTTTGTTCCATGCTTCAGCAACTCTTAGCGTGAAAAAATGTTTCTGAAAGTCATGGGAGCTGTGCTGTTTTCTGACTTTGTAAACATGTCCACGGGTGTTAGACAGGTGGAGTTTGAAAAGGTGCTCAGAGTTATTGTTTGTAAGATGGTTAATAATTTTATGGGTGTCTGCCAAGTCAGCTGCCAGACATCGGAGTTTCAATGCCCAGGGAAGTAAGGCATTCAGGATATGGCAAATGCCTGATGGAGGGTATTCTCTTGGTTGCACGTCACTGAACAGTTTCCAGATGATTAATATCCTGGGCAAGATAGGGGTTCCAGACCAGTGATGCAAATTCCAGGTGAGGTCGCACCATAGCTATATAAAGTCTCAGATAGATAGCTGGAGAGCGGCTCACAAAAGATTTGGTGAGTGATGCCAAGACACCCTCAGCCTTCTTGGCAATTTTAGCAATGTGTTTTGTCCAACGCAAATCACTGTCGACAATAACACCCAGGTTACGTTCACAAGAAGACTTTTTGAGATTAGTGTTGTGGAGGGAGTAAATAGATGCTGGGTTTCTCCTCCCAAAATACATGGTGGTACATTTGTCCACAGCCAGCTTGAGTTGCGAGTCCATGATCCACTGCTGCATTGTGTCCAGGTCTGATTGCAATAAAGATCTATAGTGTACAGGATCTGTCCTCTTTATTTCGAGGTACAGCTTGATGTCATCTGCATATTTCATCACTGTGGCATTCTTTAAGTTGGCATCTATGTTATTAACATATGCAACAAATATAAGGGGGCCAAGAACAGATCCCTGTGGTACACCAGATGTCATCTCATAGGGTGAAAAGTGCTGTCCTAGAACTGTGACAACCTCTTTTCGGCTGATAATGAAGGACTTCAACTAGTTATAGAGATCATCTCTTACACCCATTGCAGAGAGTTTCACCATAAGTCTTAGCAAAGTCCAGGTAGACAACATCCACCCAGGATCCGTGATCAATGATTTGGTTAATGTCCTCAAGAAACTCGATGAGTTGATTACAGCAGTTGGAGTTAGGAATAAATCCAAATTGTGACGGCTGGATGAGGTTGTGAGACTTCCAGAAGTTCCAGAGGGTTTCTCTGACACAGGATTCCATCAGTTTGGCGATGCAGCTAGTAAGACTAATGGGGTGATAGCTGACAGGCGATGTGCGGTCACCTTTTTTGAACAGAGGGATAACACTGGCAGTTTTCCACTGCTCTGGAGTAACACAATTGTTAAGATAGAATTGAAAGAATAGTGAAAGTTGGTTTAGAAGAAAGTACCCACCTCGTTTGTGAAGTAGGTATGTAACACCATCGAGACTAGGAGAGGCATAGTTATATTTATTCTTAAGGTGGTGTTGTAGCATTGCTGGTGTAAATTTCATAGTAGATATAGAGTCCGGTGTCAGAGGTGATGAAGATGGAACATTTTGATCTTCGACAGTAAAGATGCTGGTATAGCATCCAGCAATGATTTCTGCACATTCTTTGGGATTGCCAGTAATCTTTCCTGTGTGGGGATTGCGAAGGGGACCAACTTGAGAGTGAGGTCTCTGCTTTGAGTGTACATACTTCCAGAACACTTTGCTGTCAGGGTTGGTTGCTATGCGCTGTTCGAATTCAAGCACTGCCTTTTTTGTCACCTGCTTGAGGTGGTTGGCTGACCTATTGCACTTTTTCCTGTTGATCTCTGATTTGTGCAATTTGTATTCCTGTTCAGCCTTACGGCGTTCTTTCCTGGCAAGTCAGACTGCTGCAGTCTCCCAAATTGCACTATGGGGTGTTTTTTTTGTGCTTGCATGGTACTGATGCTGCACATGCCGTCCATATTGAATTCAGAATGTTCTGAAGTATCGTGTTCACATCTCTAGAGGCATAAAATTTGAGCTAGTTTGGGTGCCGCAGCTCGGTACAATGTAATATCTATGCAATGTAATATCTATGCAATGCAATGAGCCAACCCTCATAATTTTACTTAAATAGGAGGGGTTATCAAATTTAGAGTAGTATCACAACAGAGTATATTTACAGCCAAGAGAACAGTGCCATTCAAGACAATTATCCTGGCCACCAACACAATGGCCGGTGTTAACATATGTCATGTAGCAAACCAAAAATATTTTATCCATTACAGATACATGCTGTGAGGTGACAAAATCCATTAGCATAATAATTAACTATGGTCAATAAAGACTCTGAAATTTAAATTAATTAAAATCGAATGTGAATAAATTATAGGTGAGGGGTTCTAAATTCCAGAATTAAACTTTAAAAGCTATCAACTAAATATGGGTGTTCTTTTAATTACATTTTAGCAAGATTATATTTGTCAGAATCAAATTAATTAATTGCCCTTCATGCAGAAGGCATCGCCTGGAGATTTTCCTCAGTCATTCTGACAAATGCCATAGTTATACTTGCAGCCCACAGTACTTTGTGAACTACTGAATTCTCACCTGGTTGTCTAGTACTCTCCTATCAAAACAGACATGAAACACTAATAATGCCAGAGGGGATTTATTATTAAAACAAAGGAGAAATTACATATCAACACATATTTTCAGTTCAACAAATTAGAAACATCACCTGAGCTACAACAGCTTTGATACACTGGACTGCATCACAAAACAAGAAAAAAAAAACTGGCCTTGGTCTAGAAAATATTCCAGCTCTCAGTAGTTACTAACCCTATACAAATCTCAAGTGAAACCCACAATGGAATACTGAGCTACATCTGTAGGATGTTGTGACTACAAATGTAGCCACCCTAGTCTCCACCCCAATCCCACAAAAAATGGTTATTTGACTGATTAACAAGTAACTCACACTCTCCAATCTCTCATCAACAAAACTGTGTCCCCTCACTTAAACCCTAACCCTTACCCATAAAAATTGTGGTTTCTACTTTCTGGAGTGGCTTATTTTGTACCAATTCCACTCAAGCCCTCCCAACTCACTCCTTTCTCCTATCATGACTCATACTCTGTTCACTCCCCAGGTCCTTATTAACCAACCTTATCTCTGGGTTTTTTCTCCCTTGTCATATTTTACCTGTAGCTGTCAACACATGGTTATTTAAAAAGAACATAACTATTCTGAATCTCACAGATCCCAGAGGACCTGCAAAGGTACCTTTGAGACCAAGTGTACAGCCTTTTCCTTTAGAGAAAACCACGAAAAACAAAACAAAACAATGTCAGCAAGAAAAATGATGGTGATGATGATGATGTCTATATTTTCAACTCACCTTTTTGGCTGCTGTCATTTTTCGTCTCTTGGTTGTCTGGATATTTGGAGAGGTAGACAGTTGCTTCTGATTTATCATACAGAGCTGTTCCCTTAAAATTGATTACCTGATGTGACAGTTTTAGGGGTGGAGCAATACCCAAACCCTTACATTTCAGTGGGAACTCACTGAAATATTTTAAAAAATGATAAAAATTAAGATGCTATTTTTGAAATTGGTTTTTAGTTACATTTATTACATTTCATGCTATTTTTCCTGCAGATGTTAACTTGTGAATTATTCAATAAAAACATCTATGGCAGTGAGCTCATCAATTTTAAAGGGCCCACATAGGCCATGGGTGCAGCCAAACCTAACCGTTAAAGCAACAAAGAAACATAGGAAATAAATTTTTTTATTATTTTAAAATTTGGTTAATTTTACAAGTGGAACGGCTAAGTGGATAAAGTATAGGAGTATTGGGTCATATGTCTCCAGTTCAAATTTTTTATTGTTACAATGAGTACTATTCTACATGACACATAGCTGTTGGGAATGGGTACCAGATCTTCTAAGAAGATAATCTCTGTAGACAGGTGAACAACCAAATTAAAAAGAAATCTCGTCTACTTAATGCTACTGTTGTCACTCTGGGATTGAACCTGCATCATTGTCAACTCATTAAGAGGCAACATACAGGTCAATAATGAAACGACTGCACTTACACAACTTAAAATTGAACAAGTTCTTCCAATTAGCTTAGCCTGTTTTGGTGTAGAAAGAAAAAATAGACACCTCTTTACAGTTCATGAGCTATAAAATAGGTTATCACAAAGTATAAACAACTCATCGCTGTGTAAATACTATAAATTGATAATAAAAACAGAGCCTGAGGAAACAGGTGGTGGTCTGTGTCAGCAAAAATTATTCAGTGAACTTCATGTATGTGTTTAGATAACTGTATGTTGTAAGAAGAAGAGGAATCTAATACACTGGAGCAATCCTTTTGTCTAAGAAAGAGACAAATAATTTCAACTGATAAATACCATTTTGGGTACCATTTCGAGGTGAGCTGCAACAAACTGTCCACAGAAATATACTACAGGAAGATGAACAGTCATTGAATGGGTTATGAGGTTTACACCTGCACTCCATTAACACAATGGTGTTTTTAGTGATAGATGTCAAATTGTGAGGAGGTGTGTAGGCAATTGAATCAACCTCATTGTATTACAGGTACTAATATGACCCACAAAAGTGATACAAACTCCTGCAGAATTTTAACTGAAAATGTAAAGATAACATTTAAGACAGATATTGAAAGAACAGTTCTAGGGAGATGGAATACTGCCATTCAGTGTTGATGTGTTTAGTATTTAGTATTTAAATTCACAGATGCCATATAGAACAAGTGGAAAGGTCTTCATTTAACTTGATGTTGGATTTTGCCTAATAGCAAAAACCAAAATGAAATGAGGACATAATGTGGAATCCCCTTTCTGCGACTGCGAACAGTCTAAACCATAAGTCACTAGTTAGTTTGCCCAGTATTTGATTCCTTGAGAAACAGTTCCAAGAAATTTGCAAAATTGTATTTTAAAAAAATGGGAAGATTTGATATAGATACAAAATAACTTTATGCTACTAAAGTTATTCAAGAGATTCGACTGAATGATTTATCTTATTTAGTTTCCTCTATCTATGTCCATTTGAATTCAAATCCTATCAGGGATGAATTTTACTTTTCATCAAAGAAAAGTTATAAAATTAGATATTATAAAACTGCTTCTTCAGTGCTCTGCCATTTCTGATACATGCCATTGTCAACTGAGAATCTATCCACTTCCCCACCTTTGCCTCACAGCATTGACACTATAAGGATATGTTCAGATTTTTAAAACCTGCACACACACACACACACATGCATATAGAACTGGATAAATAAGTAGTTGGATGGATGGATAGCTAGGCAGATGGGTGAGTGATTCATAGATTAACACACATGAAAGACAGATGTCATTAATATTTACCCTCATTTTGTAGTTTTATTTATCGTTATATTTATTCTTTAATACAATGTGGCACTGGTGCCTATTTCCAGACCAGTTGTATGAAACCAGGTAGTGTAAAATATCTTGTTGAAGCTCTAATTTTCAAAAAAAAATCTCTTTAAAACATTTACGATGTATTTGACAACCAAGACCACCACCACCACCATTTTATGACAGCTGATATAAAGTGTTATATTTTCACTTTATAATAAATATTTGCTACAAAATATAATTCAAAATTTTTTCCAATATTTTGCCAAAACAACACAAGTGGTGTAGTGTATTTACTAGACAATATACCCTAGTATATATTAGTAGTAACAATGATTGTTATATTTTCTATAGCTAATCAATGTGATGTCTTGGTTAGACAATCAGTGTGATATCTTAGACAATCATTGTCATATCTCCACTAGATAGTCAATATAATGTATTGGCTACACATTCAATATATCTTGCTGCACATTCACTAAAATGTCTTTGCTCAATAATTATTGCAGCTAGACATTTTATATGACATTTTCACTAAACAACCAATATTAATAAATTCTCCCTATGTTGACTGTACTACTTTGTCATACAGCAAATGCGATAGTTTGCTTTATTTAGAAGACAATATCTTGGCAAAAATGAAAGAAATATTCCTTACAGCTACAATGAATACAACGTCATTAATAACAAGGTAGTCTCCATATGGTCATTTGATTAACTAGAAATAGCACCCAAACCTTCCTAAAGCTATACTGTACTGTTTTAAAGATACGACACACTGAATAAGTCTGGAGTACACAATGCTAATCTGGCATACACTATGCTTAAAAAAAAAAGGATTTAATATCTTGAATGCCTTTGATCATATATCAGCTTGATCAGGGCTGACTTGGAGCTGATCAACAGGAATGATGTATATACAAGACAAAACTAAGTGTGAAATATCTCTCTAATAGTAATTGAAATGAGAAACAAAAGCATATTTTAAAAGTGAAATACTTATGAAATACCAGTAGTTACCTGTTTGTTAATGTCTTACACACAATATCAAACTCATATTCCTTAGCAGTGCTTGGTTGGAACACAACTTCCAGCGTCAGACTTTCTAAAGGTAGTATAGTACCAAAGCCATCATTTGGTTGTACATCAACACACTGGGAAACAAAAATGCCATTATTATTATTCTTCATGCCACTCATACTGATTTTCTATTCAATCTCCCCCACCTCTGTGTAACTACCTATCAGCTCTGAGAGTGTCAAGAAGTCAGTGATTATGTTTTGATTCCATTGAATATCATTTCATATCTTTGATATCCTTCTTCAGCCTTGTAAATAAAAATATTTACCAATGTGCTTTGGGCAAGTTCTAATGACAACAGCTACCATGTAACCTAGTATAACCCATCTCTTAGTTGGGTTGTTGGAAAATAAGTCATCTCCCTTAAATTCAGTTTATTGGGTGGGGAGGATACGTATGTTCCCAGTAGAATTGAAAATAAAATTTGTCAAAAGGCAGAAGGGTGTCTCACACAGAAGCCAATGATTATTCATACTTAGAGAGAAGACAGATGCTACCAGAATATCTTGAAGCATTATATAATGGTGCAGCCAAACTCAGCTACTCTCCCAGATCACACAGAGTTTAAGTTGGCTGATGACCAAGAAAGGAAGAGAGGAGAGACTAAGTCTCTTGCTGTGCACCTATAGCCTTCACAGCTAAAGGATTCTTCAAAGATAAATGAAGAAAATTATAATTGTTGATAATCTCCTATAAGTAACAACTTGTAGTGACTTAGTCTATCGGTAACTTAATAACACTGCTTGGTGTCGTGTCCAAAAAACAGATTCTCAGCCATTGTTTTATATATCCTTCCCACAAAGTTGAAGCTATACAAGTACAAGAGAGACTGCTGTGTGGTGGTTTGACCCATTAGAATACCAGCCATCAAATCTCTCTTGAATTAAACCCAACCATCTCCATAAAAGGATTAACTGATTGGATAATGTGGCACTGGATTCATTAAGCTTGAAAACAATGATATGATCAGGCCTGAAATGCCTTTGATCATACATTTATTCAATTAGGTCTGACCCTCATACATTGTAAGATTTTGTCTATGCACAAATAGAATATCTACCTGCTTGCCAGCCATATTCAGGGTAGAATTTTTCTATTCTTTGTTTTACATTATTTTATTACAATGTGAGGAATCAAGATTTGATTTAGAAAAAAAAACTTTTAAAGTAAAAATTACATTGTTTTGTACCTCATTTGAGAGAGAGAGAGAGAGAGAGACGGGCGCTGAGTGTTATGTGTGCTTGTGTATCCTAATATAAATGATGGTGTATTGAACTGTGTACTTTTACATCAAGAGGTAATTTATCAGTCCAACAAATAGAGATAGATAAAATAAGTAATAATAGGCTGAAGTAAATATTGAACTCTATAAAATCAACTAAAAAACCTGAAGATGATTCCCATCATGGCCACAGTACAATGATTGAAACCAACAAAAGAGCAAAAACAGAATGAAAGATATACTAACGGAAGGTATGTTCAGGAAGGCAAACTGTTGAGGCAGGAGGGATTTATTGTACAGCTCAACATAACGACAGGCAGATTCAAATATTGTACAATTACCAAAGTCAATAGAACTTTCATTAAACTGGAGGTCAGATGAAGTCACAACAGCATGTACTGTGAAAATGATTGGCTTGCGCTACAAAAGAAGTTAAAAGACAACTAAATTTAACAGCCAGGTTTATGAAAAAACAACAATTTTTTAGCTTAGTCAGAGGCAGAAGAACAATGTCCATGATTGTCATGAAAGTCTTTGAAATCCAGAAGTTGGAAAAGGGGGAAATATTCTCAGACCCAATTCAAATGCTTGCAATACAATGGGCTCTATTAAAGGCATCCAAGGACAAGTGGCAGTGTCAAACCTAGTGATGCACTACGTTTGTTAACCCAAAATAGGTGAAGTCTATCTGACAGACTTCTTCCTAGTTTCCAGCAACTAAATTTCCAGAACTACATCAGAAGCATAAAAGAATCCGCGTAATACTGGATTGTGTTTGTCATTCACAAAGCTTTGATTGGCCCCAAAATATAGTGTGCATGCACAGCAGAGTTCAAGGTCGAGCTTTGCCAAGCGGCTTCACTCTGCATGCTTTAGCTTCGTTACTATGGAAACAGTCCAGATACTTATTCATCAAAACTCCTACATACACACAAACTAAACTTTACTATAGAGTAAATCCATAGATTTTAGCTTTCACAAGATTCAAATTGGAGCTAGTATTAGTTTTGTGCAGTGAAAACACAAAGATTGTACGATTCCAAATAGTTCTTCAAACTCAAATATACAACATGGCTGGTCTTTGAGAAAAAGAAGAGACAGAGAGAGAGACAAAGAAATTTCATATATATGCATACACACAAACAGAGATATGCATGTGTGTATTTAGGCTTCCTATAGTTTCAACATTGCTTGAAGTAGGAAAAGATTGTCATGTAAGTGTTGTTTGTTTCTAATCTTTTGTCAAAACATATTTGGCAATGGGGAAAAGAACTTTGCTTGGAAATAGGTGAGGGTTGGCAGCAGCAAGGGAAACTGGCCAGAGAGAATCTGTTTTATTGAATTCTGTCTGACCTATGCCATCATGGAAAACTGGACATCAAAATGATGTTAATGAGGATATACCAGTAGGTAAGTTTTACTTAATAGCACCACTAAAATAAGGAGAACTCAATACAACTTAAATGTAGAGTAAACACTTTATTGAAGTAATTGGGTTGTTGGATGCATCACAGTGACCTGTAGTTTTATTTCAGTCAGGAATCCTTGGACAGATAAAGCATCAGGAAGCTGGAGGACCAAACCAACTGGTTTCATTATTTAACATTGCATCAACCTTGCTCAACTTCCCAGCATTGCCAAAAAGAAAGTAATCCTTGTCAGTAAGCAAAACAATCTTTATCTAAAGACAGACCTGATACTTTGCAGACACAGAATATACATTCAGTTCTCTAAGATAACACTATTCCACTGCCAACCACATGAACATCCTATAATGCCCATCAGACATGCACACACACACACACACACACACACACACACACACACACACACAGATTAACCAACCTAAAATAGATATGAGTACATTTGCATATATGCAGTTATATGTGTATTTATAAAAATGCTATATTTGTGCTGCATTGTACCTGTATGTTATAGCAGAAATGGACATTTATGCACACTTGAATGCCAAAGTTTCATGCTCATACAGTTATACATGAACCTGTGTATTATAGTCTTATTAACAAGTATATGCAATTTTTATACATCGTATGTACCTCATTATTTCTGAATCCTCACTTGATTGCTTCCAATTACATATATATACATATATATATATATCTCTTATCTACTCTCATTTACTGGTGTTTTTATGTATATATATAAACTTCTTTGTACACATTTGTATCTATCAGCTTGTGTATGCATAAGTCTGTGTATACTTTTATACTTATATAAATAAGCATTTCAGTACACTTGACTACATTTGTTCATCTATTACACCATGTGTGCATGCATGTGTGAGTGTGTGTGTGTGCATGCGCATGTGTGTATGGGTGTATATATAAAAACCCACCAAAGCTCTCCTTCACAAGCAAGTATGAACTAATCACATGTAGCCATGATTGTCGTAATTGCCAGTGTATTTGCAAGCTGACACATACACTTCTCAACCCTCCCACTCTTTGATCCAGCAGGACATTGAGGATGTGACAGCTACAGGGAGAGAGCACTGCCCAGCACTAAGCTGGTACTCACTTCCAGCTGAGTGAGTGGAGCAATTTGAAATGAAGTACCTTTCTGAAGGAAACAATGCATTGTAAGGTCCAGGGATGAGAGTTTCTCGCTTCCTTCAATATTAATGTAAACAAACTCAGTAGGATATATGTGATATTGTGTGTTTCAGGACAGGTTGACTGATTCAGTCTTGTGTTGTACTGTGTTGTACAGGAAGTTAAGAGTTAAGACACGAACTTCTCCGAAAGCCAACTGACATCATTTAGAAATATAATTCAATTTCATTTTCTCTAATTACTATTCCCTATGCACTCTCTCTCACACACACACACATACTCGCCATCAAAAATTCAAGTCCTACTAACCTTGTTCTTAGCCTGTGCCACATAAATATCTAAGAATTTTACCAAGCTACTACAAGTAACAATGAAAAACAGCTCAAATCTGATAAATTAACACATCTCAAATCTGGTTTCAATTTACTATCCAATGACCTCTTCAGTGAACACACACTCTCACTTACATATGCATACAAACGTACACATACTTACATATACAAACACTCCCATAACCAAACAGCACACTTAAACACTTAAAATTCTTTGTATCAAATTGAAAAAAAAAAAAAGAAGCTAACAATAAACAAGTCAGTATTCTCTCTATGAGAAAAATCTCTAAACACGCCTCATCCCACACCATCTCTGAACAGCAGGCTCTAATGCAACAGTAGTCTGAGAATTCTCAACTTAGATGAAAAAACTTGCTACTGTGAGGCATTGACCTCTCCAACTGTCTCAATATGGTGTGTATGTGTGTATTTATTCGTATAAATTTATATTCATACAGACATATGTGTTTGTGAGTGTATTTATGTATATGGTAAAACAGAATCCAAGGAAACTGGTGGAGGGCTTGCATTGATAAGAATTGTACTATTTGGAAAAAGCAACAGGAAGAGTACAGTGAAATTGCTGGGCGGGGGGGGGGAGTGGTGTATCCAATGTTTGAGACAGTTGTTGTTCTTCAGAGTGATGACGACAGGTGGGGAATGGGAGGAAAGACAACAGAGTTTTACAGTCCTGTATGTTTGAATAACTAGTTCCCTTATTAGCCAAAGTTCATGAAAACTCTGGGTAATTATATAGCAGGCATCAACAAAGTGCATTAAACAATTATACTCAACAACATATATTGTTTTCTCACACTTGTTATAGAAAAACATGTATGTATGTGTAATTATTACTGAAGAGTCTTCCTTACATAACTTGCAATCCAGATTTTAATGTTCATTTCAAATACACTGGTATCAACATCATAGAATTGTGGAGCATCTTTTGCAAGGGATTTTCTGTGAGGAAGAAAAAATATGAGGTTTTCACATCATTATTGTTGTCATCAACTGGTAAATAATTACAGAATAAGATGGTAATTATCTACATAAATAATTCTATCTTTGATTAACTATAACTGGACAAATATTATTATTTGTAGGCACAGTTGTATCAAAGCTTCACTCTTGTGTGGTGAAGAATATATGAAGATCATGATAATTATGATTGCTATTGACAGATTGTTATTTAACTCTCAGCCATCAATGATCTAACTTACTTGTAACCAAAGGCATTCCAACCATAACCCTCCTATCTTTCATTCCATTACTACATCTAAAAAAAGCCTCATTATCCAAAGACTAGGGGCTTTTTTTTCAAAGACAAAACAGATTTGACAGCTATTTCTAGCAGGTTGAGCAACCTTGTAAAAGCTCTCTTATTAGCTTGTTGATACTGCTACTGCTGCTGCTAATGTTAATAATGATGACAATGATGATGATGATAACAACAACAACAACAACAAAACATAGGCACAAGGCCACGATTGTATTTTAAGGTGGTGGGAAGGAAAGTTAAGTAAATCAACACCAGTTCTCGGACTGGTACATATTTGATTGCAATCAGGAAAATGAAAAGCAGGGGGCAACTAAATATGACAAGGCATTTAGGCTACTCCTGTACCAACTTTGTCAATGCACAACCCTAACAACAACAACAATAATAATTTCTTCCTTAAACAGGGAGGCTACAAATTTGTCAGGGAGGAGAAAGAAACTTGTCAACTGGGAATAAATCTTTAATTTTCACAAGGATGATGGATGAGAGGAGGAAATGACAGATTACCAAAAGGGTAGAGACTTATATAAAAAAAAAAAAATCAAGTATGGAAAACAAAAGTATATAAAAGGCATGAAATAAGACTCTCAACAAGGAGAGAGTCATTGAATTTCTGTCAAGGAACTTTATTGATTCAGGGTTACTGTGACTGTAAAGAGCAAGTGGCATCTCTCAGTTGTTTTTCAGCTTACAGGTGCATGTCAAGTGTAGGCCATTCTGGTCACCTACTTGCACCTACCTTTCAGCAAATTCACTGGAGAATAGCATCTTCTCCATCATAACTTGCCTCTCTAAGTGGAACTGGAAGTTGCCAATAATAATAATGTTTCTAACATAGGCACAAGGCTTGAAATTCCAGAGGAGGTGATTAATTTATCTGTTATCTCGTTTCTGTCATTAGACTGAGGTCATGCTGGGGAATTGCCTTGAGGAATTTTAGTTGAACACATTGTCTCCAGTACTTATTTATTTTGGAAGCCTGATACTTCTTCGATTGGACTATCTGGCTGAACTGCTAAGTCACAGGAGTGCAAACACACCAGCACTTATTGTCAAGTGGTGGTGGGGGACAACAAGCTTCTTTCAGTTTCTACTTACCAAATCCACTCAAAAGGCTACACAGTGGGACTGAAACTGAAATCATGCAGTTGGGAAGCAAACTTCTTGCCACACATCCAATGCATGAGATTGTTTATTCTGAGAACGAAATTATCCACTGTGTCCCCTTTTGGTGTTGGTGATGGTGGTTGTGATGGTGACCTTGATGATGACAATGATGATGATGGTATTGCTGATAGTGTCATTGTTGATACTGATGCTGCTTCAGCTTGTCACTGATGATTTCTTCCCTCAACACAATAATATTTTGGTAAGGTGGCAGTAAATTTGATGTATTCAATTTTTCTGTATTGAAATACCGATAGTCTAATGTTCAACTCTCCGTCTGTCATAACTAATAATCTTGCAAAACTACATAACTATATATCTGAAAATTTATGTAACTCATCCCACAATCACCAAACTACTAAAGGTTATTAGAAATGAGCAGGCATTCAATGAAATTCTAATTGAGCAGGCTACTATAGGCACTGAAATATCATGACCTAACAAAAAATATGATAGGGTAAAAACCATTTGTGGTTCTTATAATACAGAAGGATAGGCGTTTCTATGATCTTTGGCTCACAATTTTTAAATACTCTTATTTATTTTGGTCTTGTACATTTAAATATGTCAATTTTAATGATTTTAAAATAAACATCTGATCACATTATTTTTGTATGTTTACATTGTAAATCCAGTGAAGAAACCTATTTAAAAAGAGGTTTTATGTATCTATTTTTTCCCTTACATTTTAGTCTGTCAAATGGTCATATTGTAGGAATAAAATGATTATCGTGTATTTTAATTTTCACGTGTCTTTTTGGCCTCTTGTTCATTTGGCTTTTTTTCCTTCAGCAAAAATGCATTCAGCATCCCATCTGTGTACCAATAAATTAGCATCACAACAGAGTAATCTGAATGCTTATGTCCAAAACAAAACACTCCCAACCATCAAGTTTGGTTCTCTATTTTCAGTTATTTAAACAACAGATAACACACATTATATATTAGTTGGAATGATGTCCTTATCTTGGTTGATGAGGGCATCACTCTGGCTGTTACATGATATGAGATTCCTCATCTTAGAAAATACCAAATTGTAGATAACATACAGTTTTCTTTATTGACTAGAGACATAAATCCTGTGTTTTTTTTAATTGAAATCAAGAAGAGAAAAATGCAAGACCATGACAATCATGCCTTTTTCCAAAAATATCTGTTGACAAAGGTGTAGTGAAATTCCTACAACTAACAATTAAAGGTAGATTATAGATGTGATTTGCACTATAGTACTTGCCACTCAAAGGAATCGCAAATCATAAAATCCTGATGTTTTACTGAAGTCCTGGATTAATTTCAGTCGAGGTGGTTAAGTATGTGGTCAATAATTGATGGCAACATATAATGAGTAAAATGAAGTACAATGGCCAATCTCAAAGGAATTTTAAACTCAGAATCTTGTGTGAAATGACAAAATACTGCAGGAAATCTACCATTTCTGTCAATGCCTTGTCCTGCTATTGTCCTTTGATAGTGATTTTGCTTTTGTAACAGAGAAATATTTTGTCTAAAGAGTATTGAAAGTATTTTACAGGCAGTTACCTTATATGCTTCAGAAAAATGAAAAATAAAATTGGTCCTGATGAGATTTGAACTAAGACGGCTGTAAAACATTTATCAATTTGCCATTAGCCAGCCAATTCATACCATATGAGAAAAAGCAGTCATGTTTTTTTTTTTACAATGTTTCTTACATATTTACATATTTTTTGATGTGTTGAAATATCAATTAGCAACCGTCATTTCCTCAATGAACAGGAAAGGAATTCCAAGTGCTTATGTTAAGATGTACATTAAACTTTATTACACATGTGGAATAAATGAAGAACGGGGAGCAGAAACAGATTTCTAATGTATAACTTTCTTATATAACTTTAAAACTTCTTTCTTAATGATGATTACAATAGCATCAATAACAACAATAATAATGTTTTCTAATTTAGGCATAAGGCCAGTAGTTTTGAAGGGAGGGAGTTTTGTGGATACCACTGACCCCAGTATTCGACTGGTACTTTATTTTATTGATCCTGGAATGATGAAAGCCCAAGTTGACCATGGTGGGAATTGAGCTCAGAATGTTAAGAGCCTGAACAAATACTACGAAACATTTTGTCTAACTTCTTAACATTTCTGCCAATTTACTAAATACAATAACTATTTATAATGCAGGCACAAGGCTACAAATTTGTAGGGTGGGATAGTTGATCCCTAGTACCTGACTGGTCCTTTATTTTCACCCCCCCCCATACTGTAAAGTGTCAGAAAAAAAATTATCTCAAGGTATTTTGTTTGTAGCTTTAACAATTCTACCCTAATTGTAAAAATGATTTCTAATTTTAGTGAAAGGTCAGATTTGGGGACAAGAGTTTATTCTGGTATTTCACTTGTATTTATTTCATCAAACTCTGGAAGGATGAGAGGCAAACCACTCTTACTCTTAAAAGAAATTCTAACATTGGTATAAGGCTACAGCAATTTGGATGTGGGAGGAGAGTGTAATCTATAAAATGTAACTTAGTTGTTAACTGGTACTTTATATCATATAAAAATGGGAGGATGCAAATTAGCTTCCAGTGGGATTTGAACTCAAAATGTAAAGAATTGTAACTAAATACTGTAAAATGTTTGGTCTGTTGTTCTAACAATTCTACTAATGCACCACCCATTTCACTCTCTGGTACAGAATCCACCTACCTGCAACCACCTTCACTGTATCTTGTAGTCAATGTACAGATGACTATATTAGACTGCATATGTCCACTTCACTTCATATTCATCATCTCCTCTTGTAATGCATCTCGTCACTCTATTTCATTTTGTTTGCCAGCATACCATTACTACTTTTCTACCACACATTCTGGGATTCTATCATAACTCTGTCTCCTGGGTCACATAGATTCTGTCATCTCCTTGCCAGCTCAGTCATGCAGCCTTCAGTCTATGTACATCTTTGAATATGGTGCATTCATTCAATCACCCCCTCTCCCATCAGTCATTCATGCTTCCATAACTCATGCTTCTCACATAGTAAAGAAACTGGTGAACAAGCAGTGATGTGGGGTTGTGAAATTCTTTTAGTTGTGCCAAAGATCTAGCTACCTCTCTACTACTGGTGTCACAAAAATTTCACCCAGTACTCCAATACATTCTGCAAAAAGTGATTTTGTAAGGACTCTTTAGTACCCCTGAATATATGCTGATGACTGCTCAACTCCTACTAGCCTGGAATGTGGATGTAAAACAATGATAATGATGTTGACTTTATATATATGTATATATATACATATAATTCTTAAACAAGAATATTATTGACAGTGACTAAGAATAATAAATTTGTACTTTACAAAAGTATAAAATAATCCATCAGATTAATGCAAAATTGTTTTTATTATAACTAACATAATCACACACACACACTTAAATGCTTCGTTTAATTTAATTTTAATTTGCCAAGGTTCAACCTTTCATACACACAGACAACCAGAAGGATCTGGTGAGGATTACGTCTTCCCTAAACATTTTATGTGGAACAGTATAATCAAATCACTTGAGCTCTGATAATTTCAACATGAAGCTAAATATATTTTTCTAATGTATGGCACTGAGAATTGGATGTACAGTACTGTAATTACACCATTAATATAAAAGAAAAAAAAAAATGGCTAGCTTAATTAGATTCTTTAGGCTTGCATTGTTTAATCTTTGCTTAGTTTTTCTTTGTGTTGGAAAGATGGCAAAAGCTTGTAAAGGAATGCCAGACATAATAATATGCTATTTTCAATTAATACATAGTATATTTTACTATAATCTAATTGTCAGAAAGTTACTTAACAAGTCGCTCCCTTAGTCAACAACTGTGACATCCTGTTCAGTGGTTTGGCTATGTACAATGCAAGTTGAAACACATGAATCAGACATTATGTTATATTAAGAGATTAAACAAAATACAGAAATGAGTATTTCTACCTTGGAAGAAACTTCAACTGTGCTAGGAACTGAGATTTTGCTTGAATGATACCCATTTTCGGGAGAATTTCAAGATGGTTACGTATTCTTCGATCAACATCAAACTTGATTTTGAAAGCTGAAGGTTGCCTGAAATTTCAGAATGGTGTAAGTAATGTATGAAAAAGTAAAGCATAATAATTTTATGTATGTATGTATGTGTGTATGTGTGTATGTGTGTGTGTGTGTGTGTGTGTGTATAAAAAGATATATATATATATATACACTTACATTTACACACACAAACAGATTTCACCAGCCACTCTATTTCCCCCACTCCTCTTTGCATTCATGTTAAGTCCCTACTCCCTACTCATGCACCCTTGGCAATACTCTACCATCACATATTCTGATCCTGTACCCTGAGGGTATGCTCTGGCACTTCGCCACCATCTTTCTCTCTAACCCTTTTCTCGTTCAAAAAATGGATTCTCTATAAAAATGTCAAGCACCAAAGACAGCAGGTAGGGAAAGGAGAAACATTGGTACCCCAGGCAAGAGAAGGTTTTCACCCATGTAAGCTGTTGTTATCTGTTTGGTGGGATATGAAAGGTTTAGTCCACCTTAAACTTTTAAACCCAAACCAAATGATAACAAAGGAGATCTACTGCGAGCAGCTTGAGTGACTTTAGTGAGTACTAGAAGAAAAATGAAGGAGAGTATATTTTAGATTTAAAAAGAACTTTGTTTATCTTAATTTTGAAAAATAAAAGAAGTATAAAAAATAACCGCATTTTTAATGGGATGACCCAATATATATATATATATATATATATATATATATATATATAATCAAATACACGCACAGATATATTTATGTACACACACATACTGAGATGGGAGAGAGAGACAAAGAGAGAAAAAGTGTATGATAGAAAAACAGCCATAGATAAATGTAAAAACAGATGGCCCAGAGTGGTGAAATTATATTGAAATGGCTTCAAAGATGATCAAAATTACTTTGAAATCCTATCTCTGAATATTCACTTATGCAATATTATGAAAGAGTATTTAATTAATGTTTTTGGATGAAGAAATATTAGAAACACATGGAGCCAATATTATGAGAATCTATCATTAAAATGGAATTTTTGTAAGTGTGCACATATGTGCATATATGTGTATACATATATGTATATATTTCATCATCATCATTATCACCATTTAATATCTGTTTTCCACATTGGCATGGGTTGGGAAGTCCAAAAGGACCTGACAAGCTGGTGCCATATCATGCTCCAATGTTTGCTTTGGTATGGATTTTATGATTAGATACCATTCCTAACACCAAACCCTTTACAGAGTGTACTTAGTGCTTTTTTACAGCACCCACACTAGTGAGGTCACCTTGCAACATGCAAGGCTAAGGGCCGCAAAGGACCCTTATAACTGAAGGAAAATAAAAGAGAGGTTATGATGGTTCTAGATAAGATGATGAGAGGTGATGAGAAGAAAAAATTTATAACTGTGACACGGTGATAGTGAAAAATATTAAAATAGATACTATTAGGAAAAGGAGCATGGAAGGAACAGAAGAAACGGAATGGGTTAGTATCAGGGTTACTGAAAAAGGGAGTGACAGAAAGGTAAGGGTGATAAATAGGGGTTGTGTATGCTTGTGGGGGAGGGGCCAGAGCTATCCCACATCATAAGGGTGAATATAGAGGGAAGAAGTGAGAGAAATGAACACAGAAGAAAGAAATATTTGAGGATGGTGAAGATCTAGAGAGGGTCACTGAAGGAATGGAAAGTGTAGGTGAGCAAGGATTAGGCCATGGGAGTGGGCAGGTGGAAATAAGAGGATGTTGAGGAGGGACTGTAAGGGAGAAGTCAGTGAATAAATGCAGTGAGATCAGTGAAAGAAAGAAAAGCTGGGGAGCATCCTAGAGGTGGAGACAGTAGATGGTGAATACAGTTTTAGTAGTGAGATAAGGTGGTGGATGGAGGGAGGAGGACATCACAGAGGCTGGGGAGAGCAGAAAACAAAAGCAGTGAAAACATCCTGAAGCAGATGCAGAGGAGGATATTGAAAGAGGGGCAGAGGGGAATATGAAAACATATATATATATATATATATATATATATTATTAGTGAATTGAAGAAATGGAGTTAACGAAGATTGAACAGAAATCGTTTTATTGCATTCTACACGTGTTTCGAAAGGCACAATTTACCAGATTCCGATTGACGGTTAAACTTTTGATTAATCTGCAACAAGATTATTCATCTTTCTATTTCACAAAATATATATATATATATAATATATATATATATATATATATAATATAATAATAATAATAATGAAATTATTGTATACAGTGCTCAGGTGCACCACAACTTGTCAGAGTATATGCAGTAATGTACAAATGTCTGGAAAGCGAACAATGCATGAGTCAGATACATGCTTGTGTGTGGATGGAGGGGAGAAAATCAGGTGTAGTGTTGCCGAATCTCAGAAAGCATGGAAGTTTTGAAGGATGCAGTGCTCCGATAACTAACAACTGATGCCGGCAGTTTGTTCCATGCTTCAGCAACTCTCAGCGTGAAAAAATGTTTCCTGAAGTCATGGGAGCTGTGCTGGGGTGTTAGATGGGTGGAGTTTGAAAAGGTGCTCAGAGTTATTGTTTGTACGATGGTTGATAATTTTATGGGTTTTTCAGCTGCCAGACGTCGGAGTTTCAATGTGTCCATGCCCAGGGAAGTAAGGCGTTCAGGATATGGCAAATGCCTGATGGAGGGTATTCTTTTGGTTGCACGTCGCTGAACAGCTTCCAGACGATTGATATCCTGGGCAAGATAGGGTTTCCAGACCGGTGATGCAAATTCCAGGTGAGGTCTTACCATAGCTATATAAAGCCGCAGATAGATAGCTGGAGAGCGGCTCACAAAGGATTTGGTGAGTGATGCCAAGACACCCTCAGCCTTCTTGACAATTTTAGTGATGTGTTTTGTCCAACGCAAATCACTGTCGACAATAACACCCAGGTCACGTTCACATGAAGACTTTTTGAGATTAGTGTTGTGGAGGGAGTAGGTGGACGCTGGGTTTCTCCTCCCAAAATACATGGTGGTACATTTGTCCACAGCCAGCTTGAGTTGCGAGTCCATGATCCACTGCTGCATTGTGTCCAGGTCTGCTTGCAATAGTGTACAGGATTTGACCTCTTTATTACGAGGTACAGCTTGATGTCATCTGCATATTTCAGTACTGTGGAATTCTTTAAGTTGGCATTTATGTCATTAACATATGCAACAAATAAAAGGGGGCCAAGAACAGATCCCTGTGGTACACCAGATGTCATCTCATAGGGCGAAGAGTGCTGTCCTAGAACTGTGACAACCTCTTTTCGGCCGAAAATAAAAGACTTCAACCAGTTATAGAGTTCGTCTCTTACACCCAACACAGAAAGCTTCACCATAAGTCTTTTGTGTGGCACAGAGTTAACGGCCTTAGCAAAGTCCAGGTAGACAACATCCACCCAGATTCTGCGATCAGTGATTTGGGTAATGTCCTCAAGAAACTCGATGAGTTGATTACAGCAGCTGGAGTTAGGAATAAATCCGAATTGTGACGGCTGGATGAGGCTGTGAGACTTCCAGAAGTTCCAGAGGGTTTCTCTGATACAGGATTCCATCAGTTTGGCGATGCAGCTAGTAAGACTAACGTGGCGATAGTTGACAGGTGATGTGCGGTTGCCTTTTTTGAACAGAGGGATGACACTGGCAGTTTTCCACTGTTCTGGAGTAACACCATTGTTAAGACAGAATTGGAAGAATAGAGAAAGTTGGCTTAGAAGAAAGTACCCACCTCGTTTGTGAAGTAGGTATGTAACACCATCGAGACCAGGAGAGGCATAGTTGCATTTATTCTTAAGGTGGCGTTGTAGCATTGCTGGTGTAAATTGCATAGTAGATATGGAGTCCGATGTCAGTGGTGATGAAGATGGAACATTTTGGTCTTCGACAGTAAAGATGCCGGCATAGCATCCAGCAATGATTTCTGCACATTCTTCGGGATTGCCAGTAATCTGTCCTGTGTGGGGATTGCGAAGGGGACCAACTGGAGAGTGGGGTCTCTGCTTTGAGTGCACATACTTCCAGAACACTTTGCTGTCAGGGTTAGCTGCAATGCGTTGTTCAAATTCAAGCACTGCCTTTTTTGTCACCTGCTTGAGGTGATTGGCTGACCTATTGCGCTTTTTCCTGTTGCTCTCTGATTTGTATTCCTGTTCAGCATTATGGCGTTCTTTTCTGGCAAGTCAGACTGCTGCAGTCTCCCAAATTGCACTATTAGGTGGTTTTTTGTGCTTGCGTGGTACTGATGCTTCACATGCTGCCCATATTAAATTCAGAATGTTCTGGAGTATAGTGTCCACATCTCCAGAGGCATAAAATTCGAGCCAGTTTGGGCGTTGCAGCTCAGTACAATAAGAGCTCCAGTTTGCTTTATTCCAGTCAAAGTGGGCAGTCTGAAGATGGTTGTGTTTTTTGTTACAACCAATCAGAGACAAGTCGGCCATGATCATGGAATGACAAGAGTCACCTAAAGGTTCTTCGGTAGTGACACTAATGATTGTTTCAGGAGAAGCGGTAAGTAGCAGATCCAAAGTGTTGTTACCCCTTGTGGGGGAGGTAACAACTTGGGACCAATTTGAATTCAGCACCAGTTCAAGGAAATTGTCTGCACTTTGCGGCCAACGGAAGGCCTCCCAGTCAATCTCAGGGAAATTGAAGTCACCTGCAATATACACATACGTGGCTGTTTTCATGGCAGCAGCTCTGAGGATATCAAAAAGCTGTGCGTCTTGACGATAATTTTGGGGGCGGTAAACAACTCCGAGCAGAAGTGTTGATATGGTCATGTGTATATTGCAGAAAAATACTTCCTGCTGAGATTGGTTCAAATAATCACAGGGGATTGCTGATAGATTTGATCGAACATAAATCATCACCCCCCCTCCACGGCGATTAATGCGGTCTTTGCGGAACAGGTTGTAGCCGGCTATGCTGAAAACTCCATCACAGAGTGCAGAGTGTGCCCATGTTTCCATGACTGTGATGAAATCTGGGTTGATACTTTTGACGTAGGAGTCAAAAAGATGCACCTTGTTGCATAAACTACGGGCATTCACGGACAGCAGTTTATATCTGGATTTCAGATGATGATATACAGGGGATGGCTGATTGTTCTTGGTTAGTTTCCCAAGATTTTTGTATTGCCAGTTGTTGTTGTGGGTGTAGTCTGCTCAGTCCAACTAGCATCCCTTATCCACGATTCACCAGACTTGACAAATTTCCAGATTTGCCCATCATTGCGGAGGCTTAAACTCTCCTGTGGCACAGAGTTGCGATTTAGGGAAGCTATAGATCTTAGCTTTGGGCGTACATCGGGTGGTAGGCCAGGACGTGTTCTAAAGTTGATTATGTCGTCACGTTGAGGTCTATCAGCAACCAGATGGAATGTCCGCGCCTCAGTAAAGCCCGTAAACAACAGCCTGATCAGCCTGGGTTTGGATCCCGGTCGGCCAAGGCGGGAAGCACTTTTTGGAGGGACACAGCTGAGATCCCAAGCTGTGTTTCCAATGAATGCCTGCAGATCTACCACATCTTCCGGCACTCCGATGGCTTTTAATTCATGAGTGGCTGGTTCAGCAACTCCCTCGATGCGTTGAGGTTCTGTACGAACTACAGGTAAATTGCTGAGCAAGGCACTCTGATATGACCCTTCACTGTGAGTTTTCGGACAGACACTGGTTGAGTCCTGCTACTTCACGACTCAAAGCAGAAATCATTCGTCTAATTTCTGCAACTTCTGTGCTGATGGTTGATTTCTGCTTTAGTTGAGAAGCATCAGGAGAGGAGGGCATGGTTCCTTTTGTTCCTGCTGATGTACTTCAGCTGGAATGATCAATTTTTGTTGTCGAAGAGCAATAGGGGAGGAAGACTCAGGGGGCTTAAGTTTCATTTTTTTGTTCATGTTCTTCAACATGAATGGCCGATTTTTGTTGCTGCTGTTGATGAGTGACAGGGGAGGAAGACACTAGCGGCTTCAGTTTTTGCTGTTGTTCTTTATCAACAGGACTGGTTTTGGGAGACAAAGTAGTTGGTTTTTGCTGTTCAGCAGCAATGGCAGCGGAAGACCTGGTTGTCAGGTTTTGTTGTTGCTGTTCAGCAGCAAAGGTGGCAGGGGACACACAAGTCAGGCACTGAAACGACCAGTTTGGTAGCTGGACCATTTCCCAGAGTTTATCCCTCATAGAAGTATGGTGTCCTTTCTTTTGACCCGGGATCTTCCGAAAGTTTGTGGCACATTGAAAGCAGATCGAAACATGACATTTACTGCATTCAACCCATCTACTTCGAAAGGAATTTTCGAGTTTTGTGCATAGATGACAGATGTGATTTGCCGGGCAACGTTCTATTTTAGGACAGCGACCAGTTTTGTCGCACGGCTCATCCACGGATGATACCGTGGCAGTTTTGTTCTGTCTGCCCATCCGTACCGTAGTGCAAGGGAAAGAAAGAAAGAAAAAAAAAATGAAGATATAGCACACTTGTTAGGGAGATAAATAAGATGTTATTATTTGTTGTTGTTATTGTTGTTAACTGTTTTCACTTTCCCCATTGTATGTGTGTATACAAGATGCAATTATATGTGTAATCAAGAGATGTAAGGAGTCAATGGTTGGTGTGTTTATAATGGACGCACTTGTTAGGGAGATAAATAAATAATATCTTATTTTTCGTTGTTAACTGTTCCCGCTTCCCTCATTGTATGTGTGTGTATAAAACGATACAATTATATGTACAATCAAAAGATGTAAGGATATAATGGTTGGAGAAGAAGAAAGTATGATTTAGAATCGCTTTGTGTATATATTTGTGTGCGGTGCGTGCTGATAAATAAAACTGTGTGTATGGTTTTTCTAGAACTCAGCATGTACTCACAGATATCATTACGAAGTAGATTGGCGTGTTTTCGATGGTGGTTGCTACACATGGTAACACAGATTCGCGGCAAGGAGACATAGTTATTTTCATTTTGTAGAGTCATTAAAGGTACTGTTCCAATATCCAAGGAATGTATATATAAATATATATATACAGATGCTTATCTAGTTTTTCCAAAGAGATGGGTATTTCCAAGGCAGTGGAAGATTTCAAACTTCTCTTCAAGTTAAAGTGATACCATGTGCTGTATACGTGTATATATTTTCTGTTCTTCCCTTCTATATATTTCAGATGGTTTTTCTTTTTCTTTAAATATGTCTTGTTATGCTTTCATTCAAAAGTTATTCAGATGATGATTTTATTTTATTTTATTCTTTTGTTCCGATCGAAAATCGCAATTAATCTTGAAATTTCATAAAATCCATTATTTGCACTGTTTATAATTACTACATTCGCAAAAGATTCTTCCTGCTTAATATATTTCACTTTATATTTCCTCAAGTCAATACTTAGTCATTCAGGAAGACATATGAACTTACACACACACATGCTCATCATCAGCATCATCATTTTATACCCACTTTCCATGCTGACATGGGATGCATGGTTCGACATGATCCATAGAGTGTTGTGCACCAATGTCTTAATTTGGCATGGTTTCTACACTATCAAATGCTTTTTGTAGGTTGACAAATGCTAGATACAACAACTTACACCAAGCTAAATACTTCTATAGTTGTCTTGCAAGGAAAATGTCATTTCTTGCACTTTTTCCTGGTACAAAACTGGACTATCTCAACTAGGTTAACCATTTCTGTAGTTTTCATGATCTGGTTCAGTAACTTGATACCTATGTAATTATTTCTCTTTTTTTCCTTGTAATACTTGACTATGATGCCACTACATCAGTCACAGTGTATGACATCTTCCTGTACAACATAACTGACTATACAAATGATGAGGTCATATCCTATTTAGTCAAATATTTAAGCCTCTCAGCAGTAATTCCAGATGGCCTTGATGTCCTTCATATCATGTGTTCTAAATAGAGATTTTAAAACTTGCTATAACACTACATATTAAAGTTACTATTATGAATGTGATATAAACAAATATGAAACTCCAGGGATTTGAAATCAGAACATAAAGGGACATTGTGGAAGCACTCCGTCGGTTATGACGACGAGGGTTCCAGTTGATCCGATCAACGGAACAGCCTCCTTGTGAAATTAACGTGTAAGGGGCTGAGCACTCCACAGACATGTGTACCCTTAACGTAGTTCTCGGGGATATTCAGCGTGACACAGAGAGTGACAAGGCTGGCCCCTTGAAATATAGGTACAACAGAAACAGGAAGTAAGAGTGAGAGAAAGTTGTGGTGAAAGAGTACAGCAGGGATCACCATCATTCCCTGCCAGAATAAAGGGACATTAACCACTAATGAACTGGAAGAATTTTAACCACTGGTTTTCTTTGCCTTTGAGAGTGGAAAATTAGGGTTAGCGCTAAAACTGAAGTTGAATAATTGATTTGATGTGGGAGCATGATAGGGTTAGAAACCAACTTAGCAAGTTGAACAAGGGAGTAAAAATGTGTGACAGGAAGGTAAATGAATACATCTGTCAACTAACCACATAATGAGATACAGAAAAGGTAGTGACATATTTCCTTATTATCATTACGGTAAATAATGGCAATCTTCTGAACTTAATTTTAAAATACAAAATTCCTTTAGGGACAAATGCCTGCTGGTTTTCATTTAATGCTAACAACTGGTTAGAATGAACATGTGCAAACTGAAACCAGTTCACCATTGGATGTAACCAAATACCACTTGGAACTCTACAACAATTTGCTGATACTTCAAGAAATTTTCTTGGTAATACTAGAGATCATCATCATCATTTAACATTAGTTGTCTATGCTGGCATGATTTGGACAGTTTGACCAGGGCTGGCAAGTTGGAAGGCTGCACCAGACTACAATCTGATTTGGCATGGTTTCTACAGCTGGATGCCTTTCTAATGCCAATAACTCTGAGTGTAATGGGTGGTTTTGCATGCCACCGGCACAGGTACCATTTGCATAACACCAGTATCTGCCATGACAGCAATTTTACTTGGCTTGATGGGTCTCCTTCTCAAGCACGACATAATGCCAAAGTTTTGTTCATTTGTCATTGCTACCATGAGGCCCAACATTCATAATGAGCTTTTCTATGTTCCACTGGGGCTTTTTACATGCCATTTATGTGCCATTTATGTGACACCAGCATCAGCCATGACTATGATTTCACTTGGCTTGATGGGTTCTCTCAAGCACAGCATATTGCCAATGGTCTCAGTCACTAGTTATTGCCTCTGTGAGACCCAAAGTTCAAAGATCGTGCTTCACCACTTTGTCCCATGCCTTACTGGGTCTACCTCTACTACATGTTCTCTCCACAGTTAGAGATTGGCACTTCTTCACACAGCTGTCCCTGTCCATACGCATGTTCTCAGCTGTCACAGCCCATGTTTCACTGCTGTGTAGCATAGCTGTTCACACATGGGCATCATACAATCTGCCTTTCACCCTGATGGAGTGGCCCTTTATTGGTAGCAGAGGTAGGAGCTCTGAACTTTGCTCAACCTAATCTTATTCTCACAGCTATGCTCTCAGAGAATCCACCTCTGTTACTAACATGGCTGCCTAGATAACAGAAGCTATCTACTACCTCTAGCTTAACCCATTATCAGTTGATGGAGTCTATTTTCTGTACATTTTTGGTGTTTATTGTATCTGTGCATCTTCCACACTATTTTCTATGTTAACCTTCCTGATATTGCTGCACCTCATGCCCATAGCTTACACCGGGTACATCTTATGAAGCTTCTATCTACGTCTTTTCTATAGATCAAGAATGCCATCTACCTGAAGGGATTTGTGATTTGACTGCCTTCCTACTTACTAAGACTTTGGTTTTTGCTAGGTTATTTACTAAGACTTTGGTTTTGATAATTTGAAAAATAAATTATTATGATTATGTAATACTGATTGAATGGTTGAAATAGTTTGATTTAAACATAAAATACTGAAAGATTTTTTATATCAATTTGGTATATGAATCATATGAAAAAGTAGATGAATTGATACCCTAAGCTAATCTGTCAGAAACTTATAAAGCCAGTGTTTAGCTCCATTTCCCTTGTATTTGTAAGATATATGTATTCCTATAACATCTGCTAACAATTTCCTATCACAGCTAGATTAATTGATGCTTTTAAATTTTAGTGCTATTCACTGCAGTAGGCTTGGCTTTAGCATTCTTGTATTGGTTGTCTAAAACTTTATCCAACAAGCTCTTCAAAACTGATATTACGTGTACCAGCCTAAACTCAATGTATCTCTCCCCTGCTGTCTCTCATCTGCTGATTCACATTCCACAAGTGTTTTATAATCAAGGCCACATGTTACATATCTTGCTGAATACTTCTCACTTATGAAGTTTCATCTCCTTAGACTTCCCAATCTATCTGCATACAATTTCAATTCAACTATTAACCCTCATCTGTCCAAATTGACTGTGAGACATGCTAACATATCTTTCTTATCCCTTTGATACTGTTTAAGAAAATCAGATAGGAAAAAAAAACTGTCGAGTTTCTTATGCTTGCATGTGAATGGGAGAAGAGTTTTGGACAAAGTCGTATGAGGAGTGAAGAAAAATTCTCTTTGTTTTTAGTTCATGTGAATATAGACACAGTGGAGAATGACAGGAAATGGTATAGAATTTCCTGTCATTCTATGACACATGGATGACAAGGAAGAGGTTGAAGAAAGAAGTGGGGGAGTTAGAGCAGAGAAATTTTTGTTGGCTAGGTCAGTGACCATTGCAAACAACTTGCATTGTTATATTATTATTATTGATATATATGTCAGTTACACACGTAACCATAACAGTTAAAGCATTCTTATAGAAGTATTTGGCTGTCTCCTAAGTTACGAATCTTATGACAACTGCACATACAAATCAATCTTTTTCAATTGTGGATCCTTTGAAACTATAATTTTTAGAGTAGCAGCAACTTAGATGCAGCAGCACAGATGACCAGAAAATCATGACTGCTACAGCCAAAGCTGCACCTTATATGTGAGGAAACTGGAAGTGTTTTTAATTCCTCATTGCAGATATTCATGATACCCTAATTATCACAACAACAATGGCTGTCTCTGAGATCCAAGATCCATGAGCCATATTGTAAGAGAAAATATCTATGCAATGAAGTTTTATAATAGTGTTGAGCATAAGTGCATTTCCCAGTATCACTTTCTTTGTTGTGAAAGAGATGGACTGAAGATGATTAGTTCCTCCTGCTAGAAATCCTGTCAACCAAAAATCTCAAAGCTGACTGTCACAGCTTGTTTTTCTCCGATGGTGTAATCCCATAGGTTTTGCCTTCTTGTACTCACCCAGAAGTTAGCACAGTAGTGCAAATACATCAAATATGTTGCACCCACCATAGCTAAGGAGCTCTATCTTTACCTCTCCAAGACAGATATCCTAACAAGAAAAAGGGACCCATCACTTGGTTGTTCCCCAACTTGAATTATTCCAATGTGCCCATTCACTATTCCAAGAGAGGCACTGACTCTATGTATAGAGTTCATCCATTATTGTAGCAGATCTTGCTTTCGTACTGCTTGGTTTCCAGCAACCTTCCTCACAAGCTGTCCTGGTGGTGCTGCTTATTTAGTTGTTGACAATTCAATCATACTGTCTAACAGGTTACACTGAATTACACATACAAACACACATACACACATACAGTACTTACAACATGACAGGACTCCACACAGTTTCCTTTAACTATCTTCTACTTATAAGATATTAG
>NC_043022.1:10979493-11037505 GCF_006345805.1 Octopus sinensis
CAAGTGTGTCTGTGTGTGTGTATGCATTATATATATGTTGGCATAGGTTGGATGAGGCTTCTTGAGGCTCTATTCTACAGCTGAACTTTTTAGTTTACCATAGTTTACACTTATTAGTTATCCTGAAGCTGCAGTTGAAGACACATATCCAAGATACCATGCCAAAGCATGACACAGTCCTTGGATAGGTTGAATCCTGTAAAACTATTCATCCCCATGTCAGCATGGAAGATGGGCATTAAAGATGATTATGGCATGTATTATAGTTTTGATTACAGGGGATCCATAAAAGGATTGAGACATCAAAGTGAAACACACTACAAATTAGCAAGACAATGATGCAAAACAGACAATTGATCCATTATCATAGCACAGGATGCATCAATGAAGAGTAGTTCTCTCTAGTTAGGTAAACCACAATCCCAAAAGTATCCAACGAGGAGGGAAACCTTAAGCATGGTGTAAAAGCAATAAAAGCAATGACTTGATTATTCGGTATTGCTATAATTGTTTCGTTACAAGTCTTTATTGTGATGTAAGCATAATACACAATAGCCATAAAATAATGTAACATGTTACACAGCTCTTAACGTATCAAGCTACCAAATAAACAAACAAGGAGTGACATACTGATTAACCCTAAAGCATTTAAACTGGCCATAACTGGCTCAAATATTCTACATGCTTTATGTTCAAACTGACCAGATTTGACTTCTCACACATACTCTACAATGTCATTTTAAAAATACAACAGCCACATCATCGAAATCTCAAAGCTAATTAACTCAAAACAATATGAAAATAAATAAGCATTATATTTGACAGAGTAATCTGTATGTTAAAGGGTTAATAAACATGTCACAACTTGCTTGTTTATTTGGTAGTCTGATAAATAAAGAGCTTATGGATGTTGTGCATACTGCGCACCTAACTGTACTATACTTATATCACAATAAAGACTTGTAATGAAACAATTATAGCAATACCAGATAACCCATTCATCTGTTTTGCTATATATTTAGACACAGGCATGGCTGTATGGTTCAGAAGTTTGGTCCCCAACCTCATAGTTTGAGTTCAATTCTACTGCAAAGCACTTTTGTCAAGTGTCTTCTACTAAGCTCTGGAACAATCAAAGCCTTGTGAATGGATTTGGTAGATGGAAAGTGAAAAAAAACCTACCAAATATACATGTATGTATATGTCTCCTAGTCTTGACATTGTAAATGAGCATCACCATTATTTCCAATCTTCTGTGCAAACATACTTGGTCGTGGGGAAATATTATTCTGCTTTCAAACAGTTGAGGGCTGACAGCAGGATGGGCATCTAGCCATAGAAAATCTATCTCAACAATTATCATCAGACCCATGCAAACATAGAAAAGTGGATATGAAAATGAAGATGATGGCATACCATATATGTACATATATATACATACATGTGCATTTTTAATTAAAATATGAAGCAAAAAATGTGAGTGTGAGTGTGTTTGTTTAGTGATACCTCCTTCATAGAGTAATTTTATGTACCTCAGGGTATGTTTACTAGACACGCTTACACAGATGTATATGCTTTCATCAGTTGATAAGCTGAGATTATAATTATTCCTTCATCCTATTCAGTAGTTTATGATATCTGTACTAAGTACTTTTACTTCTAGTTTGTACACTGAAATGTTCACACAGACACACACACACAATTTAAGCACGTGGGAACATGCATGGGAGATGGGTGTTAAGAGATGATGATATATAGAGAGATACTTATATTAAATATGCGTGTCTGTGTGTGTATATTATATATACATTTTATATATATATATATATATATATATATAAGCAATAATAAATCTCTGAACGAGGTATATATATACTATATATATATATAGTATATTAAATATATATTTCATCATTATCATTATATTGTAAATAGTGCTGGTGGAGTAAACAGGAAAATAGAACTCAGAACATGAGTATTTATATATATTGTAAATATATATACACACATGACATATGTATACATATTCAAATGCATTTATGTGTGTATTTACACATACACATGCTCACACACAAATGCATTTGTATATATATATATAAATATATATATATGTTGGGAGTATGTATATATATCATATGTATATGCTTACACCCAACTCTCTCTCTATCTATCTGTACATATGACATCATCTCACAGATGTTTGTGTGTTTGTAAGCTAATTCTTTGCAAAAGTACGTGTATCAAATTTCAAAGCAATCTATATATTTATAGAAGATTCATATTTTTTTAATTAACATTTAACTTAATTAAAATTGAATTAGTGAGCTACTTAGAAGACTGAATATTTAGAAGACAGAAATATTAGGATCTTTTCACTGAACATTTACTTCTTCTTCTGGCATATTTTGAAATATTCACATTCTTATGTATTGAATATACATCCTGCCAGTGAGTTAATTTTGCCTTTCAACCTCACTTCTCAGTTGCAATGATGGTGATGAAGACGATGATGTCTATGACGACAATGGTGACAAAGATAACTTCTTTTTGTCATTAGCTGAGGTAGTTGTTGATGCCTCTCACTTGCATTATCTTCTTTATATTCTGTCACAAGTCATTCGTAGGCTCAAAGCTACAACAGCAAACACTTGGCCACGGTGCTATGCATTGAGATAGTACCTGTAAACACATGATCATGATGTATCTACATAACCATGCCTACCTCTCACTCTTTTAATATACATATAATCATTGTTTCAATGCTTACTTTCCCATGTTTGCATGACTTAGATGGAACTCAGCGAAGTAGATTTGCTAGGGCTGGATGCTCTTCCAGTCACTAAACTTTATCTGTTCCCAAGCTAAGTAATATTTCCCCATGACTGGATATAGTTTCATGGAAGACTGGAAACGAAGGATAATATTTGTAGAACAGTGATGCTCATTTACAACTATCACATGAAGTCAAGACAGGGAGACAGAAACACACTCATATATGTACAGGTACATATATACAAACACACAAGCACATTATATATAACAAGCTTCTTTCAGTTTCTAAGTATAACATTCACTTAGTGGAGGTAAGGTACTTGGTTTAGTGGTTAGGGTGTTGGACTCATGATCATAAACATTGTGGTCTCTATTCCTGGACCAGGCAATTCTTGAGTAAAACATTTCATTTCATGTTCCTCCTGTTCACTTAGCTGGCAAAAATGAGTATTCCTGCCACAAAGTGGTGTCTCATTCAGTGGGGATTACATATACCAGAGAATCCAGGAGACTGGCCCTATGAGCCTACATGACTTGGGAAGGAGAGTTTTTTGTTTTTTTAAATCCACTTAAATGACTTTAATTGGCCCAAGGCTCTAGTAGAAGACACTTACTCAAGCTGTCACACTGAGGCTGAACCCTAAACCATGTACTTCAGAAGTGAACTTCTTAACTACTACTACTGCTGCTTTTTTTTAATTAACCACAAGCGTTCACAAAAAGACTGATGATAGTCCAATATGTTATAGGGTTTGATTGCTTAATAACATAAGACATTATTTTTCACAATAATAATCATTTCTATCAAATTTTTTGGGAGAGTGCAGTTGATATAACTGAATGAAATACTT
This sequence comes from Octopus sinensis, assembly GCF_006345805.1. Taxonomy (NCBI): domain Eukaryota; kingdom Metazoa; phylum Mollusca; class Cephalopoda; order Octopoda; family Octopodidae; genus Octopus; species Octopus sinensis. The sequence goes on from NC_043022.1 coordinate 10,983,117, forward strand.
CTTTGACACTTGTTTCAGAGACCCTGTCTTGATCCTGATGGGATTTGAACTCTGAAGACAAGGAGACATAACTAACTGTGCAGTATTTTTGTCTGTCATTCTACCAGTTCTGTCCTTCACTGCCCTTTATGATATCAAATACAAAGACTAAATGAAAATCAGTGCATTTAATCTCTGTTCTACCTTGACTTATTTTCAGAGAGTGATAGAAAGAAAGCACAGATAGAATTTAAGGTAAACCAGAAAAAAAAAACCCTGCAATTTTGAAATGATAATGATGGTAGTGCCTTACATCAATTAAAACCATTAAAAGAACCTGAAACCAAAATTATGATGATGGAGATAGATGAAGATGGTCAAACAGTTCAGAACATGTGAACATATTTAATGTTAATAACATTTATATGTTTAAAATATATTTTAGTTTTGATATAAAACAATAATATTGTGGTTATGCCAAGAATATCTTTTGGTACTTTAGCATTTGTCACATCCTTGTCAGTGACTGCATGATATATAATTTGTTTATTAGTGGTAGTTTAATGTTATCTTCATCAAATCATGATAGGGGAATCTTAAATTGCTACATTAACAGTTAAGTAACTCTCTGAAAATATGCAAGAATGTAAGTCCAGTATATTCTATAGATAAATGTTTGTTTTAAGCATACAGACATACAGATATGTTTTAAATATTAAATATGTTTTTACAAACTAAACTGTTTCATTATCATGCTTTATGGTATTTAATTAATATATCTAGATATGTCTAAATAAACATGTGCAGACATACTTAGATATACATAGACATATACAACAAAACTTTTATATCTTTATTTTCTACTTGCCGTTTCTAAACTTGAATCAGAGAAGCTGAAGATGTAATTAGTTCTCAGAGGACCAGGTAGTTTTGGGTGCCACACAATTTCTAACTTTACACTAGAATAAGGACCAATATAACCAGAACTTTCTTTCCCAACTGAAATGTCAATATCCTCTTCATCCATGTCGTCTAAGGATTCTTCCTGCTCTATGTTACTAGAAACTTTGAGAAAAAGACATACAAAAAGAAAAAATTTAGAACTTTTTATTGTTGTTGAATAGTCACAGGTTGAAAAACAAAAAATATTTATTTTATTTTATATCATATTTTGTGAACACTAACATTTTTGATTATGGGTCTCAAATGGGACAATTGCTATTTCACTGCATTGACAATGGCTAGTCAGTTACAATATTATCGGTGTGACTTGGAAAAAATAAATTTCACTGGGGATTCATCTTGAAAAGCACTGGTTTATTAGTTTTCACAATGATTATATTTTCTGTTGACATATTTTGTCAAAAGATACACACACATATATATATCATGAACTTCTGCCCAGAATACATGAATCACATTCTACTCTCAAAGTATTGGTCAACCACGGCTATAGGAAAAGATTTGTTCAAGATGCCAAACAAAAGGTGTGAACTTAGAACAGCACAGTTATACTGGAAACTTATGCATACAACTGTATGTTTATGTTGATAGAGATGTTTTAAATCTGTTGTTGAGTAGTCCTAGGTCAGTTCTGCTAGAGCAGTTACAGCACAGGAACTGATGAAATGAAGAATTTTATTGGATTTTTAAATCCTAATTTAATGTTTTTTGTGAGGCCATCATAGTAGCCAAAGATAATCAGAGAGAGGAGACAGCACAACTGTGGGTTAAGGATGAAGTATGTTTTTAGTGATTTAATGCCAGTCAGTCAAGTAATCCTTCTCTGATGCAGACCAGGACGTCTGTGTGTATGGAGGATCACCATTCTGGTTGTGGGAGCAGCACTCAACTAATGGCAACGCTTGAGCACTGTCAGTCTTATTCTGGCCTCCTAAACAGAAGCTTCCTCAGCCTTAGTGTAGATTTTTTATGCTTTAATAGATTAGTCAGAGGAAGGAAAGCAACTCTTGTGGCTTACTCAAAACCTGCAACACCAGTTTAAACAAAGTGGGTAAATTATCTGAAGACCAGAAATATGGCTTGATTGTTTGCAACAGATAGTAATCTGTTAAAGACAACTCAGGGGCCAGATGATGGTAGTGATGTTAAAGTATGTGACTGAGCCAACCATCCAGGAACAATGCTAGTCTCTCCAACTACCATACAGTTTCCATTTACAAAATTTTACTCAGAAGGTTTTGATTAGCCTTATGCTATGATTGATGACGCTTGCCCCAAATGCTGTGCAGTGGGATTAGAACCATTAAAAAGCAGATCCTTTATCAGAATTGCTGAAGCAGAGATGCAAGAATCCCCAAGTAAATATGTACATGTAAAGAATTAGGGTAAAAGGGAATTGTTCAGAGCAGGTGTCCTTAATCATTATCCATGGATTTGATCTCAATAAATACGACATAATCCTCATGAAAAATGAATAAATAAATAGAGTAGGAGATATTAGGACTTACTTTGCTGATCATCAGAGGATCTTGCATAAGATTCTTTTGAAAAGTGTTCATCTTTCTATATAAAAACAGACATTAAAATAAAGATAGGTATGAGGTAGTTTTGTGTATGTGTGTGAGAGAGAGAGTGTGTGTGTATATATATATATATATATATATATATATATAAGGGATGATGTACTTTTCACTGTTTAACCCCTCAAGCCAAGACAGAAAAATATAGGAAAACATTTTTTAGATTCTTTAAAAACATAGGACTCCCATTATCTATAGAAGAGGAACATAACTCAGTTAACTTTCTTGATGTTAATTTAGATCTAAGTACAGGTATACACAGGCCTTATTATAAACCTAATACAAAGCTTAGATACATTCATAAAAATAGCAATCACCCAAAAAGTATAACCTGATCAATAGTAGAAAATATATCAATCCGAATTAATAAACTCTCAGTGAACAAGGAAGTATTTAAACTAAATGAGGACTTTTATCATTTTGCATTAGAGAAGGCAGGATATAGAGAAAAATTAAAATTCCTTAACAGTAGTAATAGTACAAATAGTATAAGTAGCAAGATGGACCATAATGTCAATAATCATGATAGTATGCTTGATATGGAAAATGCCACTAATCAAATACAGCTTATTTTTGAAAATTGCCAGACATCGGTTGAGGACTCTACCCCGCAGAAGATTTCAATATGGATGCCTATTACATCGATTATTCTATGAGAAACATACCTATACCATCAAGGGAACTATACTCTACGAAAATTTTGGAGAAAATTACAGACCTGATTAAGCGCATGAGATGGTAAGCTTTCTTTTACAACACGGAAAAGGGGGTCATTTTTTATAGCTTTTTTCCGATGGTCGGATAACTGAAGAGATGGCAGCATGGATTTCCACCTTGGCATCCAAAACTCGGAGTTTTATCATGGCTACCGAATAATTGTCACATATTACATTTACAGGTAAATTCCTCTATTTACATAATATCAAGGTCTCTTTCTTTCTTTTGTTGTCTTACCATTTTCATCTCTCTATATATATATATACACACACACACACACACACACACAAGTAGAATAGTTAGTAGGCTGTTGTGTAGACGTGTATGTGTGTGTGTGTATATGGGTATATATATATATATATATGCATATGGGTAAATGGATATGAATGTAAACAGATAGATAGGTACATAGGTTATATGAACAAACAACCACACATACACAAATGAAGACTGAAATACATGACCATATACACACATGCACACTTCACACAAGGACACATATGAAGACACACATCCGTACATAAAAGACACATATACATAGTCACAAAACCCCATACACAGACACACTCAAGCATGCACACACAGAGACAGAGATGCACACACACACATACATACAAACGTACACACACATATATACATACACATACATACATACATACACACACACACATACATAAATAAATACATACATATGTGTATGCACACACACACACTGACCCACAGACTTGTGTACAAACAAAAAGAATGCAGCTTGGATAACGGACAAGATGCAATGGAAATTTTGGAAAAAGTAAAGAAGTAAATGAGTGGAAACTGAACTGGTGAGTGTGTCAAATAAAAAGGCACCAAAAAAGAATGACCCTCTCCAGACACAGCAAAATAGTAAACATATATAACGTGAACACACATACAGGAAAACTTGTTGGAAATTGCATGTAATGATGTAAAAACAGAGAAAAGGGAGATGATAGTGATACCCCTACCTTAGTCTTTAAAAACATTTTCTCAGCTGGAAAATAGAAAAAAGTATAAATATTGACAGATCTGATTAATATTTGCATATTTACCAAGTATAGTTTACTGATGTCATATACTTAATGTATGCCTTTTGTTTATAAACATATTAGCTGTGGAATTTTGTCCAGAGAAAATCCCTCTAAGATGTAAAGTTTTACAAAATGCTGAATGCCCCATCAATATCCACTGTTTTCGTTTACCTATGGAGTAGTTTATTTCATCTGGTTTTGAGGTACTCAGTTGTTTTTTAACACTCAACATCTTAAAAAGATTTTCCCTGGATGAAATTCCACAGCCAGTAAGAGTATAAACAAAATACATACATCAAGTATGTGACATTAGTAATGCTTACATTATTAGAACTATTTCTAATTCAAAATTTAATCAGGCATGGATGTTTAACGTTCAAACCAGCCACATCTATGTATACACTTTTCTTCATCACTCTACCTTTCTTACTGCATTGCTAATTATCACTCATTCCCTCCCACTGTTTTCACCATTACACTCTTGCTCCCTTTACTCACCCATGCTGTTACTGGTCTCTTGCATTTACACTTTCCAATAGAATAGGTACCCAGCTTTAAAGCTAGGTACCTATTCTATTGGTCACTTTTGCTAAACCACTAAGTTATGGGCATGCAAACACACCAACACCAGTTGTCAAGTAGTGGTGGAGGACAAACACAGACACAAAAATACATACACACACATATATATATCATCATCATCATTTAACGTCTGTTGTCCATGCTGGCATGGGTTAGATGGTTTGACCAGGGCTGGTAAGCTGGTAGGCTGCACCAGACTCCAGTCTGATTGGCATGGTTTTCTATGGCTGCATACCCTTCCTTATGCCAACCACCGCAAGAGTATAATGGGTGCTTTTATGTGCCACTGGAAGGGGTGCCATTTGCATGACACCGGTATCTGCCATGACTGCGATTTTGCTTGCCTTGATGGGTCTTCTTCTCCAGCACAATTCTGCAAAGAATGCTTTTTATTATTGTACAGAATCCACTTTTTATTGCAAATTATAATACGTTTGAGAAATGGATCAGTCTGGTTATGGAGAAGAAGTGATGAGCAAATTTCATATCTGTGCATTTTCTGATTTTCATTCAAACTGTGTGGTACCCATTTGTTGAGCTATTTTTATTTTCCAGTTGCATGCAAATGGTTGCAAGCAGTTTTTTTGACTAACTTGAAGTTCTTTTGCCAGCTCTCAAGTGGTTCTATGTGGATCCTTCTCAATGATCATCCTTAATTGACCGTCATCTATAACAGATGGGCGTCCACTACACTCACAATCTTTAAGGCTGAGGTTTCTGCTGGAAAATCGTTTAAACCATTTTTGAGCTGACTACTCACTGGTCATTTCCTCATTAAATGTTTCATTGATGTCACAATTAGTTTCAGCTGCTTTACATCCTTTTATGAAGTTGAATAGCAAAATTGCTTGAATATTGTGCTTTGACAGCTCCCTTTCAGATGATTGTGTAAAAAATATCAATGTTAATTTATTGATGCATTTGGGTAAGTCTATGTCTGTATTATCAGACAATTGCAAAAAAAAATGTTTAAAAAAAATTCAAAACTCTGCAAAAATCTGGTACCATTTCTTCATGGTTCAAAATGTTACTTTTTACTCAACCTGATATGTGTGTGTGTGTTTTAGTTTCAATTTACCAAATCCATTAACAAGTCTTTGGTTAGCCTAAGGCTGTCGTAGAAGACACTCGCTGAAGGTGTCACACAGTGGGACTGAACCCAGAACAATGTGGTTGGGAAGCAAGAAAATAATTGAAAATAGTGAATGTGTATATGAATCTTTGTATGTGTGTAATATGTATATATTAACATAATACTCTTGTACACATACATGTGTCACACACACACATATATATTTTATACATTAACAAAATTCCTTACATAAGAAGAGGAAAGTATTTTCTTTACAAAGCTGCAGTGTAAATTCTCTGACATAAATTATACAAGTTTATTTAAAGGCCAAATGACAGCAATGACGATCAGTATGAACATTAAGGGTGAGGAATCTTTTTCTTTCATAGAATTAAATATAAAAGCATGGTCACAGTTGATATCTCCAACCTGATTTCCCCCTCCCTCTCACAGCTAAGTATTTTACGTACCAACACCAACCTTACAAATAGATGTTTGTTCTCACTTGGCAAGGTCAAGGGTTAGTGAAGATTTACTACATCTCCTTAGCCATTAGCTACTGATCTTTGCTCTGATATGAAAGCAAATTGGAGTGAGTTATTTCATTTAAAACAATTATTTCTATTGAGTTGAATATATTGCTGACACAGTATTGAATTTAAGGTATTTGAGAATTTTAAGAGGGGGTTTGCTTGTGTGTGTCAAGAATGTAAATTTTGTAGCTGAGAAAAATTGTCTGAGAAAAATTGCTTATAATAATAGCTGGTTACTCATCATAGGGAAACAAGATATGTTCATTGTTTAACTAAAAAATGAACATGATCATCCATTTTTTTTTTTTAAACAAAAATAATGTTTCTTTGGTTTAGATAACAAATATACTGAGTCATAACCATACGTATTTTATTTTGCTCTGAAATTAGGTTCATGAGACTAAACAGTTCTGAGAAACAGAGGCTTGTGTTGTAGTGAAAGCAAAGGATGAAACAGGAGATAGAACATCTGGGGTTGGAGTGTGTTGAGCAACTATATGCCAGACAGCTAAGTGGTCTTGTAAATGTTGCCTAAAAATATGAAACAGAAATATTCTCCACATAATTCCTTTTACACACACACAAAGATATATACCCATAGATAGAGATATTTGAGCAACAGAGACAAATAAGGATGTATATTAGATAAAATACAACAGAACTTGTTGATTTATTAAAATTTTCTCTGCTTTCAGAGAGGGTGAGCTTTGTAGTAATTATTACATACTCCAAATAGGACAAGATCTTAAGAATCAAGAATTTTCTCCATAACTGACATACTATCTAAAAGACAGTCTGACTCTTTGAAGACAAGAAGTCAGCTGTGGACACATTTTTCTACCTCAATAGGCATCATCAGCACATCAATTGCTCTACTTTATCATCAGCAGATACTTATACAGAAAAAAAGAGTAGAACACATTTAACTGACACTTGGTTATGATGATGAGTGCTCCAGTTGATCCAGTCAATGGAACAGTCTGCTCATGAAATTAACACGCAAGAGGCAGAACACTTCATAGGCACATGTACTCTTCAATTACTTCTCAGGGAGATTCAGTGTGATACAGAATGTGACAAGGCTGGCCCTTTGAATTATAGGCACAACCCATTTTTACCAGCTGAGTGGACTGGAGCAACATGAAATGAAGTGTCTTGCTCAAGGACACAAGATGCCACAAGGAAAAAAACTCACAAACTTTACAATCATGAGCTGAATACATTAATCACTAAGCCACGCAATTTCACAGAAGTCATTTATGGTCTAAAGGTAATTTGCATGAATGAAACAAAAAATAAACTAAAAGAAATCGCTCAGAGTGACCAGATGTTTGACCAAAGATGAATAAGAGTTGTGCAAATATCATACATGATAAATTCTTCACACACACACACATTTCAATATTATTTTCTGCTCTAGGCACAAGGTCCAGAATTTTTGGGGAGGGAGCCAGTTGATTAGATCGATCCCAGTACACAACTGGTACTTAATTTATCGACCCTGAAGGGATGAAAGGTAAAGTCGACCTCGGCAGAATTTGAACTCAGAATGTAAAGACAGATGAAATACCACTAAGCATTTCATCTGGCATGCTAACATTTCTGCCAGCTCACCGCCTTAAAGAATAATAATATTGATAAGCCTTTCTACCAGTGGCGTAGCCTATTGGAGAGCAAGGGGAGCAACTGCTCTTTCCAAGCCAGTTTTTCAAAATTGGTGCCTCTCAACAGTTTATTTTAACTCTTAAGTTACCTATGTCAGTAGTTGTAAGTTTCATACATAATAACAAATGACATTGTAAATGAAACATGAAATTAATGAATGCAGAATACAATAACTTGTAAATAAAGAAATATTTTGCATAATATAAGGAGAATGAGTTACAAATTGTTTGGTATGTGTCATGGCACCATTTTTTTTATGTGCTCACACCCTCTGACTTGAGAACCTGGCTATGTCTCTGCTTTCTACTATAGGCACAAGGCCTGAAATTTTGAAGGGAAGAGGCCAGTCGATTACATCAACCCCAGTGCTCAAATGGTACTTGTTTCACTGACCCTAGAAAGATGAAAAGCAAAGTTGAAGTTGGCAACATTTGAACTCAGAACTTAAAGACAGACAAAATGTCACTAAACATTTTATTCAGCATGCCAACGATTCTGCCAGCTTGCCACCTAATAATAACAACAATAATAATAATAACAACAATAATAATAACAATAATATTAATAATAATAATAACAACAATAATAACAATAATAATAATAATAATAATAATAATAATGATAATAATGATGATAATAACAATAATAATAATAACAATAATAATAATAATGATGATAATAATATTAATAATAATAATAATAAAATTAAGGTTGAATAATTTACTTTTGTTGAAAAGAGAATCTTACAACACTGATACTTCTATTTCAGACAAATGCCTTTTTGTTAAGTTTTTTTTTTTTCATGGAATATGAGATAACAACAAACAGAAACACAGTAAAATTGTTTTAAATGGTGCGAAATGAAATACTTAATAATGTATGCAATCTTATCTGATACAGCAGATGTAACCAAGTGGATCGGGTATGTGAAAGTAAACCCACAGCCCCAAACGACTGCCACAATATTTGCTTCAGATAAGCATGAAAGCACAAAGAAACAAACACTAGACTTGCTGTTGATATAATACGGCTGGGTAGTTAGTTAAGCCATTAAATTGTTTGTTTATTATTATTAATTTGCTTGTTCATTCATTTAATATCTGTTTCTCTATACAAGCATGGTTTAAATGGGAATTGATTTTGAGGATCAATTTTATAGCCAGACAACAATCTTTCTGTTGTCAACCCTTACTTGTTTTTTGAATAATGGATTTTCTCAATATTTCACACAAGTAAGGCAGTGAGCTGGCAGAAACGTTAGCACACCGGGTGAAATGCTTAGCGGCATTTCGTCTGTGTTTAAGTTCTGAGTTCAAATTCCGCCGAGGTCAACTTTACCTTTCATCCTTTCAGGGTTGATAAATTAAGCACCAGTTGCATACTGGGGTCAATATAATCGACTGGCCCCCTCCCCCAAAATTTCGGGCCTTGTGTCTAGAGTAGAAAAGAATATTTTACACAAGTCTTTGGAAGTGCAGAGTGCCTAGTTATGACAACAACTAGAAATGTCAATGTTAGCATCTTTCAAACAGCAACAAGTAAAATATTGGCATTTGAGTATATTCACAAATACACATACATATACCTATATGTAGGTGCAGGCAAAGCTGTATGGCTGAGAAGCTGGTTTCCCAACCATGTGGTTCCAGATTCAGTCTCACTGCATGGCATCTTGGGCAAGTGTCTTCTACTATAGCCCCAAGCCAACCAAAGTCTTGTGAGTGGATTTGGTAGATGGAAACTGAAAGAAGCCCATCATATATGTGTGTGTGTGTGTGAACCTTTGTCTTGCCATTACAATAAATAAGACATGAACCGTGGTGACTCATTCAAATCATTCTGTCACAGAAAACAGATGTGATGATGATGATGATGATAGTGTACTCCAAAATGTTCTGTGGTATAGACACTTACAAATGAAGGTATAATTTGTACCCAAAGCTCCATCATTCTCTAAGTGGATGCTTTTCTTAAGGATCTCTTCAATAACAGTTTGGCCAAAGTCCACAGTTGATGTGTTAATCTTCAGCTGAAAAAAGTCATAAATTATTACAAATAAAAGACAAAATATAATACATAGACAAACAACAAAATAACTTTGTGACAAAATAAAGGTTGTGAATAGTTTTTTTTTTTTAATGTTAAGTGCCTTTGCTTATTGCCCACGTTATGTTGGCCACTGTTGTCAGAAGCATCATTATCATCATCATTTTTATATCTGTTTTTCCATACTTGGGCAAATCTTTTCCAGCATAGTATCTGACCAGTTATTTTGGTCCTTTGTGATGTCCTTCATGAGGTTGAGTCTCTTCATGTTGCCCTTCATTGACTCTTCATCAAACCACTATTGGTTTCTTTTTCACATTGAAAAAGATGAGGAGTATAATTGACCGAGTAAACTCCAGTACAAAACTGTAATTGATTTATCTTTCTCTAGTCTTTCCTGTGTACTGGGGAGTGTAGAGGATTGAGTCAATGTTAGTATGTAGCTGGTACTATCACTTTCTACTCTATTCAATAAGGAAGGAGTATAGTTGATTGAATTAATACATAACAAGTACTGATTTTATCACTTCCTACACTACTCTGTTCAGGGGTATAGTTGAGTGAATCTAGCAGATGACTGATCACTCTCTAACCTGTTAGGAAGAAGCGCATTTGATTGAGTCAACTCCATTACAGTCATGTTATTGATTTTAATGCTCTCTACCTTGTTTGCTTAGGAAGGCAGTAAGTCAGAATCACCTTTGGTAAGATTCGAACTCAAAACATTAGAAGACTGAATTAAATGCTGAAAATGTATTGTTTGATATCAACATATCAGTACATATACAATTACACATTCAACAATACAATATCTTACAATAATAAAACTGTCTGTGCAGACCACCAACAGCTGTGTTAGTATAGCTATACATGTGTTGTAGTGAACTGTATAAATGATAATGATGATACTAAGAATGATGGCAATGAAGGTGATAAGAACAACAGATAATAATATAAACCTTCATACACATTAGCTGATTGAAATTTCATAAAAAGTGAAAAAAAAAGAAGTTTACCTCACATGTCTTTATGGAAGTTTTTAAGAATATCTGAAATGTTCCAGTCTTTGTTTCAAGGTTCACTTCTCCTGTTATGTTTTGGTTTAGCTGACAAGCAAGGACTATACATTAGTACAAAAGAAACGGAGCTTATGAAAAAAAAAAAAAACTTATATTCTTGAGTTTGGATAACTCTGTATGCCACTGGAAGAAGAATCTGATGTTTCAAGATTATCTCTTCATTTGAGAGAAGTGTAAAATAATTGTTTTCTCATTCAACACAAAGAACAGTCCCAAAATGTCAAATTAATTCCCCTATATACATACAAATTTTATCCAGATTTCAATCTTTATTGAGTATAATATCAGGAAAACTAATGGTTTATCATGACCTGACACAAAAGTCTGATATGAATAACAAGCTGTAATATTCATAGATTTTCTTTAGTGGATTAAAAGTGTGTTAGTTGTGTGGAACAGAGCAGTGTACATTCATGATGTGTAGGACTGATTTTAACTTTCAGTCTTTTCTTGTTTAATTGGAAGACTGGTGAAAGACATAAAAACAAATCAAATGGCTAAGTAGTTAGGGTGTCAAATCACTTAACATTTTCAGTTCAAATCAACTGCAGGGTTTTTTTTGTCTATTTTGGAATATACTTCTTCCTTGGTACTTCACTTTATCTTTTTGTCAAGAATGGGTACCAAATCCTCTGGCAATATATATATATATACTGTGATCACCGTGACCGACCAGGCTATCTGATGTTGCTACACATCGCTGGTCACAATGCGCTTTGCATTGTTTTAGCCTTCAAATTACGTCACCCCGCTGGCTAAGCGAGCAGGCCAACAGAAGAAAGAGTGAGAGAAAGTTGTGGCAAAAGAGTACAGCAGGGATTGCCACTACCCGCTGCCGGAGCCTCGTAGAGCTTTAGGTGTTTCCGCTCAATAAACACTCACAACGCCCGGTCTGGGAATCGAAACCACGATCCTATGACCATGAGTCCGCTACTCTAATCACTGGTCCATTGCGCCTCCACTTCATGTTTACAGCACCTAGGTTTCCCAAGCGGTCACCCATCTAAGTACTAACTAGGCTCGATTTTGCTTAACTTCGGTGATCGGACAAGAACCGGTGCTTTAAAATGTGATATGGCCGTAAACATATATATATATATATATATATATGTGAAGTTTAGTAAAAGGAGAAAGAGCAGCACCTTGACCCTTCTCAGGGCCTTCATAACTGGTGGGAGGAAAGAAAGATGACAATCTAAGATTTCCTTTATCAAGTTTTGATCAATCTAAAGCTATAATAGAAGGCATTTAAGTTTTGTGCAGTAGGATTAAACCTGAAACAACATGGTTACAAAGTGAACTTATTAAATACCCAGCTATACCTGTATCCACATGTTGTCTAGCACAGACAGGCGTCTTTTTCTCATGTGATGAAGCCAAAAGAAAAAAAAATTGAGCAAATAGCCCCCAAACAGTAGATTGACTAAAGAACCTCATTAATAAGGTAGTATATTAAGTTAGTATGCTAAGTTGATTTGATAAGTAAGGATGCAAAATTTTGTATACAAAATTATGAGTTAGTTAATTAGTATTACAGTAATTAATGCTGACAATTTACTATAAGTAAGTGCAATAAGTTTTTGACAATAAACAAATCTTACCAAAGGTTTAAAGGTGACAAATAGTTCACAAGCCATCCCAGGAGACAAAAGGCCTGGTGGGTGAAATCTAAAAAAAAAGAAAGAAAAAAAAAGACTTGATTGGCTGGAACTTTTTTATGATATTAGAAATACACAGAGCAAAATTGATTGCCATAGGATTTGAATTCAGAACACAGATAGATACACACAACTAAAGAACTCCAAATGTTCAGTAGCACTACAGTGCTTCTGCCTTGGCTTTACCATTAAAATCACAATTATAAAGCAGAGGGTCCCTTTATGTGGTTGTTTAATCAATTAGAAATAGCAGCTAAATATCATCTCAAAGCACAATACCCTAGTATTTAAGAAAAGGACAATATTATCTCTCTTATATATATAAAATGATGGATGATCATGGTTGGAATGCCTTTCATAATAAGTTTGCATGATCAGATATAATCTGAGGTTAAACACTAAAAGCAACCACAATAACATTTTTTGTGGCACAAGGTTACAAAATTCAAAAGAAAGGGAATATAGTTGATTAATGCACAGTATATATACTGGTATTCATTTTATTGATATTGGAAAGATAATAAGACTGTAAACTGCAGAAAGTATTTAATCATTTACTCATTTATTCTTTTACTACTTTCAGTTTTTGAACTGTAGCCATGCTGGATTTTAGACATTGGCATTCTGTGTGGTTCAGAATTTAGGGTTTCATCCCACTTGGGCAAGCCTTAGGATGATCAATGCTTGTGAATTGGAGTACGGTCAATCAAAAATCAACTCAATACTCACCTGTTACTTTATGTTATTAATCCTGAAAGGATGAAATGTAAAGTTGTGCAATTTCAGGGATATTTCGTTAATATTTCTAGCAGGCTATGAGACTCAACATGTAAGATCTGTCAACACAGTCAATCGGATTGTAATTTCTTTGAATTTTTAACTTTAATGGATATAAAAGTGATACACAGTAAAGGGAAGGGGACTTTTTAATCTTTCCACATGGGACAAAACCTCTAATGCTGGTAGCATCATAAAGTGCATCCTATACATGCTGTATGACGATTGATGGTAAAAACATTAGACAATATAAACCATGCCACAAAATGGTATGTATAAGCCACACTGCAGACTACACACCGGGAATATAGTATGTTTGAATAAAAGCTGATATAATGTAAAGAGGACTCTTTAGTCCTCTCACATAAGCTAACTTGCCAGTACTAATAAGCTTCATATGATGCACCTCATCAACACTGAAAGATGTACACAACAAAGTTAATGGTTTTGTTTCTGTAATGCATGTAGCAGACCACATCATGTGATAGGACATCATGAGACCAATCTAATCCATGTGAACAGAGAAAGATAGATAAAGAATGATGATGATGACTGTGGTGGTATTTTCCATCCTTGAATATGAGATTAAGAGACCAAAAAATTAAAAGTATGCCCTCAATAAAGCATCTCAGACATTTAGACATTGAACATATATAACTTCCATTTCAATGGGAAAATTCATATTTACTATAAGTTTTGAAAATATTTTTTATACTAAATTATATTTTTAAATGTTTTAATTTAGTTGTATTTCTTGAGTGTCAGGCTAAATCTATCACCATCTGGCTGTTGGGTGACTTTAGTAAAGCACACTTCTACTTTTCTTCCTATGCATCCTAAACCTTCAAGGCCCTGTAAAGGGCCCTTGACATTGACCTTCCTCCTCTGTCTAAGCCAGTGGTTCTCAATGGAGATCCACATGACCCTTGGGGTCCCATATAAGAGTTAATTGTTAAAGATTATGAGCAATAAATCAGGCATATTTCTACAATGCACAAAATATTTAAACAATTTTTTTTATACAGTTCCTAATGATATTTAATTACAAAAATATAATAGAAATTTTTAAAACTTCAAATGGCCATGGGGGCCCAATGGAGTAAAATAGGAACGAAAGGGGTCCACAAACAAAAGACTGGTTGAAAACCACTGGTCTGAGTAATGTAAAAGAAAGTTCATAGCCATAATCAACACAGCCATTTTACAACTACATCAAAAGAAGAATAGAGATGTTTACTTACTCAATATCAACAAAGTCTTTCATTTTTGATGTCACATGACTGTATCTTATATAATTTACGTTACTGGACACATTGGTGATCACTGTCCTTTTTCTATAGCTTTTGCCAACTTCAATATCCTGTAGAAAAATAGGAAATTTGATGTGTGTATACGTGAAATTCCCCCACAAGTGAAAATACCCAAAGATGCCATCATATAATATCTGAATATTTTAGCATAAACAACTTCATGTATCTATACAGAGATAGTGTGCCGGTGGCATGTAAAAAAGCACCATCCATAGAAAACTATGCCTAATCCCTGGTCAAACCATCCGACCCATGCTAGCATGGAAAGCGGACATTAAACGATGATGATGATGATACATAGCTACAAAATGTCGTTGGTAAAATTATTCTTGAGGATAGCATTTACATAGTGAAATCAACAGAATAAAACAAGCATAAATTGACAACAGACTGCAAAGAGACCAAGTTTTTGATGAATACAAACAGAAATGCAAGGCAACAGACACATTGTGCATTACCTCTACTAAAAGTACACAAATCACATCCAGTATGGAGCACTTGAACACATAAAGAAAATCTCTTAAAGCTAAACAAGATGCATCATACTACACTATAAACTGACACTAATAATATATTACAGAAAACACTAACATCCAAAACTTCGTTATCAACAACACATGTTAAACAACCACATATATCTTTACAACATAAATTAACACTTAACTCTTACCTTGAAATGAATAACATCTGGTTTTCCATGAAAAGCAGTAGTGACTGTTTCTGGAGATTTGTCACTTGGAATGTCTGCCTTTGAGAGAGTCTTCTTTATGTTTTCCTGCAATAAAATATATATAAATAAAAGGCTTTTACGCTAGACATATCTTTTTATATTTGTTTTTAAAAAATGGTTTGCAAAGTAGAATAAATTGTTTTGCTACAAGGAAGAGAAGTTTAACATTTCAGTCAGTACTCTTTGTCAGAGAAAGAGTTCTGTCTGAAATAGTAAACGTCTTTTCTTTCTCATGGCAAAATAGAATTATCATTTGGTATGTCTCTTTGCCTTTCTTGAAAAAATGCTAAATGAAAATGATAACCTGACATTACTTGACTGGAAAAGTTTTGTTGAGAAGGTATACCAATAACAAAGATGACCCTGTAGTCCAAGATATTAAATTAATAGATTTAAATCTCCATTATGCTCACATTCATTTCCCCAGGAGTTGAGAAGTTATTGTAGCAACAAGAGGCTCTTCTCCAGCATCAGGACATACCTCAGATAAGATTCAGGTTAGGTATGATGACAGTGATCCAACTGAAGGTATCAATATTCCTGAAAATAACATTGACTTATCTACGCTGGCTCATAATAATACAGCTCCACAGCAATTTGCTCAATCACCACAAACTAATAAACAATCTGCAGGCTTTGAGCTACATTGCTATGTTTGCATTAAAAAACCCTATTAAAAAACATGATTACACTTGTCTATTTTCTGTTAAATGATTACAATTAAAATACTGAAATTTTTTTGGTAATATTGTACATAAGTATTTTATATTTTTATTGGGAGATGCATAAAAGGATAATAATTTTATGTAAATTATGTTTATAATAACAATACAAATATTTGGACCTCCACAGAAGCTGCAATTATGGTCTGGTATTGCTGCTGTAAATAGTGTTGTAAACTACTGTCTCTACAGCTCTGCCTAAAGATGGAAGGAGAACTTTTACTAAATTAAAGCTCGATTTAAACTGGCTTTTATATCAGGCTATTCACACTTCATATATTTAAATACAGTCTGTTTAGCCAAGCAAAATTAACAGTGAAGAACAAGAAGCAAAAGTAATATATTGATTCTTATGATAAGCATAAAACTCTATTGGTCTTACTACTCTGATATTCAATAACCAGAGATATATATATAAAGAAAGGATGTACTGGATAATGCAGTCCTAGATCCCTGGGGAAGGGGAGAGGAAAAAAAAAGAAGAGAAACATTGTATTCATGATGAGAATGCCTTTGTAGTTTTGATCAATCAGAGCTGACACAGAGCTAAATGACAACAGAATTAATTTTATTCTCATTAGAGAGAGATGAAAATCAAGGTTGAACTCAGTGGAATTTGAGCTCAGAACAGTAGAGGAAGAAAACTAAATGCTTTAAGGCTTACAATCTGGTGCCCTGCTTTTACTTCCCATTCCACACATCATTCTCACGACAAGTCTCCCCACACCATTACCATCACCCACCCTCTATCAACCTCCATAATCACTCCACTCCCATTATCACCAAGACATGCTCATACAATTTTCTTATTTCACTGCAATGCTTTACTTAATCAGTGGATACCATGATATCGATCAATCAAAATTGAGCTAACCCGGACACTACACATCAACAGCTACAAAAAAAAAAACATAAGATTAAAGCCACCCACACTGATACCCCAAAACGAACAATAATGTCATAACATGAAACATATTTCTATATCTTACTTTTGTTGATCTATTTTCAAAACCAATTTGCTCCTCAGGTAATGCATTAGTTTTCTTGAGAAAATCATGTTCTTTCCAAAGCCCATCAAACTCTGGCACAGCTAAATTGGTTTCATCTTCATCTTCAACATGAACAGAGATAAGAGCAATATTCATTAATTTTAACGAGTAACAAAAGGAAATTTAGCAGAAGGCAGTGTATGCATGTAGATAGATATGAATGTATGTCAACGTGTGTGTATGTGTGTGTGTATATGATGATCTTGCCCTCATAGTAGATTCCATATCAGAGCTAGAAGAGAAATTCCTGGTGTAGAAGTAAAACCTGGAATTCAAGGGCCTTATGGTTAATCCAACAAAAACCAAGGTCCTAGTAAGTCAGAAAACAGACAAGACCCTACCCACTTCAGGTAGGTGGCTTTGCTTGATTTGTAGGAATTGTGTAGGCAAAAACTTCATATAGTGTACCCGGTGGAATAATAGGAAGGTTATCAGAGATAGTAGTATTCGTATGTTGAAGATGTACAGGATCCCTAAAACCACAGAGGCTAGGGAAATTGATTTTCTCAAATGCCCTGGTGGCTCATTAGAGGTTGTAGATAATTTCTGCTATGTAGAGGACCAAATTAGTTGTGAAGGAAGATGCAAAGAGAGTGTAATAGCTAAAATAAGAATAGGATGGAGTGAATTCAGAGAGCTTTCATCTCTGTTGGTTATGAAAGGTTTCTCTCTTTGAATGAAAGGAAGCTTGTACGATGCATGTACATGAACAGCAATTCTACATGGTAGTGAGATGTGGGCCTTGAATGAAGAGGACATGCAAAGGTTAGAGAGGAATGAAGCTAGTATGCTTTGCTGGATGTGTAATGTAAGGGAGATACAATTCACAGCTATAAGTATGAGCTGGTATCAAAAAGTTCCCCGACTAATTCTGTAGCATGCCAACTTGTGGCAGATTTTCCACATTGCTCGTTGTCTTCCAGGAACATTCTTCCACTTTTGAAGCCCTTATGCTACTTGAAACATTGCATATGACCCATTGCTTTGTCACCGTAAGCTTACCAAAGCATTCTCAATGTCTCTGTAGCAGACTTCCCAAGTTTAACACAAAAAGTTTTATGTTGGCTCTGTGTTCTTGTCCATGACAAAAATCATAGACTACAACATACAAATGTGATCACAAAAACACAAATTTCACAACTTACAAAGTAAACACAGCAATGTCTCTTGGCACACTGCCTCATGAAGGTCACTGCTAGCTCTCACTGTGCATGCAAGTGTGTGCTGCAATCTGTTGGCATGCTACAGAATTAGTCTGGGAACTTTTTGATACCAGCTCATACTTACAGCTGTGAATTGTATATCTCTATGGTAGGTATTTACAGATAAAAGAATATATCAGAGATAGTTAAGGAGTAATTTTTCTCAATAAAAGAGTGGATAACAACAACGGCAGACAGGTTATCAATGGGGGGCTACTTAGTAACAGAGAAGGCAGTTTAATAAGAGAAGATTACTTACAGATTGAAGATGTTTTAATGTCTATCTTTGGAAGATGTGGAGATGGTTTTTCCACATCATTGATGGCATCTAGAAAATTGACTTTCTGTAACAGTGGAATAACATTTTTCCTTTGCTAGAAAATAAACAAAAGAGGATCATCAATATATACTCAAGTATTTGCCTAAATTATAACCTATCTTAACAGCCAGATATCCCTTACATTTTAACCTACTAACTTCAAAGGGGACGGACATGTTAGATAAGGTAGTCTTAAACATGTAATGTTTCTAGCGAAGGTCAGAATAGTCATGGATGGAATGTTTTTTATTATAGGTCTGTTCAATGAGGGTTGGTCTTGGACTCAAGAGAACAACATTCATTATAGAGCCAAAGAGGGAATTTTATCTGATTGCTTGATATATGAGATATAGCAGGCAAATATCTTCCAAACTACACCATACTTTCTTGAAAAGGAAGGACACATTGATAGATAATGTGGTTTTAGATACATTATGTTTGAAATCAAGATGGGATGGTTACTGTTGAAACACCTTTGATTGTAAATATGTTTAACCAGCGTTGATCTGTGGTTAAGCAATAACTACAAATAAGGCTGGAGGGACACGAATGGAATGCATTTGTCATAGGTCTATTCAATCAGGGTTGATGTAGGGCTAATCCACAACAAGAGTTGTGAAGAAAGATTATGGGAAAGCCTCTATGTAGTTATTGATTTGTGAGAAATGCAGCCAAATCTCCCTCAAATCATGTTCTGTTGACTCAAAAGGAAGACATCATCATCATTTAATGTTCGCTTTCCATGCTGATGGTTTGATGGTTTGACTGAGAACTGGTACACTGGGAGGCTGCACCAGGCTCCAATCTGTTTGGCATGGTTTCTACAGCTGGATGCCCTTCTTAACACCAACCACTCTGAGTGCAGTGGGTGCTTTTTACATGCCAGCCTGGTGGCACTGGCATTGGCCACACTTGAATGGTACTTTTTATGTGCCATTGGCACAGGTGCTAGTCAGGAGGCACTGGGATTGGTCATGGTCGAATGGTGTTTTTTACATGCCACTGGCACATGTTAGATATTATCTGGGAGGCATTGAATCTGAAAAAGGAATTGGTCATGGTTAGCATGCCTTTGATAAATTTGATCAAGGCTGACCTGGAGTTAAATAAACAACAAAATTTTTACAGTAATAAACTAGAGACTGGAGAACATGCAACATATCAGGACAGTGGCACAGTCACATTTTTCCTTACAATTTAATGTTCCAGTAAGGCCTAGGAAAAGATGGCTAAAACAGTTAAAAAACAATCAAACAAAAGTACATAGTGATATGTATTTAGTTTTGAAGGCTCTCATGGCAGCATGTCAGTGAATGTTGGAATGTATAGCATGGTTCTAAGTTTGGCACAGGCATAGTATAACTGGAATAATAAACATGTAGTTTGTATGTAATTGTCCAGCTGATTAGCTATGTACCACATGGCTGTCAGATCACAACTGATCTGGGATTATACAACAACAACAACAACAAATAACCATGCATTAATAGATTCCTAGTGAATAAAAAAAAAATGGACAAATTTATTTTTTTATTTACCTTCATATAGAGACAAGTAGTTGGTGGTTTAGGTTTCTGCATTGATTTCTTTCTTAGCTTTTCTTCTATTAAAATCTTTTCAATGATTTTGCAAGAATTTTCCTGTTGCCTCCTCTTCAGTTCTCTGTTGGCCATAAAACATAACTGCGTTAATGGTATTGAATGTGCTGCAAAGCATCATGTCACTGAACCTTCTTCAATAAAGTGTATCACACAGATATTACTAAATACCTCTGTCTCCATATAGTGCATTACTCAGTCACCACCGTGACACAACAGAGGCTTTTTCTAGGTTACTCAACTTATTCAAAATAGCAGCCAAATCTCCCTCAAATCTCACCATACCATATTAAGAAAAGGAGAAACACATTGAATATTGTAGCCTTGGATACACCATTATCTGAATAAAATGGTGAGTGTCATGGTTAGAATGTCTTTGATCATAGGTCTTCTTAATCAGAATTGACATTTGATCATAGGTCTTAATCAGAGTTGACATTTGGTAAAATAACAGTAGCAGATGTATGTATAATGTTTCAGGGAATGTTTTTTTGTATGTTTTTTCATGTAGTGTATCTGATAACAAAGTTGTCTAGAAGAGGCCATTTTTACTTTTTTAAGTGAAAATAATATACAACAGCAGCTTGAAGAATCCTTCTTTTCTGCCTGTAGCACATCTAATGCAAAATAGTCAAGAAGAGTTTATCTCTCCTTTATGTAATGAATTTAATACAGATTGGAAAAGTCTATCTTTTTAATGGTTGAGATGACCCCTTTTCAAAGCCTCTGAAACTAGTGGGAGGATGAGAGGAAGTTATCCTCAGGCCAGAGATCCAGTCTGAATGCTTGCAATATAGTTTGGACTTAATCCATTATACCTATTTCTTTCTTACCCACAAGGGACTAAACACAGAGGGGACAAACAAGAACAGACATAGGTATTATGTCGATTACATCAACCTCAGTGCGTAACTTGTACTTAATTTATCAACCCCAAAAGGATGAAAGGCAAAATCGACCTCAGTGGAATTTGAACTCACAACGTAACGGCAGACGAAATACCGCTAAGCATTTCGCCCGGCGTGCTAATGTTTCTGCCAACTCGCCGCCTTAATCCATTATACCAAGCAACTCTATGAAGGATTAAATCTACTAGCTGGATGAGCAACAGCCCTTCTAACAGATTTCTACATAGTTTCTACTACAATTTCCCTCACAAAGCTTTGGCCAACACAAGGCTACCCCAGATGACACTTATCCATGATGCCAATCAGTGTATCCAGCCTGGAATCATTTGGTTCATAACTATGTGGTTCCAGGTAAGGAAACTTTTTAACCATACAACTAAGCAGTTCTTTCTATATGGAAGTAAATACAAAAATAAAAAGGGAATTCAGCTCACATATGAACTTTTCTCAGTCCAATTCTGAATTCATACACCAACAGTGATATTGGCCTTCATGTCCAGACTGTCTTTGAAGTATCATGTTTTTCAAACTTCAATAACTAAATAATTCCAAATATGATTAAACCAGAAGCAACAGGTTCTATTTTTGTAATTTGTTAATTCACGATCACCCTAATCACACACACACACACACACACACACACACACACCACACACACACACACACAACAAACAAACAAAAAGGCTTTTGCACAGTTTTGTCTTCTATATTTTACTCACACAGTATTGGTCAATTTGAGGCTATGGTAGAAGATACTTGTTGTCCAATGTTCCATGCAGTAGAATCACATCTGATGACATGTGGTTGTAATTAGTAGTTCCTAAACCACCCAGCCCCATGGATATACTCATGTCTTCATTAGAGCAACAAAAACAAAAAAAAAAAACAATTACTAAAACAACTACTATTAATCACCTTTCTTGTTTTTCTGCCATTTCTTTTTTCCCCTTTATAATTTCTGTAATCTTTGAACAAATTCTTTCTGAATCAGTCTGTTGTTCTTCATAGGTGTCTCTCTCTGAAGCTGCTTGCTGCTTCTTGGAGTGTCGAAGTGTTTTCTAAAATACAATCAAAACCAGGAGATGGAAATAAATATATTCATAGAATAACAACTTCTTACATTTAGACAAGAACATGGTCACCAGTTAGTAAAAGTAGGGAATTACATACCCAACTGGAATGTTCCTGACCTCTCCTCCTCAATACATAACTGTTACTTAACATTATTGAACCCTGGGGTCGGAGGGGTCAAGTCATGTGGGATTTAAACTCAGAACACGAAGAAACAAAAATACTGAGGAGGTTTAATGTGACCAAAACATGCTCAGAATTATCTTTCAATATTTGTGATTTAAATAATATTAGCCATTGATCTAATGTTTTCTCATCACATAATTATCTCTAATAGGATTTTTCATGTCCTCTAGATTAGATATGTGAAGACTAACTTAGCTATAGTTTTTGTTGTTGATGGCAACAGTGATCCATCCTTTAAGTATACTTATTTTTAACACCTGTACATCTACAGTACTGTAAATCCAATTTGGTAAGTACAATGAGCTCTTATGTTTGACTGAAGAGTTGTTTCTTTCCTGAAATTATCAAAGTAATATTAGTCTTTGAGTTAAGGTTGTTATTTATTCACTACACAATTATTTCCAATTAGATTTTTTATGCTCATTATAGTAATGCAGGTAAGATTGGCAGAAAATTGGAAGACTAAAAAGGACATCAGATTGTTTACCTTATAATATGGGTACTCTACCTGACCCTGGAAAGGTGGAAAGCAAAGATGACCTCAGCAGGGTTTAAGATCAGCTTTGCATTTCATCTTTCTGAGGTCAATAAAAGTATTAGTAAAGTACTGGATTAGACTTAATTGACTAACCCCACCTCTCAAATTTCCCTTCTTATACAGGTGCATGAGAGCACACAATCCAGAGTGGTAGTTGTGGTAGAATCAAGTGACTGAAAGCAGGTATTAGCAGTGTAGTAATGCAAAACATCAATGTAGTAGCAGAGTAATAACACAGCAATGCAGTAGAGTAGTAGTGTGGTAACTTGACTGTGTGGTGGAGTAGTAGTTTGGTGTTGTAATACAGTATCTGCACAGTAAAATGAAAATAAAGTGTGGCAGGTAATTGAGTGAAAACTCTGACACTGCACAACAGTAGAAACAGTAACATCTTCATATATCATAATATAATAGTGTGAGGTAATCTGACACTGTGGTGTTGTAGTGATATGAAAAACCTGACACCACTGTGAAGTAGCAACATGCCAATTTGACATTTCAGTGTACTAGCAGTGTGATAAAATGATATTTTTGAGGCAACAAGGTGCTACAGTATAGTACAGGGTATCCCAAAAGTCACTGATGGGTTTTAATTTTTAATAACTTCATAAACTTAACAAAATAAATGCATGAAATTTTGATAGAATATAAAGGGCATAATGAAAATTAATATGCACAAGTCAAATTTTGCAACACCACTACATCACATAGGAAAAATGACATTGCTTAAAGGGCAGCCATTTTCAGCTCTGCACACCTGAGCTTTTTCCAAAACTTGCAACATAACACCCTCAAGAGTTTCAGACTCCACTTCTCTTATTTTTCTATTGATGTTCTCCTTCAGTTGCATCAGGGTCTCTAGTTTGTTGATGAAAACTCTCTCTTTCAGGTATCCCCTCAAGAAAAAATCCAGGCTTGTCAAGTCTGGGGAACATGAAAGCTAGTTGACACTGACATAGATTATTCTCTCTCCAAAGCACTGCTGTAGCAACTGCATTGTTTCTCTTGCATCTTGCAGTATGAGAAGTTGCACCATCTTGCTGGAACAATGTGTGAGGTCTACTTTGAATGGCCTTCACGTTCCCCAGACTTGACTAGCCCAGAGTTTTTCTTGTGGGGATACCTGAAAGAGGGTTTACATCAACAAACTGGAGACTATGGTGCAACTGAAGGAGAACATCAATAGAGAAATCAGTGAAGTAGGGTCTAAAACAATTGAGGGTGTTATGGTGCAAGTTTTGGAAAGAGCATGGGCATGCAAAGCCGAAAATGGCTGCCCTTTAAGCAATGTCATTTTTCATATGTAATGCAGTAATGTTGCAAAATTTGACTTATGCATATGAATTTCTATTATGTCCTTTATATTGTATCAAAATTTCATGCATTTATTTGTAAAGTTAAGCAAGTTATTAAAAGTTGAAGCCCATCAGTGACTTTTGGGACACCCTGTAATAATGTAGTATGCTGTCACTACAGTGTAACAACTGTGTAGCAGAATGATTCTATACAGTAAAAGTGTTACAGAATGACACTACACTGTGATATTACTGTGATATTACAGTGTAGTAACAGTGTTGGGGACATGGCACTGCCATGTAGCAGCAGTGTGGTAACTTGACTCTGTGGAGTAGCAATGGTTACCATTCCAGTGAGGTATACTTACACTAGCATCAATAGATTCTTTCAACTTCAGAACAGTCTCCATTCTTTGCTTCATATAAGCTTTATATTCTTCGTTGTTTTTCTCATCACTTTCTTGAATCCTGAAAATTTAATTTCTTCTTCATTATCATTCATTTAATCCTTAAATTCCTACAATAAACACATACATATTCTCAAAGCAGTAGGGAGTCTCTGAATGGTTGCTAGAAATGAAAGGGATGTCTCCTCATACTACATCATGCTATCATAAGAAAGGACACACAGGACAATGTAGTTCAGTGTATACTATTCTAGAAAAGAAAAAAAAAAGGGTGAATGACTATAGCCTGAATGTCTTTGTTTATAGGTTTCTTTGATCAGGACTGATCTGGAACTAATTAACAACAATAGTATATGCTTATATTTAATTCTTAAGCATATTTCTTATTGATATTGTTATTGTGGAAGTAGTGTTTGAGAGACATTAAACAAAATAGCTCAGGTTATTTAGTTGCGTCCTGGGACTGACTTTGTCTTTTATGTATTTTGGTCAAACCAATACAGAAAATACCAGCAATATAAAAACAATTCAATTAACTACACACAAAAGGACCTGATTGGTTGGTGATATGCCGTGCAGTAAATATGACTACCCACAGCAAAACATACATTGATGACATGTGGACATATGAATATTGTTTAGAGGCTGTGAGATTTTACACCTTGTCAAGCTTTCATTTGCTGCTCCCCACCACCTTGCATTCTGAACACCCACCTCTCATCTACCCATGGCTCATCTTGTCCTCCACCTCTTTCACTCATATAATTCTGTCCTTCATCTTGCTACACACATCATTCTTATCACTCTCCCATATCTGGGCCATGTATAAAAGACTGCATAGAACTCTCTGCACCCAACATGCTGTAACCTCATCATTTCTGTACTGCCAGTTATGACCCTCTTTCCTTGGAGCCACTTCCATTGCAACTTGTCACCTACTCTTGCCAATCCTTTGCCCTATACTCTGCCATTGACTCCACTCCAAAAATACAGCCTTTTCCATTATACTCTTGCTCTCTTCACCCACCCATTATGGTCTTTATGTTGTCATCATTCCCACTTCTACTTTCCTCTTTATGATATTTGTTAACGAAGTCAGGTCAGGGATCTCACCAGAATGGTGAGTACCATGTAGATCAGAACTACTTGTTCCACAGTCGAGTGGTCAGTGACTAAACAGGCTATCCCACTTGAGTAGTTTGTGACTCTTGTGAAGAAGGTGTCTGGACATCCAGTAGGACTAAAAACAAGACCTGTTGAAGGACAGATGAGATCCTTGTGGCTAAATAGCCATCCAGTTAGGGAATTGCAAACCACTCCAATATCTTTGTCAAGAAAACACTATGAGAAAGTTAGAATGAAGTAATGTTGTGGTTTCATCTGATGGGAAAACTCACATTTAATCAAGACGACTTTTGTTGTAGTATAATCAATGAGCTGCAAAGCATATGGTACATGACAATGACAATATTTGTAGTAAATGCATTGCATAAACACCCCTTCGACACTTTTGCCGCATAAATGCCATATACCAATGATTGGCCCTTTGGAAACCAGTAACTAACAACATTATTTTTTTACAAAAATGCAAAGTAAATAAAGTTGATCATTGGCTTGTAACAAACCTGTTCAACAATGTATTATGTTTCTATCAAGGGACTTGCTTTTGGGCATCATAAAAGAACTCCCTCCTTGCTACGCTTTAAATGTATTCAAAGAGCTTATTAAAGATTGTTGCTTTGTTCTGGTATGATGAAATTAAGTGGATAAAGAAAAAAGTTTTCCGACAGGAGAGGAAGTCAGTCTAAAAGAACCTCACTGTCCATCCAATTCCAGTGGTCTGGCACCCATCCCTAACAGTTATGTGTATGGAGGCATGTAAGATTAAGCTGCCTGCAAAGGCAGAAACAATGAATGGTGTGTGTGTATATATATGAGAGAGAGAGAGAGAGAGAGAGAGAGAACTTGAACAAGGAAAAGAGAATATGGTGGAGGGATGGGATATATTTGATAACTGAAATTGTATAATTAATCTTTACTATAAGAAAGCTAACACTTTTGATGAGGAATAAATTTATCAATATAAAGATTACAGGAGATTTACATTTAGAACATTGCAATAACTTACCTTGATAAAGTTTCCTTCAAAAATTTGTTTGCCTTTTTGTATGCCTCCTTTGAATGTCCTATAGTTTCTTTGATTTTCATTTGCTCTTGCTTTATTTCTTCTATGTCATCACTGAGAACGAGAGGAAGGAAGTCTTAAAAGGTGTCGTGTATGAACAGCATAAAACAAAACTATAAAAATCAAAATTTATTTTTCTTAAATTATATATATCTTGATTTTGTGGTATAAATGGGAGAAATAGAAAACAACGCAGAAGTAGAGGACATGTACTTTGTTTTTTATAGGAAGTGAAACTACATAAATGAATTAAAGGGCTGACACTTTATACAAGCATATCAAGCTGGAATTAAAATTCCTCATATATATATATATAGGGTGTCATGGATAAAGTGTCACTATTTTATATTTTTAATTTTGTGCATGTACATTATTTGTTTTCGAATTTGTCAACTATACAGTATAGTTGAGACATTGGGCACTGTCTGTGAGAAAAACAGCACTATGAGACAATTCCCTCTGCCAGAAATTGGAAACGAGATGCTGTATTGCTTGACATTCATGCTTGACATTCATGCTGGAAGCTCCAATATGAACACTTCAGAGTCTTTGGGTGTCAATCTGAGGACAGTTCAATCTGAGGATGTGTACCAAGAGTGATAAAAATCAAACATCCAATTAACATCAAGGTGTTTAGAGTCATCACTAGTGATGGTGGTGTTATGCTTCCATTCATCTTCCCACACAACCTCAGATTCAACATGGAGGCCTACATAAAGTGTCTGGAGAAGGTAGTGCTGCCCTGGATAAAGAGGGTGGCTACTGGGAGACCCTATGTCTGGCAACAGGATCCATGCCACACCATGCCACACAAGCAGTTATGGCTGTCAGACAATTTCTACAACCACATCACCCCTAACATCTGGTCACCTAACTCCCCAGACTGCAAACCCCTTGATTATTATGTGTGGGGTGCAGTGAGCGAGAGACCAACAAAACTCCTTGTAACACCAAAGATGAACCGAAGGCAAGGATTATGGCAGCATTCACCAACTTAAACAAGGAGACCATCCAGAAGAGTTGCAGGAGATTCTGAAATCGTCTGGAGGGTGTAGTTGAAGCCAATGGCAATTTTATTAAATAAATTTACTCTTTAGTATTTCAAGATATTTTTATGTAATTTTGGTAAATATGTCTGTTAAAATGAGATGTCAGTGTTATTTTCATTTTTGCGTAATTTAGACAACAGTTTATTCAATGCACCCTGAATATATTCTTTCATTCTTTTACTTGTTTCAGTCATTTGAATGGGACCATTCCGGAGCATTGCCTTTTAGTTGAAGAAACTGATCCCTGGACTTAGACTTTGTAAGCCTGTCACTTATTCTATCAGTCTTCTCTGCACACCACAGAGTGATGTGTTTGCGTATGTGTCTGTATGGGGGGGGGGGGAACAAACACAGATACAAAGACACACACATACATATATACGTAACAAAGTTCTTTCAGTTTCCATCTACCAAATCCACTCACAAGGCTTTGGTCGGCCCAAGGCTATAGTAGACGACAATTGTCCAAGGTGTCATGCAGTGGGACTGAAGCTTCTTATCACTCAGCCATTCCTGTGCCCTATATATATATATACATGCCCTATATATATATATATATATCTATTTCTTTACTACCCACAAGGGGCTAAACATAGAGGGAAGAACAAGGGCAGACAAACAGTGCGTAACTGGTACTTAATTTATCGACCCCGAAAGGATGAAAGGCAAAGTCGACCTCGGCGGAATTTGAACTCAGAACGTAGCGGCAGACGAAATACGGCTACGCATTTCGCCCGGTTTGCTAACGTTTCTGCCAGCTCGCCGCCATATATATATATATATATATATATATATATCATCATCATCATCGTTTAGCGTCCGCTTTCCATGCTAGCATGGGTTGGACGGGTCAACTGGGGTCTGTGAAGCTGGAAGGCTTCGTCAGGCCCAGTCAGATCTGGCAGTGTTTCTACGGCTGGATGCCCTTCCTAACGCCAACCACTCCGCGAGTGTAGTGGGTGTTTTTTACGTGCCACCTGCACAGGTGCCAGACAGAGCTGGCGAACGGCCACGAACGGATGGTGCTTTTACGTGTCACCGGCACGGGGCCAGGCGATGCTGGCAACGGACACGAATGGATGGTGCTTTTATGTGCCACCGACACGGGGCCAGACAGAGCTGGCAACCGGCCACGAACGGACGGTGCTTTTACGTGTCACCGACACGGGGCCAGACAGAGCTGGCAACCGGCCACGAACGGATGGTGCTTTTACGTGTCACCGGCACGGGGGCCAGCCGAGGCTGGCAACGGACACGAACGGATGGTGCTTTTACGTGCCACCGACACGGTTGCCAGACAGAGCTGGCAAACGGCCACGAGCGGACGGTGCTTTTACGTGTCACCGGCACGGGGGCCAGCCGAGGCTGGCAACAGACACGAATGGATGGTGCTTTTACGTGCCACCGACACGGGGCCAGACAGAGCTGGCAAACGGCCACGAACGGATGGTGCTTTTACGTGCCACCGACACGGGGCCAGACAGAGCTGGCAAACGGCCACGAACGGACAGTGCTTTTACGTGTCACCGGCACGGGGCCAGGCGAGGCTGGCAACGAACACGAACAGATGGTGCTTTTACGTGCCACCGACACGGGGCCAGGATGTAGTAAAAAAATCCAGTTATTCCAGAAAAACCTACATATAAACATACATACATGCATGCAATCTTCCTACTAAGACAACTTCAAGAGAAATACTTAGCTAAGAGTAAACCACTGTGCCTGCCATTTGTTGACTAGAAGAAAGTTTTTAACAAAGTGCCATGCTCTTGTAATCTGGTGGTCACTAAGGAAACTGGGTGTTGGTGGATGGCTTGTGAGGCTGTACATGCTATGTACAAAGTTGCAGTAATTAAAGTGAATGGAAACAATGAATTCAGAGACAAATTTAGTGTGATGGTAGAGGTCCATCAAGGCTTAATAGTACTCAGCCCTCTCCTAATCATAACAGTCCTATAGGCCATCACAAAGGAGTTTAAGGCTGTCTATGAAAACATGTATATACTGACAGTGGAATCAGAAAAGAAATTCCAAGAATACAAGCAAAACCTAGACTTGAGAAATCTCAAAGTAAACTCAGCTAAGATTAAAGCATTAGTAAATAAGAAATGGATTCTAGTGTTGCTAGAGAAATAGCCTTGCTCAATGTGCAGATAAAGGAGTAGGAATAAACTCCATATACTGTACTCAGTGTAAGACATATTAGCAGAGAGATTAACAGAGAAGGCAAGCTGTGTGTATGGCAGGTGCACTTGAGCAATATGTACAAGAGCACACTGGAAATAGACTTTTTTAAGTGTCCAAATGGTTCACAAGAAATAGTTGATAGCTTTTGTTACTTATCATCATATGGCAGATGAGTGTACAAGACAAAGACAAAAGGGTAAAGAACAAAACACTGGTGAATGGTAAAAGAAACTAGCTGTTGCTTGCTAAAGTGGTTAAAATTACATCCAGTTTGGTGCAGAGGTTGAATGGTTAGTAGAGGGGGGGGAACAAAAACAAAAAAAAAACATGCTTGAATGGAGACCTTGTCTTTTTATAAGATTTTCAAGTGTCTCATCATGAATGCATGTGGTATTTTTGTCTAGCATATATCTTCAATGATTTTAACCCACATAATAGGGTGGATAATACTTAGACTAAACACATACTTGTTGTTCCAAAGTTGCTCTCTCAATTTTCTGAATGTTGAGGAGGCTTGCCTATTCTGCAATCTAGTTCATCACTGCAACTACCATGATTACACACACATGAAGAGGGATCAAGTTTCTTGGAATGCTGCTATGCAAATAAACATTTGCAGTACTAGCTTCAGAAAACCTGGCATCCACTACATGACCTGCCAGTCAGATGAACATGCAGATCAGGTAGTCTTCATACTCATAAGGAATCCTGATAGACAGACAGCTAGTTGTGAATACTAAATCTTTCCCAGGTGAAGAATATGTCACTTGCTAGACTTGTAATTAGTAACATCAGAGTAAGAGGTATAAGGACTTAGTCACCATACAGTCTGGAGAACAAAGGTATGGAGTATGACAGAACTCTTAGATATACATTCAAAGAAAAACTAGTTGATACCTATGAGAAGGAGGAGGAGAAAAAAACCAACTCAGAGCTTCTATGAGACAACCTGCTGCATGACACAGACCTGGTGTTCAGATGGAATAATGTTCCAGCCAGATGGAAGATGATACGTTGGTGAAATGGTACAGTAGATTCAGCCATGATGATGATGATGATACTATGTATGCAAGGTCAACACATCTCTGCACACTATGGCTCTTCACACTAAAGGCTCACTGCATCATATTAAAACTCAGACATGACACCAATGAGTTTAAGTTAACATTTTCCCTTCTGTTTCTTCACCCACTCTTCTTACAGTAATTCCTCCTTTATTCTTTAGCACTCTAATTTTTTCTTCATTTCAAGGCTGTCCGGCTTGTTAGCCACATTTTCTTTCCTTTTCTTTTTCCCTCTCACCAAGTTTTCCTCTCCTACATCTTCTGTTTGTATACATACATTCACAAACACTTACACACACACACACACACATACATGAATTGAAGAACTTTATTTCATTTAATTATAAGAATTAAAACTTGATCTCATCTGTTATAAATTGTTTGGTCTTAGGAGTATCACATTAATAACATGAATACTTGTACAATATATATTTATATTTCTCTAGCAACACCCATACATACAGGACATATTAGTTTGGGTCTGATCAAATGTTGGTTTCTTGACAAAGTCTAGAACTTCACATGCTTTCAATGTATGCAACAAAAATGAACAGCAACACATTTCTCAAAATCTTCAGAAACATACATACTCACTTGACATATTTCTACTTCCTTACACTTAAGAAACATGTCCAATTATAATTTCCAAAAATATCACACATTTACAAAAATGTGCAACTACACACAGTCAAATTGAAACACTTCTGAAAATGTTTTTTAACATTTTCAGTTCAACTATTTGATAACTTTTCATGATTCTTTCATAATAAGGTATATGATTATAATATCACCAACAAGTTCAGCATATAGGATGATAATTGAGAAAACCAATATCACACTTCCTCTAGTATTTGCAATTCTAAATGAATACCTGTCATTTTCAAATGAAACTGTCGATTCAAAGTGAGATTCATGATTTCAAAATGAGACTCTGCTATTTCAAAGTGAGAACAGCAATTCCAAATACAAATGATTTATTTAATAGAAAATATAACATCAAAACACCACAAGCTAATATACATGCCAACAATGTGAACTTGACTGGTTAATTATAGGATTTCATCAACCAAACAATGAGCTCATCATATGATTGTAATACTTCCTTCAGGGATAAAAATGTCAATGGCACACCCAATGCTTATTTTCTGAGAATCTCAGTGCATGATTTTTGTAACACTAAGGATTGTTTGCTATTATAGGGTGTTTAGGATCAATTTGATAGTTTGCATAAAAGGAAAAGAAAACATAATATTCCATTCACAAATAAAAGTATTTTAAAAAATCAAAAAAAAAAAATCAACTAGATTATGGCTGGGAGATAACAGTAGCCACTCTCAGCTTCCACCAAAGCCTCAAGAAGGCTTTGCAACTTGGTGTATACATTCTTCATTGTGTTCTTGAGAAAATCTTCAAACACCTCTTTGATCTTGGCCACCAGCTTGGCCTTGGTGTTGCAGACAGAGCAATTAGTGTCTTTCTCAACTGTGTCCCACATGTAGTAGTCCACGGGATTATAATTGGGGGAATAAAGTGGCTAGAAACTGGGGCTGGCAAAGTCATAAAAATTCTGACAACTGACTCTTTCTGGACAAGGAACTGAATCCTGCTGTCACACATATGGCCTTCCATTGTTGGATGAATTCTGTTGTGTAGACACAGTCAGAACACCTGCTGTGTCCCTTCCTGTTGGCCATACCTTCCTAGTCTCCATTGTAGCCATCCATGTCACATCTTATAGCCTTTACAGAGTTCAGAGAGTATTGAGAAGCAATCATAGTGTCAGCATTTTGACACCCAGTGCGAGTCATCATGATACAGGTAATTCTTTACCCATATTTAGATGATTTCTAGTCCTCTGTGTCAGCTAAATTTTTCTCAACTGCAATTTTAATCTTTATGCTCTCCAATGTCATTGATTGTTCACCAATACATCAAGCTATTCCCGAAAAAATTGGCAATGCCAGAGGACTGCACCAAGCTCCACTATTTTGGAATGGTTTTTAGGACTGGATGATCTTCCTATTGCCTACCACTTTATAGAATGGACTGGATGCTTTTTATGTGGCACCAGCACTGGTGAGGTCTGTTCTGGCATGGTTTTTACAGGTGGATGCCCTTCCTAATACCAGCCACTTTACAGAGTTGGTTGGGTGCCTTTTATGTGGCCCACAGTTAATGAATAAGCTGAAAAATGTCTTAATATCATTTCTGTTGTGTCATGTACAGAGAAGCAGACTTTCATGTGATTCTGCATGGTAGCAAAACATGGGCCTTGAATACAGAGGATTTATAAAGATTAGGAAAAAATGAAAAGTGCTTGATTAAGCACAAATAAGCTTAGAGAAAAAAACTGGATAAAATAGTAAAACAGGAATCACATGTAATATGCCAGAATGACAACTGTACAGGTATGGTAATGTGATGTATATGGAGTGTGTCAGCTGCATAAAGAAGTGCCAAGGGCTCCAAGTGGATGGAATCTATGCAAGAGGGAGACCTAGGAAGACTTGGGACAAAATAGTGAAGACTACATGGTAAATATCTCCATGGAAATGACAAAAGATCATGAAAAGTGGCAATCTACAGTGCTGGAGAAAACTTGCTCACCTATTCAAAGATAGCTAATGAATGAATGTTAAAATAATGGTAGTGTCAAGTCTAAGATTTGGATCAATTCATATTCAATCACATCTGCCATCATTCTCTCTTATCACATCATCTGTGGAATGAAAGAAGATCTTGGATATGTTTGAATGCAGTTCCTACTACCATTGCCTTTCTTTATTGCTCTCTTCTGTTACTCTCTCCTTTATTACTCTCTGACACCAATCACTCTTCCTCTCTCCCTTTCTCTCCTACCATCATTCTCTCTCTCTCTCTCTCACATTGATCTCTTCATCACTTATTTCTTATATACGTGACTCTTTGCCTCACTCTCTCATTACCATTTCCCCTATCACCCCCTCAGTTTCTTTCCTTTGTCATTCTTTCTTCTGTTATCCTCTTAATCCTGGTTCCTTGAAAAACCTGAGACAACTTAGAAAAAGAGAAGACTCTACAGTCTTGTCAGAGATAAAATAACCTCTCCAGTGCTGGCGCTGTCATAAAATGCACCTGGGGACCCTCTGCAAAGTGGTTGGCAAATAAGCAGAGACAACGTAGGGTAGAGAGGACTTCTTAGTCTTGCCAAAGGAACTTTTCCAGTGCTGGTGCACCACTGCACTTTTTAAGATGGTTTGCATTTAAAAGGAGAAGCCAGGGCAAAATTGGATTATATGAATTTGACATGGTCTGTAACTCACCTGGGGGTAGGGAGGAGTAGTAACTCTGAATAAGAACTGACCTGTACTGTAACAACTCACCCAACCTATGCCAGCCTGAAAACCAATGTGAATATTCACAAAAGTATTTTGGAAATCTCAAATGTAAATTTCACTATTCTTTATGTTAAATAAAAAGAAACTATTTTCATCAGTATGCAAAGCTGTGTGGGTAAGACATTCACAAAGTAATCACATCATTTTAGATTCAACCAAACAGCATTGTAACCTGAACAGATATCTAATTCTTTTATATGAAGAAGGTAGCAGTTTGACAAATAGAGATCAATAAAATTAATACCAGTCTTAAATAAGTACTGGGGTCAATATAATCAACTTAATCCTTGAAGGTGTTGCCCAAAAAAAGGATACAATCTATTAATTGAAATAAAAAAAAAGTAAAGGAAAAAAAAATACTCACTGTAGTTTTTTCTCTTTGGCTTTCTTTGCTCTTTGTGCCTTTTGCTCTTCAATGTAAAGATTAATCTGTGTTTTCTCAGCCTGGTTTGGCAGTATATCTATATCTTCAAGTAAAAACTGCTTGTCATGTACAAACTCGTTCCTCCTCAATTCTGCTGAAACCACAGACTTTCTGTAAAATTTAAGTTACGTTAAACCATTGTGATATAAACTTTTGTTAACAGCAAGTGAAAAGAAATAATTTTGCAAAATTTCTTGATATTCTTTTGTTTCACACCAATTAACACATAATGCTGAAGTAGGAGACCTCAGCTGGCCAATTCAATGCTCAGGCTTCTATGACATACATGGCGGCTATGCTATGGTAGAGGAAATGAAGTGGGATCAAGGTTCTTAGTGTATTTTGACACAAATGACTACCATTTTCAACACCAACTTCAAGTAACCAGCAAGCCAGTTGATCAGTGACAGAAGGCTATTTGGAGAAGAACATAGAATTAACCATACACCTATGACAAGGCAGAGAAGATAGAAAAATGATAACATGGAAGAAAACCTACTGAAAGCAACAGATCAAACCTGAGGTTGGTGCAAGATCCCTGCCAAATTGAGCTTAATAAGGTGATGGAATAGCATATAGAGCTATAAAGGCTAAGAGATAAACTTGGAAAGATTGAAGAAGCAGGGCAGCAAAAAGCAATGTCAAGTAGCAAAAAGGGAGGCTAAACATGAAATGCACTTAGGAAAGATGTTGACAGTAAGAAATTTGCTAATTTTGCAAGACATGAGGATAGAGATGTGAAGTATTCTGGATTGCAAGATAGTATGTAAGAGAAAAGTCATTGCATAGCAGTGTGTGTAGAATAACAACAACACTCTTGATCTTATGGATGCTGAAAAGAAAGAGGTATAGACGTGTTATTGTGAGAGGCTGTTGTGTGAGGAGAAGTCATGAGAGAAAGAGGGTCTACTGCAGGTAGACCTAAAAGAGGATCAGCCATATCCATTGACAGCAGTATGGTGGATAGAATGGTTAAGAAGATGAAAGCAGAGAAGGCACCTAGTCCAACAGGAATCACAACTGAAATGCTTAAAATTTCTGGTTAGCCACTCAGTTAATCAAGTGGGATGCCATACTCAATGACTGGTGTAGCAATATCATTTGTTGTTAACAGCTTCAAGGGTAAAAGGGAAGTGCTAGAGAAAGAAAACAACAGAGAAAACTGTTAGATCACATTATGAAAGTTACTGAAAGAATTATAGATGTGATGCAGTTTGGTTTTTGTGCCAGAAAGATGTATTATTGATGTCATCTTTCTAGCAAGACCACTGAAGGAGTATCTAGCCAGAAGCAAGCCCCTGTAACTGGTCTTTGTTGATTTAGAGAAGGCCTTTGACAGGGTTCCATGCTCTATGGTCTGGTGGTCACTGAGGAAGCTAGATGACTGGCTTGTGAGAGCTGTTTAAGCCATGTATAGAGGTGCAGTTAGCAATTTAGTAAAGAGTATAGTGATGAATTCAGCTTGATAGGAGTACATCAAGGCTCAGTCTTCATACCCCTTCTGTTCACTATAGTCCTCCAAGTCATAAAAGAGAAGTTTAAGACTAGCTGTCATTAGGAACTCCTCTATGCAGAGGACTTAGTTCTTATAGCTGAATTGGTAGTAGAATCTGAAAACAAATTCTAGGTAGGGAAAAGTAAACTTAGCTAAGACTAAAGTATTAATAAATAAGGAAAAAAGATAGATCCTGATGCCATCAGAGAAATGTTCATACATGGTGTGCCTCACTACTATACAGCACTGTAGTT
This sequence comes from Octopus sinensis, assembly GCF_006345805.1. Taxonomy (NCBI): domain Eukaryota; kingdom Metazoa; phylum Mollusca; class Cephalopoda; order Octopoda; family Octopodidae; genus Octopus; species Octopus sinensis. The sequence continues at coordinate 11,020,184 of NC_043022.1, forward strand.
CTAACACAAATATCAATATTTATATCTACACTTCATTTTGTTTGATTAGTTTGACCACTGATCATCACGAAGTGTCTTATTCTTGAATTTGTACTAGAGAACCAAAACAAGACTATTACTCAGAGCTTTAATCCAATATGCCACTGACACATATAAATATCAGTGAGCATGTTGGATGAGAATGTTACTACTCTAGGTTTAGAAATAAAAGCTCTGAGTGAGAATTATGCTTGGTACTTGTGTGCAAATCCAGGATTAATACAATTGAAGATCAGAGATCAAACCATTTCAAGCATAGGGTAGATGTAAACACTAAAACACTTTCCGTGCTTAAATATGAGGTTAGTAATCTGGAAAATTATAATTGTATTAACAATAACTCAAATGATATATACAGACGTTTAATCAATCTATTGCTTTATAATAGTGTGGCAACTACACACCAGCTTCTTCAGTTGTAGTACTAGATGAAATTTACTTCACATACAGTAACTATAGTTCTACATTAGTTCTGTCTTCAAACTTTAAAGTGGTCTATGAATTCTCGTGTGATATACTTAAATTATCTGAATAATTTCAAGTTTTGTGTATTTAGGAATCTAGTGTACACATAATATTGTTTTGCTGAGGGAAAATGTGCACACTAAAGCATTTTTGTGCACACAGACCATGACAAATTACAGAGAACACTATTTATAACTTATGTGTGTAATACTAAACTGTGTGGATGTGTGACATCATATGTGCTTGACATATGTTGAAATACAACTGAAGCTTTGATACAGAGTTTGTTGACCAGTGTGAAACTGAAGAAAACATACATAAAATAAATAACCAAAACATCTCAGTGAGTCCTCCCAATAAAGCAAAAATTCACAAAATGACTAAAAAAAAACAATGCCCCCACCCTAAGAAATTGTTTGAAAACATTGTGAAATCACAACTTTGCTTACTTTATTGCTTGTACCATATCTTTTTTTTTTTTATATATATTGCAAACAGTCACACATGTTATCATTATGATAATAAAAGGGTGGTAAAAATGATACAGAAACAGGCTCCCAGTGAATCATACTAGTGATTAGATTTCAATCCCTGACTGAAATAAATTCACTTCATGCTGTTATAGGTGAACTGAGAAGAGTGGCATATGTCTGGAACAAGAAATAAGGTTTCCAATAAATTAAGTTTATCAACTGTTTTCAGTTTCTTCTACCTTTTTAAATATAATTTTATCAGTTTTAATAACAGCATCATTAGTTACAAGTTTCCAATGGGCCAGTCATTGGTTTACAGTGCAACCGATGAAAAAAAAAGGGAGTGTTTCAATGCAGAACAAATACTTCAAAGTACTTCTAAAGCACTGGTTATTTTCAGTTTCTCAGCAATTTTGCTTTTACATTTCACTGACATACACAAACACACACTTTTTTATACATATCATAGGCTTCCACACAGTTTTCATCAACCAAATTCCACTCACAAGACATTAGTCAGTCTGAGTATGATAGATGCTCAAGGTGCTGCATTGTGACATCAAATGTAGAACCATGTAATTGTGAAGTGAACTTGCTGACCACACAACCATGCCTGCACCTTACTGAAGTAAATCCACTTCACTTAAATAAGTTAATTTACTTACCTAGAATCATCAAGCATTTCTCTGATTTTGATTTTGAGATTATTCTCCAGATCTATTTCTTCACAGATACGCTTATACTTCTTCTGAAGTCTGTTTATCAATGGACTGACAAGAAAATAAAACATCACAAAAAATTTTACTAGCAAATGGGAAATATATTGGTCTTCTATCAGGGGCTTGCTTTTGGGAACCATGCTATGAAAATAAATCACCAAGAGCTTTATTAAGAGTCTAGATTATATTAAGAGCTGTTGCATTTAATACAAATGGTATAAATTTTGCCCTAGATATGTCACCAGTGTGTTGCAAGTAACATTCTATGATGATTTAGAAAATTTTTTATGGTTTAGTCAGGGCGCTACCCATGACACTTTCAGGACTTCTAAGATTGATTGGAAGAGGTTGTTTTCAGATCAGGCTCAAATGCTGCAACAGAGTAGACTCCACTAAAGGCATAAAAGGGTCAGGTGGTGGTATTAAACAAGGCAATAGACTAAATTGATAACCTTAAAACAGGAACTTCCATGCAGTTTCCATCCACAAAGTTTTATTTACTAGTCTTTGATCAACTACATGATAGATGACACAAGATTAAAATGCTGTGCAGTGAAAACAAACTAGAAACAATCATGTAGCTGCAAAGCAAATTTCTTAACCACACAGATGTGCCTACATTCCTTGGAACATCTTATCTGACCAGTATACCCTTTTTCCAAACATAATATATTAAAAACAGCCACACAGAAATATTCTTGTTTTAAGAAACTTAATAATATTATAATAATATAAACTGCCATACTATGAAGTAAACAGCCTTGTGTTCTGGATATGGTTGAATACTGTGTGGACATCAAGTGAAAGGACATTGTTTGCACCAAATTCGTAGAAGGTGAGGATCTACTTTGTTTGTGATACAGAAGAGTAGATGACCAATGGATCTGGATTTACAAAAGCTGTACCAGTGGTAATTAAGGTAGAAGAGGGATTCAAGGTGATGCAGAAGGTAGTTCTTAATAACTATCACTATCACTTTTGAGCTATTGGAAGTAAGAGCAATATAATGATTGTTGGTAAGGTAATGGAGGTTTCCATTCTTGGGACTGAAACAGTCTGTTCATTTTTCTTTCTGAGTATCAAACTAAAACACCTGCTTGTTGTGCCCTCACCTGTCTTCATCTTCTGTAAATTTGAACTATATATATATATGTGTGTGTGTGTAGAGAGAGAGAGAGAGAGAAAGAGAGAGCAAGAGAAGGAGGGTAATGAGGAGAAAAGTTAGCTTTAGATGTGCGTTGTTTGTGAGTAATAAGTAAGAGGAGGTATTTTTGTAAATAATGCGCATGTGTACATGGTGGTGAACATAGTGAACTGGAGAGGGATAGTTTTGAAGAACATTTACATAGTGTTTTGTAGTGTAGAATTAATGTAAAGCAGACAGCAAAGCTTTCTCTTTGGAAATACTGCTTAATGAACTGTGATGCATGGAGGCATCCTTTGAGTTTAATATGATAGTCTTACAAGAGCTGTAGTGCTGGTAAAAACTGCTCACTTTATAGGGGAGCCTCTTTTTTTCTATACAGTGTAAGCTGTATTTGTTATATGAACTGAATTAGTGCAGCTGTAAAGGAATGATTTTGGGGGAATTGGACATATGTATGTTGGTGGTATGTGAGACGTGGAGGGATATCCCAAAAGATGGTTTTTAGTAACCTGCCTAGGTGTCTGATGGGTAAAAGGTAAAGTACACGTGCTGCTAGGGTTTGTTAGCATCTCTGGCCAGTCAGCTGAATTGAAGTGTCATAGAGTCCAAAGGTGAGATGGGAGCATTGCATTATATGTTAATGTGTGGTGGGTAGTTGTTGCATTAAGGTAGTGGTTGGATGTCCTGATAGGTGTAGGGACAGCAATGGTTTGACAAGCTGGGTCTGGAGGTGAGAAAAGTTCAAGGTGTTTTAAGTGTTTGCAGGTCAGTTGGAAATGCCAGCAAAAGATGAAACTAATTGATGTAAAGAGTTGAGAACCATAAAAAATTGTTTCTGCACCTGTGGCATCAGTATAAGATGAGTGGAAGAGCTAAGAAGAATTAAGAGTGTTAAAGTTATAGCTGATGACTTTAGAGTGGAGTAAGAGTTGTTGGTAGTTGGAGGAGTTAGAAGAGAAGTAGAAGGAAAGCAAGGATATTTAGAAATGTGGGAAAGGTAGAACTGGAAGTTCTTGTTGCTCATATCAAGGTGAGTGAAAGAGAGATTAGTATCCATGTTGTACACACACCACTTTCAGAGTAATGCTTGAGGAAAAAGAGTGGTCTTTACAGAAAGGTTGAGTGTGGCTTGGCAAGAGACATTATGTGTGGTTTACATGTTAGTAGGTGATGATATGTGAAGTATAGTTTGGATCAGAGCCTGCAAATATTAGAGACGAGAAAGGAGAATTGAGCAGGGAATTTAGTATCTTTTTTAATGTCTACTGTTGAGATTCTAATTTACTGGTGAGCCACTGAACTATTGAATTACTGGTGTGACTGATCTATTGCTGAGCCACTGATCTAGAGATGACCACTGATTTCAATAATAAAAAAGTCTAAACTCTGTCTGCTCATGATCTACTGATGAACAAGCAAACTTGGCTATAATAACATTTGAAGGTAGTTATGACATCCGTTTGGATTTGAGTAAGATGTCAATAGAAATCAACTTAACTGTGAACACCTGCATCATCCTCACCCTACAGAACCTAAAATCTAGAAACAAGGCAGATGAAATGTTTGGTGAACTCAAACATAAAATGCTAGAGTGACATTTAGTTTCACTGCGTCCTCTAGATCTATATGAGGTTCTGTTATATTTATCACTATAGCCCAAGAACAACCCTGATTGAGCAAACCTTTGATATATATTTATATATTTTTGGCAGTATCTAGAACTACATTATATAAAGGACCCTTCTATATTTTAAGGCAGTATTACTTAAGGGAGATTTGGTTGCTGTTTCTAGCAATTTGAACAACCACACGAAGAGTCTTTTGTTTGTTCAGCTTCATCTATGTAGATACTGCAAACGTGTTCAATCAATGGAAATGTTTATGTCTCATCCAGATAATACTATAGAAATCAGTGATAAACATCAGTCCTATGGTTTCTTGAGGTTAAGCTAAAGAGAAATAGATAGGTGACCTGTCCATCAGTATTATTGGCTAATGGTAGTCTCAATACTCTTCAAATTGAGACATTTATCTTGTCTTCTATCATAATTCCATTTGTATCTTAAATGTATTATAGGAATATAAATTGACCACAATATATACCTAGCATTTTATTTTACTGACCCTGGAAGTTGGAAACACAATGTTGATGTCAAGAGGATTTGAATTGAGAATGTAAAGGACTATAACTAAAAACTGAGAAGCATTTTGACTGCTGCTCTAATGATTCTGCAGCATAGACTCAGGTGAAATTCCTCTCTCCCATTTATTATATATATGTGCTTTTGAACATAGCAAAGAACAGCTAGCCTTTGGTCACTGTTTGGATCCCATTGTGTCCACTCCCCTGATTGGTTGGTATTGGCGCAATTTGTCTCTTACTCTGCCATGCCAACTTGCCATTTATAACCAGTTCATCAACATCATCATTTAACGTCTGTTTTCCATGCTAGCATGTTGGACAGTTCGACTGGGATCTGGGAAGCCAGAAGGCTGCACCAGGCTCCAGTTTGATATGGCAGTGTTTCTACAGCTGGATGCCCTTCCTAATGCCAACCACTCCGTGACTGCAGTGGGTGCTTTTTACATGCCAGGCGAGGCTGGCCAGTTGGAGGCCCTAAATAAATCACATGGGACAACCTGTTCACTACTCTATTTTGAGCCACTGACTGGTTATACATGGCAATTTGGCACAACAGAGAAAGAGACAAATTGCGCTAATACCAACCAATCAGAGTAGTGGACACAACGGGATCCAAATAGCAGCCAAAGGCTAGCTGTTCCCTGCTGCATTCGAATGCATGTATGTATGATAAATGGGAGGGAGGAATTTCACCTGAGTCTACGTTGCAATTCTAATTGTTTATTGTTTATACTGCTAGGTTGCTTGCTCATACTTGATGAGCTGGTATCAGTAGTAGAAGCAAATGAAGTAGTTGTATTGACACTGTTTACAACAAAGTTGATCTCAAACTGAACACTTCAAGAGTTAAATATTTTTGTGTAGATACATGGCCACAAAATATTGCTGTCAGAAACTCATTGTTAGTTGTCCATTAATATTCAGTTTCCTATTGAATCATTCATCCATGCTCTTAATGGTAAAGGTATCTGACTGTAAAGCAGTTAAACTAAATATTACCCTTCTCATGAATGACTAAATACCACCAAATTCTTAATTAAAAATTAATTGGAACTCACAAATATACAACATATTTCATTAGAAATACAATCATAAAATGGTTCAACAAACACCTTATTGACTAAACAAGCTGAGTTTTTATAGGATGGGAACAGGAATATTAGAATGAGTGTAAATAAAAGTTACTATTTCCCATAATTTGGGGCATCTAATTGTATTCTGTGTCCTACTTCTTTCTTTCAAGGTTCAGTTGACCTTTTATTTTCTGTTGTCCAGACTGTAGTTCGCTTCTGGTTATTGTCTTCTACAGTGTTTATCATTTGAGATCTCTTTCCTCCCTATATGGTTCATTAACTCAGAAGGATTTCTGTCTCTATAAATATTAGTTAGAGTATAACTAATGTTCATTCTGATGCAGACATACAATATTAAAGCTTGGTGAATATTTCTAACTTAATTTCATTGTGTGGGTGGTAGACATTAAAAGAACTCTTTCCTTCCAGTTGACATTTTAATCCTGTAATATAGGAGTGGGAGAATCACTTGCCTGCAGACAAGATTTTATTTACAGTCAAATTTTAAACTGTCTGCTGACAAAGTCTGCAGAAACCTATATATATATATATATATATATATATATATATATATGACTGAAATAGTAAGTTAATATGATTCACACAATTATAAATTTGTGAAATTGAAGATAAATTTCTTTTCCATAGAAATGCTTCTCCATGAGTTCTTACACATTTGAAATTCACCCCAGTACTAAAAAGCTTCCCCAATCCTGCTCTGATGTGTCTGATAATAAGGAAAGTAGTAGCAAAGACCACTTAGATCAAGTTTGAAGATAATAGTTTATTAATTTCACCCCAAAACAGCAAACTGAGTTGACAGGATTTAACACACTTGCTAAAGAACAAATATATATACTTCATAAACAATGCTGTGCTGTGTTATTCCTTCTTTTCACTTTACACACATTTAAAAACTGTGACACACATAACTGGCTGAAATGACAGATGGGAGTCTAATTCCACCTATTCTGCGATTAAAAATCTGGCAACCAGCAAGATCATAAATAGTTCACCCTCCAACTCTGTTAGTGTTCTACTTAAACTTTTGTATGTTGACAACTGCAGGAAAGAGATAAATAGGATGGAGATTTCAGAGGGCAACTATTATGAAGAGAGGACCGGATATAGTGTGCAGAGCAGGACATGGTCCCAAGACACCAGGGGAGATGAGAAGAGAAGAGACAAGTGGCTAGAAGTGCATGAGTGGAGGTGGCTCAAGATCAGCCAGCTTCAAAGATTAGAAGCCATTATTATAGTAGTAGAAAAGGTTGGGAGAATAAATAGCATGCATGTAGGCCCCAAATTAGGGCATGTTAACGAGTGATTTTACACCAATCAGTCAAGTAGCTTGTCTCTGGAAACAAGCAAGGAAGTCTGTTTCTGTAGCTGAAGTAGCATCCCAGAAATGGAAGAAATATTCCATTGTGGGCTTCACTTGAGCTTTGTAGAGAACCAACAACTGTTGGGGGCTGATGAAATTTGTGGAACTGTAGAGAATGACATGTGGTCTTAGATATATTTAGAATGTACTTTATCCATGAGAGACTTTTGGCAATAGTGAGGCCTAATGTCTGGAGCAACTGTGAGGGCTCTGACTGAGTGCCGCTCATGTTTAAGTGGGGTGTGATGCAATGATGTTTTCTTGATATGAGTAGTGATTGTGTATGTTGTGTTTTGGTGTTAAAATAGAAAAATTTGACATGGTCCTTTTAGAAGATGTTTTTAAGGTTTCCTTTCATGGAATTTATTTGTGCAGGTTTGGTATGTGGTTCTTAAGCTGTGTCTGGATGATGCATGGTTTGAGGAAGGTTTAGGTAGAATGAAGGGTTGTATCACCTGTCTCATAGGGCAACTATTATCTGCCACATTCAGATGGTGCTTTTTACATGTCACCGGCACGGGTGTCTTAACTACAATTTCCATTTGAATTTTTATTTTAACGTTGACGTTCTCGACTCAACAGGTCTCCTCAAGAACAGCGGGTCAATCTACGATCCAAGGTTAGCACAGCAGGCCGTCATGCGAGCCATGAACTCGCTTAGAATATATATAGATATGAATATTCATATTGTTGAATATGACGGCAAGCTTTTGTCTATGAAATTTCACTCATAAGATATTAGTCAACTCAGGGCCATGCTAAAAAATACATCATGACCAAGATGTTGCGCAGTTGGTCTGAAATTGGAACTATACAGTTGCACAGCAAACTTCTTAACTGCACAACAATGATGATGATAGAGTAAAAGAAAGAGTTTTGTCAACAGACACCACAGTGATGCAATCTGACAGGAATCAGACATCCAAAATATGGGAAATGGGTGGATCCCCTAGGTAGAAAGTTTCAATAGAATATTCATATCTATATATATTCTAAGTGAGTTCATGGCTCGCATGACGGCCTGCTGTGCTAACCTTGGATCGTAGATTGACCCGCTGTTCTTGAGGAGACCTGTTGAGTCGAGAACGTCAACGTTAAAATAAAAATTCAAATGGAAATTGTAGTTAAGACACCCGTGCCGGTGACATGTAAAAAGCACCATCTGAATGTGGCAGATACTAGCGCCGCCTGACTGGCGTCCGTGTCGGTGATATGTAAAAGCACCGACTGATCGTGGGCATTTGCCAGCCTGCTCTGGCCCCTGTGCCAGTGGCACGTAAAAAACATCCACTACACTCACGGAGTGGTTGGCTTTAGGAAGGGCATCCGGCTGTAGAAACACTGCCAAATCAGACTGGAGCCTGGTGCAGCCTCCATGGCTAACAAGACCCCGGTCAAACCGTCCAACCTGTGCTCGCATGGAAAATGGATGTATGATGATGATGATGATTCTACAAATTTTTGCAGTTTCCATCTCCCAGAGGCTACATTGAAAGACATTTGGTCAAAGTACAGCACAAGCAGGAGATCAAACTTGGAACCCCATGGTTGTGAGGTGAACTTCATAAACCATATGACCATGTTTATGCCTATATAACCTTACTGTGCAGCATGTTGACAAAATACCAAACTTTACTATAACAAAGAATACACTTGGTTTTGTGGAAAAAAAAAAGGACTTACATATTTTCGTTGCTAGCCTCAGCCTTTTCTAACTCAAGGCGGGCCTCTTCTTCTTCCTCATTTAAAATGAAAATTCTTTCCTGGCATTGCTTAAACTCCTCCCTAAAAATGAGTTTAAACATTACAATGATGATGATGATAATGATGAGAGGAAGGAGAGTATCAATAAAGATATCTTATTAAAGTATAAGACTGATTTTGTTTGTTTTTGAAGAGAATTATTATTAACTTATCTATTACTGGTTCTTATTTTTTGCCAGAATGAAAGCTTCTGTGTAGAAATCTCACCAACAAGCTTATAGATTAAATGTAGAGTTAAAATAACCAAGTGAACACAGCAGTGAGATCAAATCCACAGTGGTCATTTACCTCATTGTCTCTTTGCTGTAATATGTTCTTTTCATTCGGTCTCAATTCATGTAATCTTGAGGAAATATGTACCAGTACATGTAAGATGTTAATATCTTATCAAAGAGGAAGATTTGTTTTTTAACTCCTTACTGCTATAGAAACTAAACTCAGGAATTTGTTCTATCAGCTCTTGTGGTTTATGTCAAAGGATTAATTTTTACTATGTCAGATAGTCATGATAAACTTTTGTCACATTAACTGTAGCCATGTGTACTTTTATCTTAGATTTTTTTTCCTAAAATAACAGACATCATATATTTTTTTTCCTTGGCTATCTTGCTTTTTCTTAAGTTATTTTTAACTTGTTCAAATCATAGATTTACACATGTTTCTTTTTTCAGCAAAAGTGCTTTTTCTCATGTTATAAAGTTTTCACATGGCATTCTTCTTTCTCACTTTTAATCTTTTATTTGAAGTTTTCTAAAACAAAATTTATTTTCCTCATCTTCTTAATTTAAAAAATAATTACAAATTTAAAGAAATCTAGTAAAATAATTAACTTTGTCGTTATTAAACAAGTGCTTTGAACTTTTTATATAAGATTTTGATGGCGTTTGAATACAAACATATTCAATAGGGTAGGTAGATAGATCTATGTGAAAGAACTTGAAGCAACCTCAGACAGGCTGCTTTTAAAAGAGTTAAAAGCAAAATTACTGGTACCAAAATTACTGGATAAAAATTCATTTGATAAAAAAAGGATTTACCATAACTGATCGAGGTTGATCTGAGATCTCTCTAAGTTATTGTCTAGAAGGCGGAGATAGCGTTGTAGTTCAAGATAATTGTGAAGATTCAGCTGGAATTCTGGACTTTTGTCCTTTTCATTATCCTCTTCAATACTTCTATAAAACAAATAAAGCACTTATTAAAAATCCAATAATTAAAGTTAACCTCTTATTCTTTTACTGGTTTCAGTTGTTGGAATGTAGCTATGGTAGGGTACATATGATCAGGTAAAAATCTTCAAAGTTTTTAGTCAATTATGAATCTCATTACTTATTTCAGTCTGCTACTTATTATATTGGCTTTTATTTATTAAATAGCTAAGTTACATTTGGTGTAAATGGATGAAATGCAATGCACCATTTTATTCTGGTACATACAAATACACATTTACATACACACACACATGATGGTGAAAGAGTGTGGGTTAGTGGTTAGGGTGTTAAAATTACAATCTTAAGGGAGGGGGTTAGGTTCTGTGACTAAGTGACAAGTTGTGTTCTTGAGAAAGGTAGTTAATTTCACATTGCTCCAGTTTACTCAGCTGAAATTTGTAGAGTCTTCTCTCTTACAGCTGCCATCTTCTGGAAGTTCTGCCAGATTAAGAGTAGGAGAACTGAGTGGGTGTCTTTGCTCATGACTATATAGGCACCTAAAACAATTAGTGAAAGCATGGTACATGCTTTCACTGACTGGTACTTTCTACAGTTTCTTTCTACCAAAATTTATAACCCAAGGCTAAGGGAGAAGACACTTGGCCCAACGTGATAATCAATAAAACCATGGAAGAATGTAGGTGTGAAGTGAACCTCTTAACTTCTTTATCACATGGCTATAGCTATGTCTATACTAAGTTTTCATATATTTTATTGATTTTCTTCTTTTTAGTAAATTAAATCACTTGTGAAGGTCAGGCTTAAAATGGAGAAATGAGAGAGAGAGAGAGAGAGAGAGAGAAAGAGAGAGAGAAAGAGAGAGAGAGTGATAGAGAGATGAACTCCTTTTTTAACAGAAAAGCTTTGTAACAGAAGAATTATTCATGAACTTACATGTGGCTAGCACCGGAAGACAGAGATAAAGTTTCATCATCAGACTCAGGGCCCCACTGTCCAACATCAAGAAATGCCTTTTCTTTCACATCTTGTGGGTCCCTTGATGCATGCTCAATACCTTCTTTTGTGTACTCCACTTCATTAGGAACATCTGTGTATTCTCCTTCATTGAGAGTATCTGTGTGTGCTACTTCATTTGGAACATCAGGCACCAAAACTTCAATTTGTTGCAGAGGTTCTTCTTCTGGTACCTCATTCTTTTCATTCCATTCTTCATCCAAGTTATCCACTTTGTCCATAATGTATTTCCTGTCTTACTGTTTTCAACAAAAAATTATATCAAAACATTAATAAACATCAAAGAAAAAGTGACTTAGTTTAAACTCTTATGATACCAAACTGCTTGAAACTGTCCCTAGTTCTATGAATGAAAACTGTCTATTTTTAATTGCTACTATTTAAATTAAATCATTCCATAATGATCTTGTGTAAGAAATTTTTGTTAAGTTATGTCTCAGACATTGATTAATAATAAAGAAAGCTAATTGTTAAGACCCTCTTGATTTATTATGATTTTCAAAATCCAGTAAAACAAGTAGTGTAGCATATTAGAAAGGGTTAACTTGAGCAAAAAATATAACTACTTGTTAATTGTAATATGAAAACTAAATATGAACACTCACAAGTTATATATACATGCAAATACATTGCATATGTTCAACATCTATCAGTCACCCCTTGCTGTATCCTCAATACATTCATTTGTGTACACTACTTCACTGTATAGTGACTGTATAGACTCTTATTTATAAATTATTTATAAGAAGCATATACACATTGGGGATAGGAATATGAAAATCTCATCTACACATGTGTAAACATTCACAAATTATATACACATATACAGACATACATTGGTAAAATGGAGTCATTCAAACTACAAGAAATAGCAATAAAATATCCTTAATCCTCCTCCTTCATCATCATCATAATCATTTAACCCATGCCATACTTGCATGGGTTGGATGGTTCAACATGAACAGACAAACCAGAGGGCTGCATTGAGCTCCAATGTCTGCTTTGGCATGGTTTCTACAGCTGGATGCCTTTCAAATGCAAACCATTTCACAGAGTGTACTGAGTATTTTTTTTTATTTTTGGTGGCACCAGTGGTGGTAAAGTCATCAAGTAACTCACAAGATAAGAGTCAGATACTGAAGGATAAGAAAAGACAGAGGGAAGAGCAAGCATCTTGCCGAAGAAATGAATACATGGTTTGCCCATTCGGAGAGAGATGTGAGGTTAGAGTACAAGGTGAATATAAAAGACAGAAGAACAGAAAACTTGGATGGGAAGGTAAGTGTGCTGGAGTGACTAGTGTAACAGATGATTAGAGATAGGGAACGATTTGGACACAAAGAATATCAGTCCAGCAGAGGGGAAGTGAAGGAAGGAAATAGGGTACTGAAAAAAATATTGGAGGAGTTAGTTACACACAAATATATATATAAATATATATATGCATGCATGCGTGTGTGTGTGTGTGTGTGTGTATGTGTGTGTGTGTGTGTTCTTCTTCATCTCCTCTTCTATTCCATTTGTTTCTATAACTAGTTGACCCTGAATGTTCAAGATGTAAAGTGGTTGCTGTAAGGAAAGGAGTCCAACCATAGAAACCATACCAAAGCAGAAACTAGAGCTTGGTGCAGTCTTATGACATGCCAGCCACTGTTAAATTGTCCAACTCATGCCAGCATGGATATATGTATGTATGTATATATTAAAAAAAATATAAAAATTTATAAATATAAATTAAAAATTTTAAATTTAAATAATTTAAATTTTATATTTTATATATTTTGTATATTATATTAATTATATTTATTTTTATGTATTGGTTTATGTTTTTCACTGTTTGATTTGCCTAATAGTGGTTTTATCTCTAATATAATTTATATATATATATATATATATATATATATATATATATATATCCAACTCATGCCAGCATGGATATATATATATATCCACTGTTGCAAGACAGTGTGTGAGAGAGAATTGTGATGTAGGAGAGAAATGTGTCCACGTGGATGATAGTTCACTTGCACTAAACGAGGCTGCAAAGAGAGAGGTTTGGAGACGCCACTATGAAAGGTTGCTCAATAAAGAAAATTGGGAGAAAGAGAGTCTGCTGAATGTCGACCCAACAGAGGGACCAGCTATCCGAGTTGACAGTACCTTGGTAGATAAAGCAATTAAGAGTATGAAGACAGGGAAAGCCCCCCCTCCCATCAGGAATCACTGCAGAGATGCTCAAAATATCTGGTAGTGTCAGCTATAGCCTAGTCACCTGTATAGTTAACCAGGTGATACATGAAGGAGTCATACCCAATTTCAGGCAGAGGTAGGGGTACACCAAAATTCAGTCCTCAGCCCCCTCCTATTTATCATAGTCCTCCAGGCAATAACAGAGGAATTCAAGACAGGATGCTCCTGGAAGTTCCTCTATGCTGACGACCTAGCTTTAATTGCTGAGTCATTATCAGAACTAGAGGAGAAGTTTCAGGTGTGGAAACAAGGATTAGAATCGAAGGGCCTTAGAGTCAACCTAGCTAAAACTAAAGTCCTAATAAGTAGAAAGGCAGGCAAACCACAAATCCCTTCAGGTAGATGGCCCTGCTCGATCTGTAGAGAAGGTGTAGGTCGAAACTCAATAAGATGTACCCAGTGTAAGCTATGGACACATAAGAGGTGCAGCAATATCAAAGGAAGGCTAACTGGTAAGACAGTTTTTGTATGTGGCAGATGCTCAGGAGCAATAAATACTGAAAATGTGCAGAGAACAACTTCCGCCACATTCCAGGGAGAAAAACTAGAAGTAGTTGATAGCTTCCATTACCTAGGTGACCAAGTCAGTAGTAGGACGGGGTGGTGGTATGGGCCTGAAACTGTAGCTGCTAGAATAAGAATAGCCTGGGCAAAGTTCAGAGAGCTTTTACCTCTGCTGGTGACAAAGGGCCTCTTGCTCAGAGTAAAAGGTGGACTGTATGACACATGTGTACGAACAGCCATGCTACACGGCAGTGAAACATGGGCTGTGACTGCTAAGGACATGTGTAAGCTCACAAGGAATGAAGCCAGTATACTCCAATGGATGTGTAATGTCAGTGTGCATACTCGACAGTGTAAGTACCTTGAGAGAAAAGTTGGACCTAAGAAGCATTAGATGTGGTGTGCAAGAGAGACGACTGCGCTGGTATGGTGATGTGGCGAGAATGGATGAGGATAGCTGTGAAAAAGTGCCACACCCTAGCAGTTGAGGGAATCTGTGGAAGAGGTAGACCAAGGAAGACCTAGGATGAGGTGGTGAAACATGACCTTCGAACATTAGGCCTCACAGAGGCAATGACTAGTGACTGAGACCTTTGTAAATATGCTGTGCTTGAGAAAACCGGGCAAGCCAAGTGAGACCATAACCTCGTGGCCTATGCCAGGGGTGTAACTAGCCCACTTATGCGTACCTTTCCTTCACTGGACACTAAACTCTGCTTGTGAAGACCTGTTGAGGCAAGTGAAATCGAAATCAAATTCAATGACTGGCATCCATGTTGGTGGAGCGCTAAGAGCACCATCCAAGCGTGATCATTGCCAGAGCAGCTGACTGGCTTCCATGCTGGTGGCACATAAAAAGCACCATTTGAGCGTGGTCGTTATCAGTGTCGCCTTACTGGCAATTGTGCTGGTGGAACGTGAAAAACCATTTGAGTGAGGTCATTACCAGTGCCGCTGGACTGGCTCCTGTGCAGGTGGCATGTATATAACACCATTGCCAGTACTGGCTGATTGGCCCTTGAGCCGGTGGCATGTAAAAGCACCCACTACACTCTTGGAGTGGTTGGTGTTAGGAAGGGCATCGAGTTGTAGAAACTCTGCCAGATCAGCTTGGAGCCTGGTGCAGCCATCTGGTTTGCCAGTCCTCAGTCAAATTGTCCAAACCATGCTAGCATGGAAGGCAGATGTTAAACGATGATGATGATGATATATATATATATATATATATATATATATATATATATATATATATATAGATAGATAGATATATATATACATACATACATATACAGACATACATACATACATATACATACATATACAAACATATAAATAAATGAAAGAATGGAGTCGAACGACGATTTAACAAAATTCCTTTATTCTCAACATATGTTTCGAAGACTGCATATTCTCAATTCCGAAGGAATAAAGGGTGCATTATGCCACCTTCTCATCAGGAAAAACAAGGAACTTATGTCAGCATCATGGCGAACAAAAACTTTTAGATGACTGCCCACACGGAGTCCATAGTGATAATGAGTGTTTCTTTAAAATATTCCGTTATAAGCAGTGACGTCAAAATTGGTTGGATGGAGAAGATTCTAAAGAGTTCAAGAGTTCAAAAATGGTTGGAATGGGAAAGTTCTAAGAATAGGAGGGTGACAGAGTGCAAGTCGTATGTATGGTGATGCGTTGTTGTTTGCTTTTGCTAATGAGATTGAGTGCCTATGTGTGTGTATGTATATAACTGCATTCATGTCTATGTGTGTGTATGTGTGTGTGTGTGGGGGATAAATGTCAAATACATCTAGTGGTGAAGTGACAGTTTTGTGTCTGTGTGTTTGATGGTGCTTATGATAGAGAGAGGGAGAGAGAGAGAGAGGGGGAGAGGTAGAGAGACTAAGGTAAAACATACCCTAACGAGTTTGGTAGTAGCTCTTCATGTAACTGAGTATAAAAAAAATATTCTATGGCGTTGTTGTAGAAGTAGAACCACATTATTAAATTCAAGGAGGTTATCTATATTATTCATCATTCATATGAGTGGAAGGTGTGCTTCCTCCAGTGCATGCACCTATAGGATTTTTCTACCATTGTGTTTACTAAAGGGAATTTAGCGAAAAGTATATAGAAAAGTTCGGAATTACAGACGGCACAATATTTTCTGCCCTTATCAAAAGGAAAGGATACAGACAATATGGACCATTCCAGCTTGAAAGTTATATTGTTGTCCTTAAGACGCCAAACTAATTTACTTAGTCCTGTACTTTGTTGTTTTCTCTTATCTCGGAAAGTTGAATAATGATTGGAAATCCTATGGGATAATTTAGAAGTAGTTGCCCCAACACAGAAGACACCAGTACCAGAAGAAACTTTACACTGGTAAATGGAACTGCAAAGGAAGGTTTGACTTGATTTGTTTTCCGAAAGGTAAAGTTCTTATCCAGTAATTCCAAAATTAGAAATTCCATTTTGCTTATGGCCTCTCCTGCACTACTGTGTCCACAGCAGCACCTTCACGTGGTACCCCCTGTTCTCACTGAGCCTGCTGTGTGGCGCAACCGGGTGCTTGGCGGTATAACCAGGTGGGCAGACTGGGCTTGTTAGCCTTGGTTGGCAGCCAGTCTAGGAGAAGGAAAACTCTGACTCCAAACCCTCGCTCCGCTGCCTTGCGGATGCTCTTGGGAGAGGGAAAGGCTATGGGAGTAAACCCAGACAGAAGATCCGGAGTAGAGCCCCGAAGGCGGTAGGGTGTCGAATCTCGACCCTTTTCCGGCAACTCCTGCAGCCAACCAGACTCCAAACGTACTGCACTGCATTCCTTTGGATTATGTCTGGGGGGCCGAGAGGGAGATTCTGGTGTCTGGGCAGCCCAGTGTCTTCGTTCCTACCGCCCAGGCTTGCGCCATGGAGAAACTACTCCATCGATGGAACAAGCTGAGATGGCAGTTACGAGTTTTAAGCCAGGGTGAATTGGCGGAATCTCGGGCGCTACGGGCCGTCTCTAACGGTGGGAGGACAACTGCAGCAACACCCCACATGTACCCATCGATGTTCGTGTGCAGCAACTGTACCAGGGACTGCCACTCTAGAATTAGACTGTTCAGTCACAGCAGACGCTGCTCATCATCAAAGTAGGCCCCACCCTTATCGCGACCCATTGTCTATCAAGACA